>NC_058120.1:10862510-11177813 GCF_914725855.1 Thunnus albacares | reverse complement strand
ACAACATGTTGTCACCCTGGATCTTTTGGGGCCAGGGAACAGTTGCCCACTCTGTCCGGTTGTGCTCTTCCTGCAGGTTTCAGATCGACCTGTCGAGCGGCTGCAGCACCAAACCGCGCTCTGACGTCGCCCTCCACTTCAGCCCTCGCTTCAGAGGCTCACCCTGCGTGGTATGTAACTCTCTGCTGGAGGAGAGCTGGGGCAAAGAGGAGACGCTGCATCAGCTGCCCTACAAACGCGGGGCACCCTTCGAGACCATCATCTTGGTACATGAAGATATCTTTAAGGTGAAAGAAGGATGAAGTCATCTGCACCTGCAAACTGAAGTAATGGCATAATAGGATACTAAAATACTTATCTTCACCCACAGGTGGCAGTAAATGGTACCCACCTGCTGGAATACAAGCACAGAATCCCGCTAAACAGGGTCGACACGTTTTCTATTTCTGGGAAAGTCAGGGTGCATGCTATTGGCTATATCCCAAACTCAGTAAGTACATTCACATCCCTTGTTTCCTTTATTTGTTTCTCACATGCTGGTTAGATCTAAATCTGTGTTCCTTTTATAGATGTATCTCTTTAATAATTTCTAAATTTGACTTTTCTCCCTTATAGGCAATATATTCAGAATCAGGTGACCTGGTGAGTTTTTCCCCTTTGCATCATCTACATAAAATCTCTTTGCATAATTGTGCCCAGTGTCTTGTGATGCCACTAAGCCTGGATCACACTTCCTGAATTATTCCTTTGTCTGTGCGGTGCTGACGGTACATTTTCAGCATTCTGGACTTAAAAGATCATTCTGGTTTATTACAACTTGAGTCTCATTTTTGTGATAACATTGTACTCACTGAAGTAATTGCTGAGATTTAGGAACAGAAAACAACATCTGACTGCTCATGTTTCTTGTACCGTATGACTTCTTTTTAAACGATGATGCTGTTTCCAGAATGTGGCAAAGCTTGTAATAAACTGGAACTACTTTTATTTAAATATTCCCTTTGTCTCTGTTATTGATAGTGTACACATAATATAGTACTCTAACCTCACTGCATGCAAACTATTTTTTCCTTGCTGTAAGGGGGCTTACTCTTTCCCTGCTGCACCAGAAACAATGCATTTTACACTTGTGTGAACATCTGCAACTGGTTTGGAATAAACAGAAAAAGTTTATAGTATGTTGGGCTGTGCCTGCCCTGCACTGAGCGCCGAACATCAGAGCAATGACATCAGAGGTGTTGCTAAAAATCACTTTAAATGTACATTTTAAGAGGATGTTACAGTTATATTCTCTGACATTTCAGAGCCTCCCTTACAAAGGCAGTATACTCAAAGGACTGAACCATGGACAGCACATCACAATCAAAGGACAGGTCAGCACGTATCCTCACAGGTAAAGTGAGAACTGATGAAATTTGCCTTGACATAAAAACAATCTGATGTGCATGTCTTGCAAAATCAGGCAAGAAATTTTTTTTTTTTAAAAAAGAAAAAGATTTACCTTTTTATCCGTCTCTTCCAGTTTTACAGTCAACCTCCGCAACAGCAGGACGGAAAACATTGCTCTCCATCTGAACCCCCGCATGAAGTCGGGCTTGTTCATCAGGAACTCGTACCTGAGTGAATCCTGGGGTCAGGAGGAGCGGGAGCTGCCCTTCTTCCCCTTCTCTTCAGGGGATTACTTTGAGGTAAAAAAACCCCCAAAAAAACATACAACTAATTCTGTTGTTTTCTGCTGTCAACTATATTGGATGTTGATCTCTTTATGTGTGTAATATAAAGTTGTCTGATTGCTAAGTGGTTGTTTTTTTTGTCAGATTCTTATCCTCTGTCAGCCCCATCAGTTCAAGCTGGCAGTGAACGGCTCACACTTGTTTGAGTTCAGACATCGGGTGCAGGACCTGAGCAGCATCGACCAGCTGGAGATCATGGGAGACCTGGAGCTCACCGACGTCAAACTGTGGTGACTCGGGGCTCCAGACTTGCACAGAAGCCAGCGTTACACAGTTGTGTTCTGGTAATTGATGCTATATTAGCTTAGCCACAATGACCCAGATGATGAATGCTGAATACAGCTTTTAGTCTTACAGCAACCGCAGGTCACTGATGTTAAGCTAGTCTAGCATTTTTGGTGATAGAGGACCAGGGATACTGTAGGTCCTGCCATGGACTGAAAAGGTCCATGTTTCCAGCTCTGGCTAGAGGACTGATGCATGAGAGTTAGCTGTGTTGGAGCGTCAGGCTGTGAGCCACCATGACTGTTTACAGCTACAAGTTAGGATTGCCTTGGTTCATTTCTTATACTGTCTCTTGTGCATCTCTGCTGTGATACACCCTGTTTAGTGCACTGTACAATTAAAATGGAGAATATGTCTAAATGTCAATAAGCATTTTAGCTCTGGCTTTGCTTAAATGCCAAGATTGTCAGCAAATATTAAATAAAGAATGAAACGGAAGGTTTCCATTTTTTTAGCGAGGCCAAACTCAGACTAATTTACTGTACAGTTAATTTAAAAACACTTCTAAATATTTCTCATGAATAATTAGTAGTGGTTATCATTGATTTATTTAGAAAATTTTAAGATTCTTAAAGTGCTGTTTTCATCTACAAATTTTATAAATAAAATTGTAATTTCATTGGATGTGCCTCTTTAGGACATGCCCACATTATTATTATTATTTTAATCAATCTTTTATCAAGGTCGTAATCCTCAGGAACATCTCCATGATAACATCTCATGCATCTGACGGTTAAATCAATTCAATATGTAATGGTGCAACTGAGATCAAGCACAGTGCAGTACAGGGTTAAGAAGAAACTATTTCAATTATCTACTGTAATAAATGACATTTTGCAACCTTTATGCAAGCTATAGAACATAGAAACCATGACCGTCTCCTGTCTTGCTGCTCTCCTGCTCAGTGCTGCAATGATCCATCCTGCTCCCAAATGAAAAGAAAATTCCAGGTTGAAAAAAAAAAAAAAAAAAAACCTTTTCTTTTTCAATGTCATTGTTTTTTGAATTGTTTGTTGTAATTGTTGTAAAATATGTATGAAAAATCTTCCCTGTGTATCATAAATTATTTAATAACAAATAAATGTGTTCCCATTATCGCTTTTGTATCCATTGTTTGAGTGTGGATGGTTTGTATTTAACTTAGAAACCAGGTGACTGTATTTGTGTCTGATCATTTTATGTTTCGTTCAGATACTGTATGAAATTAAAGCTGCCATAACTTTTCTTTAGTGGTTTAATGTAATGAAAAAACTGCACCATTAACAGCAGTTCTCCTGCTCAACCACAAGGTGCCAGAAGAGGATTAAATACTGGTTGACCACCTTATACTAAAAAGACACCCTCAACAAACCACAGCCTGCCAGTACAGGGAAATGTGTTCTTTGTGGCTTAAGAAAGCTTAATTCCCTCTTTAAAGGCACATAAAAATAACTGGAAACAGGCCTCTTGTTTCAGTCTGTACATCTCCTCAAAGGTTAGTGCTTGAGGTCTCAGCAGGAGGGCAATGAATGGGAGACTAAATTGCCTAAAACAAGCCTCAACTTTGACAATATTCATCAGAAACGCTTGTTTTAAATCTGTCTCGTTTAGATCCAATGACCACAGGCGTCAGTCACAAGATAAACCTTTAAGGATATGTCATCACCACATGACTCTCATATTAGCACACATTATGTCGTCTAAACCTCAATATTATTGCAATGATATCTGATAAAAAGTAGGCGTTTTTATTAATATCCACAGGAAATATAATCATTTGTAAGATTTGTAATAACCATGGCACAAGACAACAGTCTCTTATTTTTTAACATAGAAAAAGCAGGATGATATGCAACATGACATCAACCATTGCACTGCTGAGAATGTCCAAGAAAAAAAGGCAAAAGACACTGTCCAATCAGCAACAGGCAAATAGGCTAAAGTTTGTTTTACAAAAAAAACCTGTCAGACCTGTGATCCACTGACAGAAAAAACAGCTTTTTGACCAAAAATGTCATGTACTGTCAAAACATACACTCTTTTTTTGCTTGAAATATCTGAGACTCACAGACATACGCCACATTGAAAAACTAACTTCCCTGTGTGGTTTCCAGGAGCTAATGGACTTTGCTTCCCTTGAAGTAAAAAAGAAAAAAAGAGAAGTGTATGTCTGAGTTGTCATACACACCACCACATCAGGAACCATCTCTCCCAATTCCAGCGGAGAGGTTTGGCAAGACATTGGCTAAGGACAACTGGTTTCACTTCGGTTCTGTTAAATTCCATTCAGTTTCTAGCAGCTGAATTTAAACCACAGCCTTTTTCAGTTCTCCAGTCCTGCTGAGGAGAGAAAGAAATGCTTTAACTCAGCATGAGAGCTAGCTGGTCCAAATGTGCCTCAGGAGGGTTTCAGGAATTGAATGCATGTTTTCAGAAGGGAGGAGGTGGTACATCCTATTGTCAGACGGAGCTGAGCTTTACCAGTCCTCTGACAGAGTCCTCGTGTAACGAGTCCTGGCTGGCTGGGTTGTAGAAGCCAGCCTGCATGGTATGGCTGTGGCCTAGGGGGCTGCCGCAGGGAAGCATACCCGGCGGCGAGGGCACTTCCTCTGGGGTAAGAAAGTGGTGGTGGGCCACCGGGTCCTGGAGGGGGTGGCTGTGGTTGTGTGTGTGGCTGTGTCCATGGATTGGCAGCATGTCGGTGGTCTCGTGGCAGCTGAGGCTGGGCGTGGAGGTTGGAGGGGTGGGCTGACCGAGGGGGAGCGAAGTGCACGGGCCGCCCAGGGCGAGGGAGGTGCGGCCGGGTAGAGAGCCTCCGTTTTCCGGGGAGGTCGTCAGGATGACTGGTTCGCTGCTCTGCTGCTGGAGGAGAGGTGTGGCGGCGGCCTGCAAAACGAATTTGGTGCTCTGAATGCACTGGTCTTGGTCACACTGAGAGAAAGCAGCAGAAAGCAGAGAGGAACAGGAGAACGATATGGGAGGGGATGAGATAGATCAGGTGTCAGAGTGAAGGACAGAAATAGAAACAAATAAGAGGAGAGGAAGCGTGGAGAATTAGATAGAGGAGTAGAGAAGGATCAAGGAAAATAGAATATATGAAAAGACAACAGAGGAGGGGATAGGTGATTGGATAAGGGAGAGAAAAAGATGTAGATGTTAGTACCCCTGTTAGAATGCAGAGCCACACTAAGAACCTGCACCAGCTAGTGCATCCACCCCAGAGCTGAAGTCAATAGGCAAAGTAGAAAACACAGGGTTATTAAGTCACTGCCTCATGGCTTATTGATCTCTATTGCATTGCTTTAGAATGGAAATCACATGTCTAAAACCGGAGCAGGGCAACTGGGTTAGGACGCGACCCGTTATCAATACCATACATTAACTACAGGGAGGTTAGTTTTAACCCTTTATCACCACAGAGCGACTGTGTATTAGAGACCAGTTACAGATGAAAGAGCTCTAGTCGTGCAGAGGTGACAGTAATTTAAAAGCCTCCCTCCATCCCACACCACTCCCAAAGTCTGACTGACAAGAAAATTACAGCGCAAAGATTTGTCCCGGATATCTCACCTTCCTGTCTCAATCTCACTGACCTAAAAAGAGCAGATTACAGATGTGATTTTAACAGAAGTTGAGCTGCCTTTGACAGTAAAAGAGATGTATTACCAATCCTCTTATCAGCTGTACGTATCAACTGCTCTCCACTTATCACCTTTACGGGTTTGGCTTCTGTCCAGGTTGTTGAAAAGACTAATTTGATGTAGGTTTATTGGACTAACACTCACCGCCACGTTAGCACCGAGCTACTTTACTGACACTGTGTTGGATATTTAAAAAAAAAAATAGTGAAGGGAAAGAGAGATACAGCTCTGTCCTTCCATTTCTTCTTTCTGGCCCACTCATGTTTTATAAACAGTCATAGCCAGACTGACTCAGCACTGTCCATCCCCCCATAGCAGACAGATACACACACACACACACACACACAACTACAAGGAACAATATGTACATGGACTGTTGATAGACTAACCTTGGATAGCAGGTAGCAAGTGCAGCAGCATAAGGCCTTGTTTTGGTTGGCTTTCACACGTGGCGGTGATGACACAACAAGGATAGGAGATTTTCTTATCTCTCCTAAAAACTGTAATCTTACATTTACATTTTATACTTGGCTCATACCTCAATTTCGTGACTGAGCTGTGTGCAGTAGTCAACATGACATAAGACAGCGGGTCACCAAACACAACCCATATAAATGTGTGGAGGGACAGAAATACTACATTCTCCTGTAAAGCTGCAACAATCTGCAACTATTTTGATAATTGATTAATCGTTAAGTCAATTTTTAAGCAAAATTCTCTGATTCCAGCTTGTTCAATGTGAAGATTTGCTGCTTTTCATTGTTTTTTTTAAAATCATTGTAAATGTGATATTTTTGGTTTCTGGACTGTTAATAAAACAAGACATTTGAAGCCATCACCTAGGATATAGTGAACATGTGATGGACAATTTTCAATATTTTCTGACATTGTATAGACAAAATAATAATCAATTAATTGAAAAAAACAATCAGCAGATTTATGAAAATAATTGGCGATTGTTAATTAATTAGTTAATTGACAGAAAGATAATTGCCAACTATTTGATGATTAATCATTTAAGTCATTTTCCAGGCAAAAATGTCAAATATGATCTTGTTCCAGCCTCTCAATTATAAGTATTTGATCCTTTTTTTGTATTATGTGAATATCTTAAGGTCTAGGAGTGTCAATTGGACAAAACAGTTTTCACTATTTTCTAACATTTTACAGACCAAATAGTATTTTGATAATAAAAATAATCATTAGTTAAAGCCCTTCTCTCCAGTCACTTTGAGTAATTCAAATCAGTTTGTGTAAGATTGTCCTTCACAGCTTACAGAACAATTATAGATGTGTTTAATTCAATAATTGCAAGGTCATGTAGATCATAAACACAATCTTGTACAAATAAAGTGAAATATTTCCCAAAGCTGCCACCATTTATGTTGCATTTTTAAACAACCCTTGAGATGAGATGATTAAATCCAGCCACAAGATGGGAGATTACAGCCATCTGTGTTATTCCTGACAACATACCACTGTCTGCTGTCACCGAGTGGTAATAAGTCTTATATGTATCTTATATATAAGTTTGTACAAGGTTGTTAAAACATCAGAACTTTAGATTCAGTGATCCAAGAATTTAAACTGGCCTGAGCAACACAAACAAGAAACTACCACCTTTAGTTCATTATATCATCATTAATAAAAAATAAATTAAAAAGCTCTAAATATTGATTGTCCCCATCTGTAAGAGGGGCAGAAAAAAGCATGTTGGGGATTCTGGGTGAGAGTAACACCATCAGTCATGACTGAAGTAAGTTGACTTAGTGGTGAAACTGTAAACCAGGCTGTGGGTTGTCAGTCCCTCATCACTCACTGTGCAATTATCAACAAGGAAGTGGTGGTTGATGAAGTTGTGCTGCGTGCGTCTGTGTATTGTATAAAAATAGCTGACAGCTCACAAAAGGAAAATAACAAAAACAGAGGAAGGAAGAAAGAAGACGTAAAATAGAAATATGTACAAGGCCATATGCAAATCGTTTACCATGAGGTTAAAGGACAAATTATAACAGAAGATATTTTCTCATATCCAGCCATGTTTATAGTGTTTGTTTTATTTATAATGGCATTTAATGGAATTTTGTTTGCAGTGCACCTAGATATCTACTGATCATCATTATTACTAATGATTAATCTGTCAATTATTCTATTCAATTAATTGATTAATTGTTTAGTCTAAAAATGTTTTGTCCAACCAACAGTCCACATATAATTGTTAAGAAACAAGATCAAAGCTGGAAACCAGAGAATATTTGACATTTTTGCTTTATAAATGACTATTAGCATACAAATTATGACTATTAGAATGGTTGCCTATTTTCTAAAGATCGATCATTTGAAATTGATAAATAATTCCAGTATAATCTGAAAAATCAGGACAAAAACAAACAAACAAATAAATACTTATAGAGGCAAGTGAGCAAATCCATTTTTTGTAATTTGGTTGAACCGACCCTTTAACTGAAGGATATGATGACTGCTCTGGATCACATTGTGTCTTCTTTCTCCCCTGAATCAAACCCCGAGTGCAGGTTTTTATAGTATTGAGGTATAATGTGACACCATATTACACACTGTTACCATGGCAACCACTTACAAGGCTTCTACATACCTTCGTCGTTTTAAGCTTTAAGCTTTGTGCCTCACAAAGAACCGGGCCCTTCATTGATTATTAATTCAAATGCGACCTCCACAAATTTACCAACACAGTTCTTAAAACAGTTTTTATGTGCGGCAGGCATCAGTCATTCCTTACATTTTTATCTTTGTGTGAGTACTTATCAGTTTCTTGTTGAAAAAAAAAAAAAAAAGGAAATGACCACTGTGAAAAAAAGACTATTTCTCCTGTCATCTGTAGGTTTAAAAATGTTGCCATGCACAATTTATTGTATGTAACACGTTTGATTCACTGTCTATTGATGAGGACTCTCCTTGTCTTTAGTTGACGGCAGGCAAATTCCAAGATATAAATGGCTGACCTACTGTACGGTATTTTCCACACAATCAGTGTAACCTTATATTGAAATGATAAAATAAGGAGAATAATAAAATCTAATTAAAATGACCAAAACATATGAAGTAAGTGTGATACACTTTCTTCCATTTTGTAAGTCAAACACTCTGTTGTCACTTTGTCTCCATCTCTCTCTCACACATGCGCACACACACACACACACTGACATGATGTACAATCTCACACTTTTTCCAAAATAACACCCACCCACACACCTCTGTAGTAAACAGACAAAAAGGATTGGAGACTTTTACTCATCGTGGCTTGAAAAAAGTAACAAAATCAAACCAGAGACCTCTCTAAAAAATGAACAATGACACAACATTCATAATGTGGGACTGAAAGGAGTGGTCAAGTGTGCGATGGCCTTTTAAGGCAAACAAATATTTTTACATTAATGAAGTGAGTTGTGTCGTTAGGAATTTGACAAATGGGGTGATGACGGGAATATTCAAAAATAGTCCCTCAGTCTTAATGTGTTTTATGTGTTGTCAGTGTGGCATGTTGTAGAATTTAACAAATGGATATAAACACACAGCTGACTGTGTATCAGTGTGCAGATAAATGTAGAGCAGCCAATACGACGATGTTAGCTGCTAATCATGACAGCTACAGAAAACAGATGGCGTTTATTTCTGTGTGTGCTAATGTAAGAGAATGTTCCGCTGGCCCTCAGCCCGTTACAAGTAGTCCACACATTAAGGAGGACCTGAAGACAGACGACATTCATGTTTGACATCTCTATGAGAACTTGAAGGATGAGGTCGAGTTTGGATGAGAATAACACGATGACTGTGGCCACTGGCAGGGAGGGCACCAGTGAAAGACATTTAGTGGCTGTGTGTGAATAGGTCTTAAATCTAGCATGTAATGTGTGAGGTAAACAGCTAAACTGAACAACAGAAGACTTGTTCCTGCGATTCAGGCACCAGAGCAAAACTGGACAATACAATGTCCTCTTCACAGCATCAGTTATTGTCTCTAAGACTGTAGGAGACAGTTTAACACTACAGAAAATATCTGTTTACTAACTCTGGTGTACTTTCGGTTTGTGAGACTTACTTTTCATCCTTTATTTTCTCTTTCTGGCATTTCTTTTCTTCAAGACGTGGATTGTCAGTATAATAAGAAAAAGCAACACACACAGAACCATTAATCTTAGACATCCTGATTGATGAGCAAACCCTTGAAGACTTGAGAATGACTGAAATCAGGGCTGGAGAAATCATATGGCTCAGTCTGCAATGCCACCTCAGCATAGACACACACACACACACACACACACACACACAAAGGACCTTTCCGTGCTACAGTTGACCTAATTTACAGACAACATGAAGTGACACATGCAAAATTGAAAACATCACTGACTCGCTCTTTGTAATCCAGAGCATTTCATCTGTTTCAATCTTTTGGAATGAAAAAGACTAACTGGATTTGCTTTCCCATGTCTGGATTCTGCGGTATGTTGTGTCAGAGAAAAGGGTAAAGGATTAAGTGAAGCTGCTGTTAGGAATAGTTTGACCTCATCTGGCCTTTACTCCCCTTGCCTAGGCCATGTTATTTTGGCCAGTACATACACCAATAGGTAATGTTTATCATTACAATCACGAACAATTAGACACAAAATAAAAAAAATACTCAGTTTGTGAGAGTTTTGGTTTCTGGCAAATGAGGAAAAGACAACAGCTGGAGATACAGACTGCTGTGAAAGACGCTTTGTGTCATTATATGCTGACAAGGTCTGGCCCAGTGAATCCCACGTTATGGCCTGGGTGAGACTGGGACAAAAAAAATACTGCAGCCAAGGCACTAAGGACAAGTAAATTTATATGTAGAAGACTCAAACTGTTTCTTTAAAAAGACGGTTGTCAGTTAACACTAGTATGTTTTTGCCAATAGAGGAGAGTCTAAGATAAAAGCAGCCACTCCCTTTAATCAGCGACTATTCTATTCCTCCTAAACGCCCCCCCCCAAATGCTCTGCCTGCTCCTGGTCTCTTCAAACAAAGTGAACAACACTATAAACATCTGGACTACTCTTGACGACTCAGCCTGTCTTTTTACTTGTTATAAACCTAAAAGTTGTATGTTTGAGAAAAGACAGAGAGTCGGGTCAGTGTCTTACCATGTGGCTCTGCTGAGACTGGGTGGCGCCATACATAGTGATGCCATTGGTTGGTGGTGCCAGCTGCGGTGTGTCTGATTGGATAAAGCCCCGTCTGTCAATGAGACTACTCAAACAAAGAAACAAAGGAAAGAGAAAAGCATTGTTGGTAGCCATTCATTCACAAATATTACATAGCATTAGTGTAGTGCAAGTGACCTTGTGTGTCAGTGATACCACACTGTTAAAGAGAGACAAGTGGATGTGAACATTTGAATCTATACACTCATTCTTTAACTCACACACATTCACATGCACATAAAATCACAACTTGGTAATAAATCACTGATGTCCTGCAGTGGAGTGAATCATTATTTCTCTTCTATCACTATTGTTGCAGAGCTCTGACAACAACCTGCTAAACTCTTCACATGCATATGCACGTGTGTGTGTGTGTGTGTGTGTGGTCATGGGCCACATGAATGTGATAATGGCTGTTCATCAGCTAGATAAAGGTTAATCGGACACAGAAGAGTCTCTAACACCTCAGCTGGCTGTGTGTGTGTGCGTGCGTGTGTTAAACAGTGCCAGCAGGGTAATCATTTAACAGAAAGTGTGTTGACTGTGGGTTCCAGTGGGACTGAGCTGGATTTAGGTGGAAAAGCTCCGCTAGAATCACAGAGACAAACACTAGGAATCCACTGCAGCCGCTTGTGTTGCTGGTAATGAATACCGGAATGTCTGCAAATGCGGTTAGGAGGAAACGAGCACAAAAACATGTAGGCTGATGCATTAGAAAATGTGAGTCAAGCTCTCAGCAGGGAATGAAATGCAAGAGGCTTTTTGTCTGTGTGTGTTTGGATGTGTGAGAGACAGCATTGCCTGCATAGTCCAAGGCTGAAGTGAAACATTCCTCTCTCGCTGGTAGACCCAGCTGTGCAATGCCTGTGGCCGGCCACAAATACACAAAAACAAACATGCCCAGATGGCAGCCACCTGTGCACCGAGGACTCTCCTTTGCCACCTACCAGAGTCACTGTTGGTGAGTTTTGTGATGGTCAGAGCAGGGTGCGACCAAGAATGTTGCTAAAATCTTCCATCACTGTTCTTCTTTTACTTTAAGTGTGTGTGCATCTGTGGATATGTTTAGTAACTTGAAAATACACTGTATGCATGTGCTAAACTAGAGACTGTGTGTGTCTCTAACTTTCTGTTTGTACTTGATGGTTAAACGAGTGAAAAGCAAAAGTTAAAGGCTACGACTTCCAAAGGCTGAGAAACGTCCATGAAGTCTTGACAGCATCAGCATGAGTGTTCTATTTTTAAAGCGGGTACAGTGGTCAGTAAACAGAGGACAACACATTTCTAACCAAAAAGACACCATGATGGAAGAAAAGAAAGGCCAGTTTTAAGTCAGAGGAATCAAAGTTTCACAAATGAATAATGAGAATTGTTGGGAAAAACTGTGAAGTGAAAGAAGCTGGGAGGGAATGTGCAACGTTTACTGGTATTTACAGTCACATGGAAATGAGAACGTAGCTGTGACAGTTGGCCTGTATTTTTGTTAAATCACATGAACAGCAAAAGTGTGAAATCTAATAGTATCTAGCCAACTTTGATCTTGGATTTGGTTAAAATGGGCTTGAAATCCTTTCCGCTCTTGCAGTATCTCAGTAGCTATGTATAGAGAAAAGGCTGCAGGCATTTCAAAGCAGCTCCTCACATCAAAAAGACTCTTGACTAACAGTTCTATTTTAACCCTTGGACAAAATGGAAAATTACAATGAGGGAAGAAAAAAAAAACAACAAAAAAAAACAGGTGCTGTGACCTATTACAGTGAAGGTAAAAAATGACTGAATGTGCTTTCTCAGAGCAGCGAATTATCGGGCTTATACGTCATTATCGGGGCATCTGGGAATGCGTAAATCACCTCATGAATACACTCATGCTCACTGACAGACATCATACCTCGGTGGCAGCGGTCCACACAGCGCTGCACAGCAGTTGGTGAATATATTGCCATGGCTGTAGGGGTTATAATTGTCCTTCCCTCTTTTAGAAGACCACGAACCTTTTATCTGGAGAAGACCATACAACATCATCAGTCACAGCTTCAGTAGGAAAATAAGTATCTCAAGTTTCACTATGAGACAAATCAAGATTCTGGTGACACAGAGATTGTGTTTGTGTATTGTGTCTAGTCTAGAGCTAAAAATGTTCCTAGCCCATACAGGAAGCCAACTTGCGACCATGGTGTTAATAGCACCACTCTCTAACCAACTGAGCTTACCGGCGTCACTGACACCCTGCTCTCGTCACTTTCAGTCATGTAAAAGGAGTTCAGAGCAAGAGCTGTGAGCACATGAGTGGGCAGTCCTTCCTTTTAGTATCTCTATCAATATAATTGCTAAAACCCACATTAAAAAGGTGTTGAAAAGTTGCAAACTAAAAAATAACATAAAAACAAGAAATTGCAAAAAGTAAATACTTGAATTAAAAGCCTTGTGACTATTTGTAAACCCCACAAAATAGCTGAAAGATCTGTCAAATGATTTTTATATGAATGTGCCAGAAGATAATGTATACTTTCAAATCATTTAGCTATTTTAAATCAATCAACTGCAAAAATATTTCACGTTTATATGACACAATACCTGTTGAAAAAATCACGCAATTATGAGAATGAGAATTAAATATACATTTCAAATGATTAAGTATGAACAATACAAAAATATAGTTGGTGTGTAGCAGATAAGAAAACCTTACTAAACTTAGTCAGGTCACTTGTCATGTATGTGTCAGTCTGTCTGGCATATCGATGTCTATCTGACATTCATACTCACATCTTCGTTGGTGGTCTGGTTGGAGCTGATCAGGTAAGTATGGAAGCCTGAGAGGCCCACTATAGACCAGACAGAGAAGAAACACACCACCACTTCCAGCACGGTGACACAATGAAGTCAAGGAATAAGTGACTCCCACAGTTTCTATTTCATCTATCCCTTCATTCAGTGAAACAGACAGCAATGTGAAAGCTCATGCAGAAACAGAAAACACACACATCACAGACCCACAAAGAGCCAGCTTGGACACAAAATGGTATGAGCTGTAACAGCTAGCATATTGACCTATAGCCTGGGGACTTCTGTCCTCTTGCCAATAGTTCCTCGTTACCAGTTCATTTGGCTGGGACTGCAGAACACTGCTCACTTTCTCTGCTCTACATAAAGCACTGAGATCACAAATAATAAGATGAATGCTTCTGCCTTCATAAAAATGAACTACAGTAACCCCTAACTAAACCCATGGATACTGTCTTTAGAAGAATATGTAACTCCTCAGATAAGCCATAAAGCACAATAAAGCCACTACAAACTCA
Source organism: Thunnus albacares (assembly GCF_914725855.1). Lineage (NCBI taxonomy): Eukaryota > Metazoa > Chordata > Actinopteri > Scombriformes > Scombridae > Thunnus > Thunnus albacares. Next base: position 11,163,673 of record NC_058120.1, on the reverse strand, counting down.
TTGTTTAGCAACACAGAAGTCCCTGTGGGCATTTTAAAAAATAAAGAAATGACTAGTCAGCATAATATTACATGATCTGTACAAACACCATACATCAGTGTGGAGAAATAAACTGAATATCCTCACTCTTCCCCTTTCTCTCTCTTCATCTACTTCTTCTCTTCCCAGTGTCTCCCTTCTTCGCAAGGACAAAACATGTCACCATTCACTAAGGACAAAGGACTGCTACGATACTATCGACTGCAGTTCCCCTTTATTAAAGTCCTGTAGGACAGAGGCCGTTATCAGCTATGCTTGGCACATATTTCTCTGCCAGAAAAACATTTATTGCACTCAGCCAGAGAGAGAGAGAGAGAGAGAGAGAGAGAGAGAGAGAGAGAGAGAGAGAGAGAGAGAGAGAGAGAGAGAGAGAGAGAGAGAGAGAGGAGAGAGAGAGAGAGAGAGAGAGAGAGAGAGAGAGAGAGAGAGAGAGAGAGAGAGAGAGAGAGAGAGAGAGAGAGAGAGAGAGAGAGAGGCAGGCAGTGTCATAGTCCTGTGCTCTCCACTTTACTTGTGACTCAGATATACTGTTGGGTATCATTTAGATTAGATCAATACTGATTACGCACCTGCTTATTGATTCCTGCTGTTATTGGATTGTGATTTTGATTCTTGTTGTATTATGTAAGTGACAGACCCCAAATATGCAGAGAGCACAAAACACCTTTATTTTCAGTAGTTTTAGGCTGCCATAAATAGTCAAAAAATGTTTTGGGATTCTTTTTGTTAAAAGGTCAAACACATTTCAGAACCAATAGGTCTGTTGGGGGAAAAGACATTAAATTTAAATTATGATGTGAGGTGACTGCTTCCTACCTTTACTGGCTGGATTTACAGCTAAAATCTGAGTTCAAATGGCGTGCAACCAAAACTTTACTGCGATGACAAATTATAACAGTTTGCCTGGTGTGGATTTACCGCAGGCCACATGATTTTCAATGATGTTGTGTTGAGACAATAAGCTGACTTAAAGAGTATTTGTAACAGCTGTGGCTTAAGACATCTCGCACATGCACGCACTCCTATCCAATCTCATTCACACAACATCTCTGAAGAGGGAGGGGGGGGAGTGTCAGAGCCAGATGAAATCAAAGAAAGAGTGAATCAATCGACAGAGACGGAGAGAGGATCTGCCTTTGCGTGCTACGTTAGCCCGATGGAACAGGACTAATCAGATGTGCACTAGTCATGCAAGTACTGTAACTCTGCAGAAAATGGCAAGTGCAATGAATGGAAATGGTTTGCAAAGGCATGTCATGCGAACGAATTCTGGCCTACAGAATGACCTATGTGCACCATCACTGGGCAAGTTAGTCTGTGTGAAGTTGAGAGTGAAACGTTGCAATCAAGGCCAAGCAGGGTGACAGAAAAACTATTGACACAGAATTATGTAAAGAAAAAACACGGACAGTAAGCAGCAAAAATCAGACAATCACACTTAAAATAGACAGTCTACAGTAAATACCAAATGTCAGATTTAGGTGAAAGGATATCTGGCAGGACTATCTTTAAGTGCGTTGAGAAACCCATTTTGATGGGAGCCTGTGGAAAAAGAAAGGCAGGGTTTCCACTAGAGCAACTGTGCAGTTGTGTTCACCATGGCATACATACTATCTCACAAAATAGTGCATAACAGCATTAAAAAAAAACTTTGAGTGTACAAGCTTGTATCAAACATTGGGTACTACACACTCTGGAGCCATTACCTGCTGCAGACACTTTCTTACTTAAAGTTTAAGTGTCAAAACAAGACAAAGTGAGCTAAGCAGAGGGTGCCCACTTAAATTGACATTCCAATTTAACTTCTATCTGTGATGAGTAGGAGGACGGAGCCAGGGGAAAGACCAAAAAATAAATGTTGGCCAGCTTTGCGATTGTAGGAGACATCTCTGTGGCTCCAATCAGCCAGATTGATCACATTTGTTTTAATTACAGCTGTGCAAAATCAGATGGATTCAGAGTGCAGAGTTTTGAAAATGAATGTTCAACAGAATAATTGAAATGTGCTATGAGATAAAAAGGTGAGATTTAAGAACTTGAAGTTAGCACTGTAATCACCTTTTGATTTGAAGCACTGGAAATGTCAAGCAGGTTTTACCACAATCAGTAACTAATGTTCTTTAATTTGTTCTGCTCCTCGCTGAGAGAACAAACTTTAAATCAAAGAATTCAAATTGATGTGATGTCTTTTTACCACATCTGACAGCGTTCAGACTCAATAAAAGCAACGCTGCATAGTTTAAATCAAAAACAGGACAGGAAAGGTTCAAAACAGATAAGTATTAATTATCACTACAGTCTTACAGCAGGTAATCTGAGCCCATGTTTCTTTCCCGGTGCAACATTGATACACTGACTGTCATTTATGCACACAAATAGACACACACATGCACTGCTGGGGTGCCCAACAATCCACTGCCTGCTCCCAGCTGGAAAGATGGTAACAAGCCAGAACGCTGCAGTTTTCACAACGCCCACTTACAACCTGCTGGCTCGAAACACACCAAGAACACAGCCAGGAGGAGTGTGTGTCTATTTATGTGTGTGTGTGTGTGTGTGTGTCATGCATGAGAGCACATGTCCTTTTCCCCCCGCCTCCCCTCAGCTACTTACTTAAAATGATGTGTGTGATGACAAAGGCGAAGATGAAGATGGTGAGGAAGGAGAGCGAGAGGATGAACATGTAGAAGAAACGGTAGTTCCTCCTTCCCACGCAGTTCCCCACCCATGGACAGTGGTGGTCAAAACGCTCTGCATGGACAGGGAGAGACAGACGGAGGGAGAGTAAGATAATTTTAGATACAAGGACGCACAGTTACGAGTCTTTCCTTTCATCTCACTACACTGCTCCCACAGCAGGTCATGTACATGTGCTCTAGTGGAAATCCCATCAGAAAGATTATGTAGTAGAGCTGCAATGATTAGTTGATTAATCAACTAGTTGTCCTTTTTTAAGCTAAAATGCAAAACATTTGATGGTTCCAGGTTCTTAAATGTGAGAATTAGCTGATTTTCCTGGTCTCAAATTATAGTTAACTGAATCTTTTTGGGTATGTCCAAAAAAACAAAATTTGAAGACATCACCTTGTGCTCTAGGACATTGTGATAGACATTTTTCACTGTTTTCTTATGTTTTATAGACCAAACGATTAATTGAAAAAATGATCTGCAGCTTAATTTGTTATAAAAATAGTCATTAGTTGCAGCCCTAGTATGTAGTACTTAAAAGACATCCAGGTTTTCTTGATGTCCAATTAAGGAAATCAGGTTTCTCATTTATATCAAATAACCAGGTTACTTCAGTGCATGTAAACACACAGTGCAAGTCCAGATCTGTGGGAAATTAGGGGAGAAGTGAATTGTCCCTCTGGGTCTTGGCATAATATACACATTTTTCACATAGTGCAAACTGGCTATTTATAACAACTAGCTAATAAAAGTTACTGGCTGGCCAACATGACTGTGTATGGCTGAAAAGCTCTCAGTGTCACTGTGGGACTGTGTGAGGTTGCAAGGGTCAAACAAATACTGGGTCAACAGATGAAGTGCCTCCAGTGAGAACACAATTTGAGAATGTTTGAGGAATTGTAAATGAAGACAAACAGGAGGTGTTGAAGTAAAAAAATAAGTGCTGTCCAGACTGCCGTGGGCTATCCACAGAGATCATGCAGCTGAGAACGACTGGGGTTTTCCAATATTTTAACACTGACAAGAGCCTGTCAGCTACCTTGGTGCAGAGTGTGCAACTTTGTGGAAGTGAACAAAGCATCATTGTGTAGCACAGAGGAGTGAATAAGTGAATAATTGTGTCTGGAAATGTCTGGAATTCAGAAATACTTGTGCTGCAATGTATTCACAGCACTAAATATGTATCTGAATGCAGTGTTCAGCTACTTGACAAATATATGGGAAATGCTTTCAGATTCAAATTAGTGAGTGAACACTTATCATTTCACTGATTGCTCCAAGAGTGGAGGGCTTATTGTTAGTGTGGTTATTTAGTCAGCCCTTCCTCCACAGTCTTATCTGTGAGTGCGAGTTTCTAGCTGTGCACAGTGGCAGTTACTTAACTAATTAATCAGAGCCATTATTTGTTTAGTGAGGTGAAATGACCTGCTTTTGTCTTCATTAATCAATGCCTGGTTGACATGTGTCTGGGTAACGCAGCCTCTAGTCAGAGGATGAAAGGGGACAGCTACTACTGGTCAAATATGATTATCACCACAGCCTGGTCAACGGTCACTAATATTTAGTGATCAGCAATGCTAGGAGAGGACAATAGAGACTTGGAACTTGAGGATGTGTTTTTCCACTATACCTCGAGTTATATTGATATTGAACAACTATAAGGGTTAAGTTGGCAGCTGACTGCTCAGTAGTATCTTCCCTCTGACAGTGATTTTAAAATTAAGCCAAAAGCTTGAAACAGCAACTCTCAACAGTTTTATAATATCTGATATACTCTTATTTATGTGCCAGTCTTCTTTTGATGTATTTTATTGTCTGATTATACAACATCATATACCCAAGAGCATCATCAAAGCTTCATCTGATGTCCTCTAATTAAGCACAGAAAAAAAATAATTATGACGGACCTAAGACCCCTCTAAAAATCACAACACTCTGCCCACACATAAATAAGCACCAATATTTATGATGCTGGTGTCTCAATAAAACTGGAATTTAAACATAAACAGACAGATTATCTTAGCCCACTGTATACACACTGTAAAAAGAAAAAAAAAATAGGAAGGGGACTGCAGCAGGACTGCAAGGAAAGGGAAGCATTGAGCATGTGTGTGTGTGTGTGTGTATAATAATTCTGTGCTCTTATAAGCCTCTCCCATCACTCCCAGGTGGATAACCCTCTTAAAAAGAAGTGACTGCCATATTCCTATCCTCCACATCCACCAGGGAGGCCCTATCCATTCTGGCTGCTAGCTTATTTAAGAGCTTGTTAGTTCCCTGGCATTTACAGCGCCAGAGGTAGAGAGAGAGAGAGAGAGAGAGAGAGAGAGAGAGAGAGAGAAACAGAGGAAGCACTCATACAGTAGCACCTTTTCACTGCCAATGTGATCCCCAGTTTCCAGTTTAAGAGCAAGTGTCAGTCCAAACAGTTACTAATACTGATCTCTGAAGACTTAGAAACCATGCCTAGTAACTGAACAAACACACACATCTAAAACATGGTGTTTGAAACAAAATGATGTTTGAAAAAGACCGGTTCTCTGGTGTGATTCATATAGTTTATCTCTGAATCTTCACAATGATACCCTGGAATGACTTCGACTCCAGATTTCACTGTGGGGACTGAAACCATGTTGGAGCGTGCTGGATAGTAGTTCTTATTAAAGAGACATGAGTTACAACTCACACTCATCACTCCCACCCACCTGCAGTATGGATAGTCAAACTGTGTTTCTCATTCTTCAATTCCTCCCATCTGCTTGAGTATACACTCACACCTATGATCCAAACATATTTTTAAACCTCACACTAAAGGATTTGGATTTATTAGATCACAACACTTCACTGTGTTCATGTTTGGAATGAAAATGTCTGCCAAGCATCTCCTTCAGTTGTACTGGTTTAACTCTTGATCACTTTATCCTGTCATCTCTACACATTACTATATGCATTGAGGCAGGGTATTTTCATCACAAAATGAGCCTGACCAGTTTCATATCGGAATTTGTCCATTCACTTAAAATTTGTATCGACATGCATGGCCTGTTTATGAGACTGACTGCTCTCCCATCATTCTGTTGCTCTGCCAGCCTGTCTTTCTTTCTGCCAGTGTGCATCTGCTGCATCTGATTACCACCTCCGCATCTTTCTTCCCTGTGTTTACTACTTCCTCATCTTTGTCTCCCAGGTTTTCTGTCAGATCCACTTCTGATTATGAAATGGTCACTGAAAGAAAGAGCTGCCTTTGATGGTGACAAAAGCCCCGATGAGAGAGACTCAGACACATTCGTCTCTGTTTATCTCTCTCTGTGTCTTTTAGTAACTGTCTGTCGCCGCTCTTCATTGTGTTTCCTGAGACAGAGTATGTGGTTGTGAGAAAAAACCTCAACCATTAAACTGCTGCTCATTTTGGTCTTTCTGTCTTTTCCATTGTAACTCCTCTCTCAGTCTCCTCTGTATGAGTGAATTCCTCCAGCATATGTACTGTATATTCTCTGTAGGTTTGCATCACAAACTAAATATTTAGCTTGGCTTGTGTTCTCAAATATAAATGTATTTTTTATATAAAAAACAGATGAACATGAATTATGTGACAGCATGTGTGTTTGTATATTTTGTGTCAGAAGCAGAAGTTTACCTGTTTATTGACATCTTATTGAAATACATGTGAACAGAAAGGATAGAGGATGGTCTGGACTGTTTGTGATTATTATACTAATGTATCAAAATAAATGTGGTAAAAAATTAAGAATACAAAGTACTGACAGACACTATAAGCCAAATACAACCCAAATTTCATCTACGTAAACTCACACCCAGAGAATCTTTCACTCACCCACACAGTTGTCACAGAGGCTGCAGTGTGAGGCACGTGGTGGTCTGAAGATTTTGCAGGTGAAGCAGTACTTCAGCTTGACTGTTTGGCCGTTGATGACCACCTCCTTGGTCCTGGGAGGAGGCCTGTAGCCTGTACTGCCATTAGCCACATCTTGGGGAAAGGAGAGAATAGAGAAAAAAAGAGATGTATACTGTAAGACTTAAATACCTTGGCCTTTACTTTCTGGGCTACACATTGGCACTAATGGACTCCCAAGTGCAGTACTATTGTGTTGTGTGCAGCATTGATGATGTGGGAGAATTATAAATATTCTACCTATGACGGAAACTTTCAAGTGCACAAAAATACTACCTCTTTATAAGGAGAAGATCCGGATTGAACGTAAAGACTGCAAGTAAAATGCAACATAGCAGTGAAACAAGAAAAATACCACTTAATTACAAGTATTATACAGATGTAATATATGAAAGATTAAAGTTCGATTCAAAGTTAAACACTGGTTCATGGTCAACTCAACATAAACTACTAAATACTTCAGATTATTATACAGGGATAGAAATACTGCAAAACCAAAGCATTTTGTAAACAACACAACAACTGATCCAATAGACTTTTTTGCCTTCTAAACATTTAGTCTTTATATTTTTTTTTATGAAGTGTAGCATTACTCTGTTTCTATAACAACCTGTACTTTACATACTGGTTAATGCAGCCCAAACAGCAGACGCAGTAGGCTACACATGAAGGCTACAAGGTTACTAATGGCTGGAAAATTTACATTTACATTAGAAAATGGACATTGTAAAATTCAGCCACTTTAAAAGGGTGTAAATGACACATTTCTTCATTTGTGAGTTGAAACTGGACCCATATTTTACTGTGTAGGAGCAGTACTTTCAGATTTTCAGATTTTTTAATGAGACCTTGGAAAACCTGAAATAATGTTCAAGACATCATGGAACATGGACAACCTACACAGCTCATTATTTTTAAATTACCCCACCATTTTAGCTCTTTGAGCACTTCCTATACAGAGCCTGATGCCGTGAGTCAAATTTGCTACCCAGAACAAAGCATCTGTCCTGCTGTTAACCGATTTACACTGTCACCCTCAAACTAGGGGCCCCATACTTTTCTACATAACACACATCATTATGTATTCAGTGACTAAAATTGCAACGTAGTTCAAATAATATGAACATCAGTCTGAAATTCAACATACACTTAACACCATGATCCTCAGACTATAATACAAAAAATGAAAATGGTGGCAAACTGCTCTGAAGGGATTTTGGTGGAGTAAGACAGCAGTGATGACAGGCTAAACGGTAAGGATGAGAGGAATGATAGTGATTTTCAAGCCATAAAAGGTAGAGCCCGCATCCCATTATTACTCAGCTCGCTTCAAGCACTCTCACGCACCCTGAGAGCAGGAGATAGCGTGTGTAGGAAGATCATTTACACAGGAGCCCGTAGCATTGCTAACGTGGTATGTGAATGTATATCAGTCTGGGGGGGGGATATCTAGGGAGCGAGAAGCTTGTGTGGGTGTTTGACATTTCTAAAGAAGAGCAGAGGAAATGCAGCAAGTGAGTTCTGTTCTATTGAATTCGTCTCTATTGTGATCAATGCCTACAGAGCGCTCTTCTCTCTCCTCCATACTCCCTCTGCTCCTCTGCCCTCTCAGCAGACTCCACTGAGGGAGACAACAAATGAGGGGAGTGTGTGAACAATTCGTAGCACAATTCAGCTACCAGTGTAACCCCATACAGTGGTTTTGGTATTAATAGCGCAGTCAAAGTTACAGTAATATTAGCTACTGTCAGGGAAAATAAAGGGACCTTCTGAAGTATTAAAGGAAACATCTTTGAAGCATTTTGGAAGATCTCTTACATAACACTGGTAACAATACATAATGCTGTGTTTACAACATATCGTGCAGACTGTACTTAGAGGCCACTGAGTTGGAAAAATCGTTCATGTCAGCCTCCTAGTTGTACTTCCAAAATGGAGATGTTAGGAATTTTTAACAGCTGCAATAATTCCTGCCGCCTCAGTCAGTTATATCTAAATAAAATGTAGTATTAACATTAATACAATCCTTTCAGCTCATTAAAAGCAGCTATACATGGTTTTGTTTGTATCTGGCTTCACTTGTTAATGAACAATGATTGTGACACAATAAAATTGACTAACTTAATTTCCATCTATCTGTTGTGAGTATAAGGCTAACAACAGGAGTGACTATCATGGAATTAATGTGTTAATGTTTCCACGTCAGAATAATGGGAGGTTTTACCATTCTTTCCAATTTGCTGACATGGCATAAATGCAGCATAAGCCATGTGTTGCCTTATGCTGCAGGCTGAAGGCAGATATTTGGCAGCAAAGAGATCATCTCAGTGAGATGGTAGTCGACCATAAGTACTTGCATGCTGGCCAAACGAGCCTCAAAACATTCTTCACAAAATATGTTGTATTGTAATGATACAGGAGAATCACCCCTGCTTTCCTTACAGTAGAATAAAATACTGCCAAAATTGTAGAAAAAAACCCCAAAATGAAGTAGAATGGCAAAAGAAACACTCGTACCATATAATGCAACACACTAAACACTTTGCAAAGTTGATAATGTTCCGTTTTGACCACTCCTAAAATAATATCTAAAATAATATCAATACAACAATATACAATATAATTAAGTGTATGTATGTAATATTATTGGACAGAAACATTACAAGGTCAACAACAATTAAACATTATAATATTCCCAAAGGTAAAAGTATTAATTTGCATTATATTAAACATTTTTTGTGGTTAATGTCCAATTCCTGTAAATCCATGAAGCATGAATTCCACACTTGGACAAAGATCATGTCTCATATAAGGATTATTAACTTTTTCCACCCACTAATGTTCTAAGTGAAAACAGAATCAAAACCAATGCAAACATAAAGTAGCAACTTTTAAAGAGCAGTGTAAGTTTTCACAGGTTTAGATTTTATTTTTTAACTAGTATAGAGAGTGCTCTACAGTCTCTACACGTCTCAAAGAGAACAGAAATTGGTGGTATGAAATTTGCTGGTCCATCAGGAATGTATTCTATGTACAAAAACAACAGTCTACTTTTAGCCCAACCTTAAATGCCTGACTTAACACCTGTATTTTCATACATTGTCCTGTAAGTCAACTTTGGTCACACCTTAAGTACACTTAACCAGCCCATCAACATTCCCTACAATTGTTCACAAACACCTGCAGTAAAATAATGTGTAAGCAGGGATATTAAGGTAGATAAACAAAACCATGTGTACACCTTTACATCAGTGTCTAGTGGGAGATCCCTCAGGGAGACAGGACAGACCTAAGAGCTTGATGCTAGAAAATAAGGCCAGGTAAACTGGAAAGTGATGTAACAGAACATACATACACACACACACACACACACACAAACACAAATAGACTCTGCACCCACTCACACACTCATACATAAAGCTAAATGAGGGTTCAATGTCAGCCAAACTTTGCTAGGTGTTGCCTGGTGGGGTATAAAGGGAAGCTAATTGCTATCCTGCTGTGTATGTGAAGGAGAGATAACTGGAGTTTTTTCCTTCACAGATGGAAAAGCATACAAGAATACAATGATGATGGCTGACATACAATCGTATTGATTTTAACCTGATCAAAACCACAGAGGGATGAGCATATTCTGTTCAGTCGAGTAACGGTTTCAAGGTCTTGCTTCACAACAGCTGACTAAATAACAAAATAACAGTTTCAGTTTGAACAAACAAAACACTATAAGGTGTGAATATGAATCACAAAAAGAAATATGATCTTACACCTTTAGTCTGAGGTAAATGAACTATTTCAAACAATTTTTCCCCAATGACAAATACTGATAAAATGATTAGCTCTTTCTAAACATGAAAAGACTATGTTTGACAGCACATAGGTATAGCAGCATAAAGTTGTGTTAAAGAGAAAGTTTTTAAAAACCATTTAGATGGTCATACGCCCACGTGACGTCTCTCAAAAAGCCACAGTGGAAAGTTAAAGGTGAGTTATTTTGTGCTGTGAAAGATATTTTCAAGGGACAGGCTCTCACTATGTGAAGCCTCATACGTTGCTGATGTATGCACAAAAGCTGTAAGGTGTGTTTCTAACGTCATATTCTCATCAATGGCACATCAAAACAATGACACTAAACTGCCAAATTCAAAGTCTAGCATCGTAGAACAGTCCTTTGAGAGTAAATAAGAAAATGCAATCAAAAACATCACATTTTTACCATTTATACATGATTTCAATGCTTTTATTCACTTATTAAATATAACGGATAATATGGCCACAATATACTGAGGTGTTTCAGCAGGTGCTTTTAAACAACAGACAGAGAACAAGAGAGAAGGTGAGAGATATGAAGAGAAGTGCAACAGTCATAAGAAATCTCCAGACTTGCAGAGATGCTTTTACAGATGGATCAGGCAGAAACATCTATGTCCCCATGGCGATCAGGCTTATGTTTGCATTGTCCTGCTGCTGCTGAAGTTGGAGTTGAGCAATTTTTCAACTAGTGTAGCTTCAGTCAATTTAGCTAAGCAAAACACTTTGGCTTGGGGAAAGTACTGCAGAGGAACTTCCTGTCTGCCCTCGGCCTTAAGCAAGCTAAGAAAAGTAAAACCTGTCACACAGTCGAAACAGCAGAGTGAATCTTCAAGTTAAAACTACTCACTAAAGAACTGAGTGATCAGGCATTTCCTATATAGCATTAGAGGTCCAGACCTGAACCTATAGGATGCTGCTGAGGATCTTGCACAATGCAAAGTTTGTTGGATGCCATTCAAATAAATGTATTTCTTTTTCAGAGAAATATGGGATCTATATCAGTTGCTGTGCGAACCAACTAAGTGTAACTTTTGATGTGGCCGCAATGCAAAGCAGCAGCATTAATGTAGGATTACAATTTGTGTGAAACTGCACTGTTTTCATTCTTTTTTTTTCTGATGTGCTGCTCCGTTAATATGTTGAGTAGCCTAAAATTGTATAAATATCTTTTAATAATTTACTAATTTTAATTAAGTTTTTTCAACTTCCTTTTAAGTCAAAGCTTGGCCTATAAAAATCCAACGTAGTGTTTAATACGTGAAGCAACCTGTCTGCACTGGGGCCCGCCTTAACTAGATACCACTTAGAGGCAAATAACCGCACCAAAACACACAATAGAGTGGTAATAAAATACTGCTGAATCACACTGTATAGTGCATATTTAATGAAGGGTAGGGAACAAAGGTTAATATTCAAAGTGATGATCATCAGGTAGATGTAGGGAGGTGTTAGATACAAACAATCATTAGAAAACCAGTGCTCACATAATTCACAAATGATGTGACATGTCATAATGAAATGAAACCAGGTAGTCATGTGCACATCCACCAAATCACTTTAGGATAGATGCTGGACACAAAAAACAGCTGAACTAGATACGAAGAGTACCAACACACTGAAGTTCCCTTTACTTTGTTTGCAACGTTTTGACCAACTACAGGTCTTCCTCAGGCAATGTCATGTCATAATGAAACATGAGATTAAACCCTGAACTGTATTCTGTGCTCCTTTTTTAAAAAAAAACATGAGAGGATGAAATGAAAATCCACAGCATCTCTGCATTGTACTATCCAGAAAAAGGCAATCTTGGGCTGAATGCCAGTGTCCTCTGTTTCAGACTGTGTACTTTTTCACTCTGGGCTTGCACATTGTGGCTGAGCTGAGAAAGGCCTTGGCCGGGATATGACATCTGTCTGAGTGAAGACAGACGCTGAACAACAAAGAAGACATGGTGAAGTATTGAACAAGGCTAGAATATTCCAGGAGAATACAGGGAAACACAACACAGCTGCTGCTTCACCCTGGACAAACGGATGACAAAGCCTGATGAGGTCCACAGGCAGACGGGATGGGGGAGCAGAGACAGAGAGAAAGAGAAGTGATAGAACGTTATTACTAAAGCCATTATTAGTCATGTGTTATTGTCCTTACTATTACCTATAATCCTGCAAATAGATTTTTTCAATTGAGGTGCATTAAGATAGAAGAGTCTGTGTGTGTTTATGTGTGTGTGTGAGAGAGAGATAGAGAAAGCATAATGGATGGAACAAGAGAGAGTGAATGATCAGCGTATTGGGTCAATCTAGGCCAGTCTAATTACTCCGCTACAAGTTTGTTTTTCATTGTCTTTTTTTGTCTTTTCTCTTGTGTGCTCCAATAAAACTGCTCTACAGTGACAAGTCAATTCCTCTTCATTCCTGTTCCAGTCCCCTGCAGCTCTATCATCTAATGACTATCATTCCCTTAATCAGTCTTTTTCATGTCCATGTCACTGTAAGTCTGGGGACTAGCCAGGAATGAAGGAGGATGGAGATGAAAGAATAGAAAAGACAGTTGTTTTGCCTCAGGCACTTTAAAGAGTGGGAAATGACTCTTTACAGCACACGTGATAAAAAGGACATTGATGGCAGATTGTAGGAGAGGCATTAAGTTGTAGGGGTGGGGATAAACCTGTTAATATTTTACATAACACTGCCCTGAATGTTGGGGGACTCTACGAGAAGATGCTAATGAAGAAACCTTAATTTCATAAGGGAAATCAAGATCCAGTTTCCTATTGGATAACACACACAATACCTCACACTTACACCTTTTAATTGCACATGGGGTATTAAAAACAACTGGTGTAATACAGGGAGACACAGCAAGATTAGGTTTCTACTTTAAACGTTTATCATTCTACTAGTTTTATCCAGTCGTCTACACTCCTTCTCCCCATCTGTTACCTCATGCCAGGTAGTTTCTCTCTGTGTGTCATGCTGAACTGTTAAACTCAGCCACCCTGTGTCATTCATTACAAGAGAGGATAGGCTGAGGTCCGCATAAAAGCATCCCACATATGTGAAGTTGAGATGTCAAGTGGCTTAGTAATAGAGACTCTTTCCACTAGCTGCACATCTATTACTTATTATTCAGCCAATAACAATGAAGTCAAATGTGAATGTGACCTAGGGCAGCTGGATACTCTGAAAGGGGAGGAGAGTAAGGAAGCGAGTCGCGGTGGCCGTTTAAGTACCAGCATGAATTATGATCAGACTGTCATTCAGAACAAGGTATTTATTCAGTCTTTACTGCAATGGGACGGGCATTTCAGTACTATATCAAACAGACATACAGGATATTGTCATGTTAAGGTTAAAAGGGGCTTTTACATGAGTTAAACAGTCATTGTGAGTATCCCTGAACCAAATGTATCACCAGTGTGCTGTGGCAACCTGGCTGTTTGATTTATTTCACTTTGTTAACTTGCATATGAGAACAATTTCTAGAGTTGGAGATCATCAGTAGGTCAGAATCAACAAAACCCTGTGAACTGTAAGGAGAACTGCAATGATGATACATTTAAACTGGTGCCAGCTTTTGGGAATTTAGTGGCATTTAACACAGCGATGGTCAGCACTGAAGGGATACAAATATCAAAATGGTATTAAGCAGCCATCCCTCACATCTTGTGATGTTCATGACATGACTGTTGATCAAAGGAGCCACAGTTTATTCATGGTACAGTCTCAAATTTGCCTCCAGCCAAAGCGAGTTCAAGGCTACAAGCAGACCTACAAGGTGTTAAAATCCAACGAGCATGTTTGCAGTGTCTTATCGCTGCAGGGAGAGGAAGCTGTATCTAATGTGATTAAGCTAGCTCTCATCTTACAGAATGGCTCAAGGTGCTCTCTCTGGTAATGGGATGTGTGTTTGAGTTGGGCATCTAAATTAAGTTTCTGGCAAGGATGCAGGCAAATGCAGCCGCACAAAATATTTCAACAAAAAGTAAGAACACAGGGTAAGTTAGAGAAGAGCATTATGTGGGTTTGGTGATAAGGAATATTTTAATATAATTGCCTCACCCCTCAAAATAAAAGAAAGCCGTATCTAAAGTGATTAGACAAATTCTGTTTAAAACCAAATTCACATTGCTTATAACTGGTATCATTCAGCTGAGTCCATTTCCTAGGTCACTCATTCATTTCAGGAATCATGAGAGGTTTACTTTGGTAGCTACGGAAAAAAGAATTGACTGATATGTACAATATAAAAAGAACAGGATAAATATCAACAGACTTCACTGGGGCTGGATCCCTTCCTCAGGCCTCTGAAGATTACACTGACTATCCAATGTTTTGTCTAAAGCCATGTGTTGTCTCATTTTTCTGTGCATACTTTCCAGCTTCATGTAGTGACAGTGGGCAGACTGAAAGATGACTTCAGATGAGGTGGCACATTACAAGATGTAGTTTGGTTGTGGGAATAAATGATTGTTCAAATAGCATGTACTGTACAGTGTGTTTTACACAATGTTTCAATTTCTCGCCTATCTGACAAAAGTAAACTTGCTAACTACAATAGATGAAACCATGGAAAGGAATTTCATCTGAAAGAGAGAAAGAAAAGAGAGCGAGTGAGAGAGAGTTTAGTGCATAACCCTGGTTTCTCAACAATACCTCTGTTGTTTGTCAGTCTGTCATTGTCTGAACGAGCCTTTAGAGAGGCAAGAACAGAGACAATATATATGAAATAAATGAAATAGTATGAAGTATGCATTATATTAAAAAATCCCATTTAATCTATCAATATTACCATTTTATATTGATTACAATAGTAAACTTACATACAGTAGAGACAGGCATACAGTATCATTGCATCACTCAGACAAATATCTCCAACTGCATCAGAGGCATGGACCCCGGCTTTTGTCCCCTCAGCGAGGCTCAAGCTTCGTACACACACCACACCTCTTAAAGCAATTTTCAGTTTGTTTTGACATTATACAGTTTGGCAGAGTGGAAAGAGTCAGGGCGCACTACCAACAGTGGTGGGGTGCCAACAAAGAAAAAGGTGGGTTGCACTTCTAGTCCCAAAGGTAAAACTATTTAATTAATCAAACATTTCAAGCACAAGGTCTTTGTCAGGGTATAATACCCTGTAAAGCAAACCATACTTTGACAATACCACGCTTTTCATCCCACACATACTTATTCCTGGCTTTACTTAGCATGCCTTCTATTCAGATATACTCACATGGGGAACATATACATCAACATGTACAAAAAAACAAGTACATTTTCAAACAAATATGTGCTTCAGAACACCGACATCCCCACCTTCAAACAACTGTATCGACTGCTCCTGTGGTCATAAAAAGCTTAAATGTCATTGCATCTTCCACTGATGTGCCAAACCTTCCTCCAGCAGCCTGAGCTCTAAGCCTTCCAAAATCTATTTCCTCCACTAGCCTTGAGTCTGGCTGGCAGCTTTGGAAAAAACAGTGTGGCTGCCCTGACATTCACCAGCTAGCTTGGACCATATTAGGTGGAAGGATGGAAACAGGCAGCTCTGACCATCTCTCACTCTGATTAATGCTTCAGAGAGTCTTTTAGATTTGGCATGCACTAGCTGAACTGATGCCAGCCTGTCTAGTCCTGACATATTGGGCAGGCAGGCAGACATGCATAGACATCATACACGGCACATTGAAGAGAAATCAAATGTTGTCTCCCATTTCAAGCAGGAATAAACAACAAGCTGTGCTACCTTTCCCAACCTTGCACACTTTCCCCTCCAACTTTTTTTTATAGGTCTTTATGTTATTGGTGGCATTCCATGACAGATATGACAGATAGACTGACAACAAACTGAGAACAAGTAAGATATATTCTATGTTTCATTTGTTTCACACATACTTGTACCTGTACAAACATGCCATATTTGATTTTGTTTCAGGCCACCCACTCTAATCAATCCTTTTCACAGACTGAAGGCTACAGCAGAGACATCTGCTCACAATGTCGAGCTATCAGCTTACCCTCGTAAAGTACAGGGAGGACGAGAGACCTTGATGCCACATATTGTACAGACATTAGCTCCTCTGTTGTTTAGTCAACAAATCAATAGTAGGGGTGTCCAATTTGAGCACTGTAGCACTTTGACTTGAAAACATCATCTGTTTATGAGGCTGCTTGGGTTACTGGTGGCCAGACTATTCAGGAATTTTCATTTTAATTAAGACAGCTACATAGAATACATATACACACGATGGATGCAAAATATCATTAAAAGAGTAATCAATAGGTAGTTTTTCCATTTTCAACAATTAAGAAATGCTAGCTATTCCTTCTTATTGATTAGGATTTCGTATGGAAAATGTTACTAGAGGAAAATATGATAGTTCAGCTAATGTAATGTACTGACCAAGTGCTGTGCATCCAACTACAAATCAGAAAAGCAGCAAATGAGCATATGGAAAACAAAGCCTGAAGTGGTAGGGAGCCATTACATTATGGCAGTACTGACAGGAAAAAGTTACCCATCCTCATTAAGCCTGTCAGCTGCTTTGTTATCATCAGCGTCTGCACAGTTACAAAAGGACATATTGGTTAAAAAAAGAAGTTGTGAATAAAAATGGATGCTTGCTGTCTTGGTCAGAAGAGAAGGAAAATGCTAGGAATGAGTCCTGTTAGTAAGAGAGGAGGCAATGAAGAAGAGAAATAAGGAGCACCCACAAGAGAATCTATGTGCAAACACACACACAACATGAATAAATAAAAGAGTAAACATCAGCACTGAAAGCAGATATTGTAAACTACTTTGCAACTCCAAAATGCATTTCAATCACTGCTTCAGGATAGAGGAGCGTACTGCAGGGTGAATACAAGCGGTGAAAAATAAGGAATGAAGAGAGACACAAAAAACAGGCAGAAGTGTTTTCTCCTGCAAGACATTGTGGGCTGGTTGGTGTTGGGGTTTGGGATGGGGTTGGATGATCACACTAAGAGCTAACAGATGTGCCAGTAATGTTTTGCATGTCAAGCTGCCACGCCATGGCTAGAGCCAAACAGCGCTGCACTGCACAGGTCTGGACAAGGGAGCCAGAGAATGGAGTAGAAGCATAAAAAGTGTTTGAATGGAAAGGCAGAGCAACAGAAAGTTGAGTATAGAGACAGGCAGACAGATGAAGAGAGAAGGGAGTCGGGGAGGGAGAGGCAAACACTATAAATACTGACAGAGACTGACAAATAGAAAGAGAAAACAGGAAAAAATGAGCGGACAAGAGCAATGAGCAACTGTATAAAGCAACTACATTTTAACACAGCTTTTCTCCTTTTTACTAGCAGTGGGAAAAGGCTATGACCTTTTCCTTTTATATGTAGCTGAATATACAAACCACCAGAATGAAGTATTACCTGTGTGTGTGTGTGTGTGTGTGTGTGTGTGTGTGTGTGTGTGTGTGTGTGTGTGTCTGTGTGTGTGCAAAATCCTCAGACTATTACTATTCTTCAGATTATTACAATCCGGGTTCTTTCAAATGGAAGGTAATGGTACCCATTAATGGCATTAACACTAAGGCAGTCTTTAAGTCTGCTGGCAGAATCACAATTGAATGCGGATATTTCAGGGAAAGACTACAGAGAGGGGCATTGCAAATACAAACTACGATTAAATGAGTCAAGCTTGTCCTAATTAAATCTAAAGAACCATGTAAACATTTTCTTGCGAGTGAAAATCAAAGTGAACACGATGAAAACTGTGAACATGCAATCTCTCTATCAAAGGAAGGTCTCTCTCTCTCTCTATGTAGGTGTGTCCTTTGCGCATCTCAACAACCGTTCATCCGATCAACTTCACACTTGGTAGGTGTATTGTTGAGGACCCAAGGAAGTGCAGTGTGGAATGTGAAGTTGTTTGGATGAGGGGTTCTCGAGAAATATATAAAAATACCTCATAAACCACGTTGGTTCTGCTTCTTCTTCTGTACATGGAGTCAACAAGCAGAAATACAGACAACGCCATTCCGCCATTGCAACCCACATGGTGGTCGGAAGGGCAATTACATCAGTTGTGATAAGAACTACCATAGAGAATGAAGTGAAAAAGTTCAGTGAGTTAAGCTCTACTATTCCTGTTCCTCGCATGTGGGAACTTGGTATGGATGTTCAAGACATAGTGCAGGATGTCATGTTTTGAACAGGCACTACAGTTCAACTGTACTTCAGCTCACCTTAAAATTGTAGTTTCCTGATAGTCTGCATGTGAGGCATTTAGGGAACATGGGTAAATTGTAGTGTCTACCGACAGTCTGCATGTGTGATGTTTAGGGAACATCGGTAAATGGTTGCATGTACCAATTGTCTGCATGAGAGGCGTTTAGGGGATGGGCACTGTTTTGAACAGGCACTGCACTAATGTATTCAATTCTCTGAAGTCTAAAAAGATGACACCTATGCAAATGCGCCTGTGTAAGCTTTTAATGCACACACAAACACACGCACACATAATAGCAATTAGGAAATGTGTAGATATTAGGAAATATATGAGATGCATGCATTTCATATATTTATGAACACTGGGCATTTACTGGACACTTGCATTCTGAAATCTGGTGGATGACTACAAGGTACAGTTTCAGCACAGATCTATACATTAACTCCAAAGGCACTGAAGAAATTGATAGAAGCTATATACTGAATAAGACAGAGCCCTTCCTTTGTGTTTATTATTTCCTTCTGCTTTTTGTTTGATACATTTGGTTTATTTGCATTGATATTTGGGTTGTTTTGGTTGCAGTATATTTAGTTAACAAATTATTTTGTCACCCCTATTAGTTAATAAAGCTGGAAAACTCCACCTTATATCATATGAACTCTTGATGCAGTAGGAGACTGAGACAGACAAGTCTGTTGATTTGTTTTCACCCTCTGTATTTGCCAGTTGAAGATGCCACGAGGTGGCCAGGGACTGCAGACCATCCACGCGCTGCAGCCAAAGCTAAAACAGGACTGCTCTTAACTGGACTGGACACTGGGCTCTTTTAACACAGACAATTTATTTTCCTTTAGTGATGTTTTATTTCTTCTAAGAGACTTAAACTTTTAACCTGTGTTTTAAATATGTTTGTAACTTGTGTTTTAGCTTGTAATACATAATTTGTTTTTAACCTCAATTTCTGTCTGCATGCTGCTTTGGGTCAGCAAAATGCCCCAGCAGAAATTACTTGATTTTTCTTTAAAGTCACACTCCACACCTGTGGCAAATTTTGCTTTATAATATATTTAAATTTAATGCATTTTTGTAAATGTTTTGCTCTTTTAATAAGAAGTGCTCTGTGGTTTACTACAGCCTCATGTATCCTTACACATAATACCAATAATAATAATAATAATAATAATAATAATAATAATAATAATAATCAAGAAAAAAGAGCTCTGGTATCAGCAGATCCAGATGCAAATTCAGGTATCAGAATCAGATGAGAACTGAAAAAAGTAGATTGTGTGTCTCTAATGACAATCATTTGCTGTGAACAAGAGATTCCAGTTTAGAAACTTGCCACTTGTTATGCTTGGAAATGCACAGCCCAAAAGCCAATGAGGATGAAATGACGGTAGTGAGGGGGGCAGTGTGGTACTTGGGTCAACATTGTTCATATTTTCAGTCTTTAATTTGTTTATCCTCTGAAAAAAATGTTTGCCAATATAACATGGTACTTTTGCATAGTGCTGTTTCAGCCCACTTCCCAGCTCTCTGTACTTACCTTCCCTCCAAAAGCTTTTAAGTCTCCTAATGAGATTAATTAAGCCAGTCCAGAGTTTGTTTAATGAGGCCCCAGTGGCCTGAAGCACGGAAAGGACCATCGCTGGGAAATCGGCGCTTTGCATTCCAAATAAAAAGGACCAAAACTTTAAAGGGGGTTTTAGTTAAATATTTGAGGAAAGTGGTGATAATCCATTTAACTACAGAGCAGGAGGACACTTTTGGAGGTTGGCAAGAAAGTCCTGCAACTTACTGGCTGGTCACAATTGGACTTAATTTCCAGTATAAATTCCAGTCTAGGAGGCTCTGTGTAGAGTGACCACACTCTAACCAACACTTAGTTACTTCTGTCATCGCTGATGCAGCCTCATACATTTCTGAACAAGTATTTTTTTTCAGTGCTTGAGAAATGTCTTAACATTTGTTTTGATGACAAGAATTAGCAAGCACTACTAATTAAAAAAGAAAGGTGTTTAAACAAATTCAAAATACTTCAGTCTACCATTGACTCCAATGCTGAATGCAACATACAGTATGCGCAAATAGTACCTCAAACATACTCTACATAGGAAGCCTTAAATGAGTGTTTATCTTTGTTAATGAAACAATCAGCAACATCCGAACAGTGCCTACCATTCAGATACTGTGTTGCCTGCATTCAGTTAAAATAAATAAGACACTAATTTCTCTTCTCTATGTGATGTGATGAAATGTAAACAGTGAGGCAAAATCCACATCACAAACTGCAGTCCAGGCATCGTCAGTGCTGTGATGCCAATAATTCAGTTGCACCATATCAAGTGGTTCCTAATGCACCAAAAGTTCTACCTTTCACATCATAAATTAGATTCAGAAGTTATTAAAATGGAATTTATGAGTCAGGTAATACATCAGATGGGGGGCCAATGGAGGAGATGGAGTGAAGTAAACAGATCAAAAGCTATTTGGTCAAAGTAGCACCGATGCTTCACCTCTGCCTAAATGCAGTGTCTTTAGAGTTGGTGGAAGCATGAGCCCTATTTCTCTGGCTACACCATCTCCAGACACATCAGCCAGATAATCCAGCACTCTGATCACATACTAGCTCTCCTGGATCAGGACCATGCAAAGAAGAACCATGCTCTCAGACAGAGAGGAGGAGACAGGGCTAGATGGAAGGGTTATAAATGAATGATATCGAAAAAGGATTCCTCTTTGAGATATAAAAAAAAAGAAACAACTGAAAATTGTTAGTGATGAGATTAAAAAAAAAGGTGAGAAAAAGAATCACAAAAAAGCTTATGCAGAGAAACTTAAGTTCAATAATGGGTTTTCACACCCATATTTCACATTTTAAATAATTTACTGACAGTGTTGTCTTACCTATCTGCCTCTCCAGGTCAGCAGCTTCATCTGAGGTGGCCCTAGGCAGAACCCCTGGGTCACTGAAGCTGGTTCTCAGCAGTGTCCCCAGCACAAACATGAACAGCACACCTCCTATCACTGGGATGGCCGGGGTCAACTGCTGTGCCAAGAATGGACAACTGGGAGGACAGGAAAAGATGGAGAGAGAAAGATAAATAAGCAAACAAGAAAGCAACAGACACATAGTTCTGCCTGAATAGTGATGCTTTGCTGGGTAGTAAAAACCTGAATATCTAATATCCTTGGAGATTACTGGACAAACATCAGCTGATGGCCTGAGGGCCAGGTGTCTGCCCAAATACAAACTGCTCTTCTTAGTGTAAACATGAATTCATAGAAAAACACTGAACGCCACTAGGACAAGCCATAAAGTTTAGGAAGAGGTGATACCTGCGACTTGTTGCTTAATGACCAGTAAGTGGATATAAGGGTCAGTCCCATGTTGTAATCCGTTCTAATCAGCTATTTTAGTGTAATCCCATTAAATGTCCAACAGCACAGGTGATTATTACAGTAATCACATTTAGTCCTACAGGGGTTGGACCCAGGTTACCACATCCCATTTTATTTGTTATTCTGTCTATTGGATTGGATCTTGGGAAGTTGGGGCCAGCAAAGAGGTGTCATTCCAGACGAGAGGAAGTGACTGAACATGTGGCAATCATATAATTTGAGGGAGACTGTTGAGGAATGAAAAACAATACTTTGGGGTGAGCCAAGGTTCACACTAATATATGTGTTTACAAAAAGTATCTTGTTTTTCAGTTTCATCTATTTAAATAAAGGTACCCAATGCAAACAATTTGTATCACACCTTGAAGTTTGACTTTTTTTCTTATTTGCTGAAAATATATGCAACAAATGCTCCTATCAACTGATGTTTATTAGAATAGATTTGAGAACACAAGTAAAAATAAAATTGCCAACTTGAACATTGAACCATCCCCAAAATGTCTCCTTTTAGAGCAGGAACAGGTGATAAGTTATTAGCCTATATGAAGTTCATTATTGACTCTTGCAGTGGAAGCACCATTTGTAGCAAAGAGGCTAAATTACATTGAATGATGAATAAAAAGCTGGTTGGGAGGACAGGTATTACCACCATTCACTAAGTGCAATTGACTGCACTCCATGGTTGACTGCTATTTAACAAGATTAAGAGACTACTGCCATGCTACTTAATCACAGTGGTCCTGGGAGCTAAAAACTCACACATCTTAGTTTAGCATGCTAGCCTGCTATCATTTTCCTAATTAGAAGTAAACACAAAATGCTGAGGTTGATGGGAATGTCGTTAGTTTTGCAAGTATTTGGTTATAAACCAAAATATCTGACAAATTAAAATTTCAAGCTGATAATGGCCCTGAAGGAGTGGATAAAGGATCAGAGTTATTACAATTCATCCTCAGGGGGACATGATGTGTGAATCAAATGTCATAGCAATCCATCCAATAGTTGTCAAGCCATTTCACACAAAACCTTATGGTGGCACTAGAGGAAAAGTCAGGGGATCACCAAAGTCATCGGTATTTATCCGCTGGGGACCATGAATGTCTGTACCAAATTTCATCTTAATACATCTAATAGCTTTTAAGACATTTAAGTCTGGACCAAAGTGGCAACCCGACTGACAGGCTGACATTCCTAGAGTCATGGTGCTAACATGGCAAAAAGAAAAAGAAAAAAATCAATGCAGAGAAACAATTACTATAGATCATAAACAAACTGAGGATGCTAAAGCGCCACTGATGGCTATAATAAAGTGACAGAGGTTAGCCATTGTGGTCTCCCCGTTTGTCAACCACAATAGCATTGTATAAGGCTAATCCTGCAACATTTCTGCAGCAAACACACCACAAAAGCTACATGTTTATTTACAAATATTTCACACGGTAAAACTGCTTTAAATTTACAAAAGGTAGTTTGAGCTATTTTTCGTAGTAATGTATGATAGGTCACTGATGGACATTATATCACTATCACACCATCTTGCCTTCAGATGGTAACACCTTGGGGGGGCAGTTACATCCGCTGATCTATGCCAACACCAGTTAATCTCACAAACCAAGCCAAACTATATTTAGGCTTGCCATGTTGGGTTCCACCAATGATAGTAGATAGGGAGGATATGAATATGGACCTGGATTTGCTGATCTGTGCTAATTGGGGTTCCAGCATCATCTGCAAACCCACCATGCTTTTACCTGAGCTGCTGGAGATACCCTGTATTGAGAGGAAAAGGTCAGCCAACATGTGACTCCCTAGCAGAAAACAGAAGGAGGAGGTGGCATTATCATCCTCAGGTGCTTTAAAGATACACCTTACCTA
The DNA here is from genome assembly GCF_914725855.1 of Thunnus albacares. Taxonomy (NCBI): domain Eukaryota; kingdom Metazoa; phylum Chordata; class Actinopteri; order Scombriformes; family Scombridae; genus Thunnus; species Thunnus albacares. The sequence continues at coordinate 11,139,744 of NC_058120.1, read as the reverse complement.
TAAACCGAGTAAGCTGTGGTGTGATTTGTCTGTAAAATAAATCCAATACTTATCTAGCACAACCAGATGGAGAGGCTCTCTGGGTGAGACTCAAAGCAAATAATACATTCCTTTTCAAGCTAATATTCAACACATAAACAAATCTGAATCAGAAACATTCAGTGTTCGTGCCGTTTTGCAGAAGGTTTAAGCTGTGACAAACTCACTGTCTACCATCCATGCCATTACCCTGTCTAAGTGGAAACTAGCCAGTCCTGCTGCTCTCTACATCTGGAGTGAGACTGCACTAAGCAAAAAAACACTGGGTTGTTTGGAACATCAGCAGGAGGCTCCAGGCAGGACAACAGGGTGCAGAACAAAAATTTCTCCAGTTAAACACTTGCCTGGAGTTCCCAAGGTCATTGTACTGGACACCCACTGTGTTCACGTACAATATACAAACTCATGGTAGAGACTCACTAGCATTTAACAGCCCTCAGTACTTTGTGATTCTTCCCCAGCCTGGGCATGGTAGGGACACACCATCCAACACTGTGTCCTGCGACTGTAACCTAATACAGCATATTTTGCCATCTCTGGCTGGGGCAGTGCTGCAGTCCATCTTTTGGCATATAATCTTAGATCTGATTGCAACTGTTTCAACAGAAAGCAGCTCTGTTGCTCTTTACAACTGACATACTATCACTGCAAACATTACACTGCTCTTTGACCTCAAATTCATATGCATAAGCTACACTATCATATTCTTACTTTTGCATATCTACTGTAATAATCATTTATAGTATTTTAGGTTATACAAACAAGAAAATAAGGCTTTAGGGGTCTTCAACAGCTGTGTTCAATACCTCTTCAGTTGCCACGCTACATTACTGAGCATATTATAAGTAGATGGCAGTGTATTCTGGTTTTACTCCTTGGTCACTACAGTTCTCTGCCTTGACTGTTGCACTTGACCACACTGTAAAAAACATTTTATACCGCATCCTGTCTCATTGAGTCATTTGTTGCTTATCTCACCTGCTTTAGACAATGAGGTGCAATATCACATTACATTAATGTCACATCATGATAGGCTTGCAGTTAACTTTGGCATTTCTCAATATATTTGTATCAGTCAATATTCTCTTCAGGTGCATCCTAGAGTGGAAGAAAGTGCAACAGAAATAATTCAACAGTTACCACTGCGATTCACCTTGCAAAGACTTGAAAAAACAAAACAAAGAAAAGGACTGAGCACATTGCTGTTGCACCTTCTTGCTCTACTGCCAAGGAAGGAACAAAACTTATGTTTTGGGAAAGACTAGTTTGCTTCAACTGCCACAGAGGAAACAAATAACAAGACAGTGCCTGCAGATTTCAGACCATTTAGGCAGTGCTGAGAGGACAATTCCTTAAGACATGCTGAAAATAAATGACTACTCTAGTCACACAGGGAAAGAACTCAGCTCTTTGTTTCCTGTCTGGAGGGTTAAGTGCATGAAACATGCATCATCATCATCATCATCATCATCACATAGCAAACACAAACCACCCTGCTGTTAGTGATACAAAAGTTAAATGCGAATATCCACATTACAGCCTTCAAGATTCCCCCTCTCTTTTAAAAAGTTCAATGTGAAACAATTTTTCCATCCTTTCTCAACAAACCCCCCAGCTCTACTATGGTTAGGTTGCTCCTGTCCAACCCTTTTATTAAGGCAGCTATATCCAGTATTCATGATACACATGCATATCTAGACTGCACAGCCACACTGGACACTTTAGGGGCCTAGAGGGAAACTGTGGTGAACAGTTCATGAAATGAGAAACAGCAGAACCACATGGTTAATGTTTTAATGCATTTCAAAACACTGAAGTAACAGTTAAAACACCAATGAAGCTGCCACCAGTCAGTCAGCCTCAACTTGTGACTGTCTGCCTGCATCTGCCTCAGGAAAGCAGAAATTTTCTGATGTCATTACCCAACATTTTTTCAGCTGCCCAATCAAAGTGTCCTCTATTCTGTCTGATTGGTCACACATCACATTAATGAATCCACCAATTAGAGCTGCTAATGAGAAATCACTACAGTTGTAAAAAGCTTGGCAGACCTTGAGTGCAGATGCTACATCTGTAACAATTAACCCAAAGCCAAGACATAAATAGTTTTGAGGTAATCAATCAGAAAGTCAAGCACTGAAATGCCAAATATTAGCAAAGGTCATTTAGAGTTACAAAACCACAGAATTGTGTTCTCTCTCTCTGCAGGGAAACCCAGAACATGTGGATTTGTGATCTCTTCCATGAAAATATTAATATGTTTCAAAACTTGTCATCTGGCAAGTGGTAATGGAAATGGCTGAGAGAAAAGCACACACGACTGCCTCTGTCCTCAGAAGCCATGTCTCAATGTGTCGGACATCAGTAACATAATGAAAAGGCAGTCATGTGCAATAGTAAGTGACAGGTTGGTAGAAACAGACAGAGATTAAACACTGAAGCCATTAGAGGGGGGTAGGATAGATGCAACATTAAGCCTGCTTCTCCTATAGACATGGATCAATGGAGATACGTGGACAAGCTGCAGGTAGGCAACATCTTGCCTGGGTTAAGATCCCCCTCAAGACAATGTGAACAGAAATCAATTTTTATAAGTCACTGAACATGAGTGGCAAAGACTATGAGCCATTTCTACAACCTTTCTTTCTGTAAAGAGGAGATATTGACAAGGAACTGGACTTTTTCCAAAATTACACCATCATTTCCCTTTTAGTTTGATACCAAATCTTATATTTAACTTGGACTTTAGGGGCTTTGTTGCTATGGAGACGGACAGTATCCAATGTCAGACATGGTAAATTTCGAAAGGGAATGTGGTTACCCTGGAAACAGCCAGCTGAAGCCTCTAAGAGAAAAAAAAAAGAAACAAAGACATTCAACAAAAAAAGAGACAGCATGATGACATTCATTACAATCATTTTAAATGTCTCAACAAACCATTTGGTTGAGGAGTGTGAAGACTAAATTATTGGTGGATTTGATCCAGAAATAATGGCAGCAAACCAAGACTGACTTTGTCGCTGCGTACTGACCACAGAAGAAATTTGATTTGAGGACTCAGGTGGGTAATGTCCTTACATTTTATTAGGTCTTGGCATGCTTTGATATTTCAAAGTTTTCGATCTCCAAGACAGGGTTTGAAATTCTCTCTGGCAAAAATAAGTTCGGGTCAGCCTGTATGCGTATCTGGGCTAAACTTGATAGAAAGAATTTATTTTCATATCTGCTCATTCAACTCTGGGAGTAACAAATCCTAAAACAACAAATAGCTAAATTCACATTTAATTTGTTAAACTGTAGAGACTAAGGCTAATAATCTCTTTTATAACAAAACAGAAATTTAGGCTCTTACGACTTGCAAATTGTCCCCAAAGAATCAATATACAGATTACAACACAGAGAATCTCATGGGAAGCCAAATCTATTTTTTGTTACCATGGTATCACCTAAAATAAAGTTAACCAAACATTCAGTAAAGAAAATATCAGAATAAAACTCCTATTGGAACAAATGATGGAAGAAAAAAATTGTTGAACCATTCTCCTGAAATGCCTAGAGTGACAGGTTATCTGGTCAATTAAAGCAATAAAGGCCGGAGCCATGCACTACTTACTTATAGTAGTATATTATACTACCTAATAGTACTGATGAAACAAGTCGAGTTTAAGATGCAAGAAACTGAAGTCAGTGTCTGAGAAGACAGCTATTTGACAGCTTGTACTAATAAATTACTCCCCAAAAGGTACCTATTTATAAAACTGAACAGCTTGATTGTTGAAGACTGTGTGAATTATTGACAGCTGAAGGCAGGGCAATAAACCTATGAAGGCTAATTGCTAGGGCCGACACCATAATGATATATGGTTAATGCATCTGCAAGAGATATTAGAGCATGTCAATGCAGAGCAGAGCAGCATAATGCACAATGTGTTATGACTTTAATCAGAGGATGGTTGCAATAAGCAGCAGCATCACACATTACGTTGACATAAGGAAAACCTAATGTTTGCTTTGTATTTAAATAAGGAATCCTCATTGTTTCATTTGTTCATTCCAGTGGAGAGATATCACTGTTAAAACACTGAAGAGTAGCTGACAACTACAATGTGTACATGGTACAAATCCCAACTTTTGAATCCCAAGGACAAATTGAGTGATGAGGGACCAAAACTGGCAGTGTTGTCTTCTTACCTTGACTTTACTTGTTTAAACAGCAAGCATCCCCTGTCTTTGCAGAGCACAGCAAGGGGATCACAATGTACACAGTTTCTTAATTTTTATAATAGTTTTCCTTTTAGATTTCTGTGACAAAATGTAAACAATATACTTTCTTACTTATTTGTACAAGCATATCATTTCGTCCAAAAAGAAAATTTAGCTAAATAGAAGGAATATCTCTATTTAGAGAAAGAACAAGTGATTTCAAGCATCATTAAATTGGCCTTTGCAGTAGCTGCTTGAATAGTTGCAACAGATCATCAGGTTGTCTGGCCTTTCAGTTCAGCTTTAAAGAGAAACATTTATATTCCACATTTCAGTCTTGTGCAATCTGAAGCTTTTCCCTCATTCCTTTTCAAGAAGTTTTTACTTTAACTTTTAGAGATCCTCAACTTTTTAGTATCCTGGGTTCCTCCAGATTCCTCTGAGTGAAAAAAGGAACTAGTATTAGAAGCTCCCACTTGGGGTAGTGACATACTATTCTCTCCGTCAGCCATTACTGTGCATCAGCAGTGTTTCCTCAAATGTGACAGCCAAGTTCTGTGTGTATAATGCTTTAATTAATGGCTTCAGAGCGACATACACTGGCACATTATCAAGCTATTTAGCACATATGTTGCTGCTGTGCACCATATGAAGACGACTCTGGAGTTGGGGATTGCTTTTTATTTATCTATTTATATTTATCTATTTACTGTTGTTATGTGGGATGCAGCTCACCTTTGACAAAATCTATATAAACTCAAGTTTTTTCAAATTAAACCAATACATCAAATGAAAAACTAGAAAAAAGTAATCCAACTTAATATCAAACAGCATTAAGAGGAAAGACCAAGTTAACCCATGCACAATCCAAAAAAACAACACATATGAACTTTACTCTCTTTGCTGAAGAAAGCCAAACAAACACAGCCCTTGGAACTTTGCAATTTTACTAAACCGAAAGATAAAAGGTCACCAAGACAGTTTGGAGATGTTGGTTCAGAATCAGGTAGCTTATCTTTCAGCCAACTTTAAACAATAAGCTTCACTCAGAGCAGGAGGCATTGCACTTCTTGAACAGGAAATAGGAGAAAGTACTGTAAAGGTCAATAAATGTTTAGTATTAGAACAATTTAATAAAACTAGTCTGTATGAGCATCCATTCAATCTCTTTGTGATCAAGAGAGCTGTGGCAGAAATGAATGGACATTTGTATTACACAACTGTGTCCCAAATTACATTTTTTCACAACTTTCCTATCAGTTCATATACTTGCAGCAAATAGTACGGCAATAAGAACAAAACATATAATTCAATTATTTCAACTTGTAAACATTTCAGGTATAAATGTAAATAAATAAATGTAACTTCTATGCAAGATAATATCATGATAGAAATAACTGAAAATAAATTCTGCTAGTACTGTCACACTGATAAATTCTGGTATTTTTGGTCTTTTTTCAGCACGTCCTCAGTGCAACAGTGGGATATATTCATTATTTCCACAGAATATCAAAAGGTAATCTTTCTACCTGAATAGGGTCTCTGGAGGTTTTCCTACTCATTTGCCTCCCAAAGGGTACGCTAATCTCAACAATAATCCTATCCAGATTACCGTTATCACATTTCCCACTAAATCCTTTTATGATGCCAACCAGTTTTTCAAAACTCAGCTGGGAGGTAAGCTTGGTGACTTTCATCTCCGCTTGATGCAACCACCTGACACTCGCTCAGCCCTGTTCACTGAGTGTCCTTTCCGTGTCACCTAAGATAAATCACACCCGTTTATTTTTTTTCCTTCAGCCATTATACTGCAGCTTTGAATGCAATCAATATCCTATGATCTACAAAAAGTTCTGCCAACCACAGATCATCGATCCTCTGACACACGGTATCTTGGCATGCAATTCTCCTCAGTACCTGGAGCTTGATAAGAGATATAATTTATTCAGGAGGTTTTACTCAAAAGTGATGCTGAACAAAAGATGTGCATCCATTTAAAAATGTTTAAAACTATGCTAAAAATGTATATGAAGCACTTTGTGGTCTTTCATTTAAAGTCTCATTACTCATCTAAGCACCGTGGATACAAGGCCTTGTCAGCTTTGCCTTTTATTACATTTTGATTGCTTTTGATGGCAAGCAAGGGCAGAACATGAACCTCCTCTTAGCTGTAGGCCAAATCATTTGTCAATAAAACAAGTGAACATGACATGCTTTTGCAAATGGTTACATTTTTGCCCAGACCACTTCATGGAATCATGATTTGCCATCTTTCAGACTGATGTCAGTAGAGCACAGCGCAGTTTCAGAGGACCGTCGTGATTATGTATGCATTTGAGAACTCTCCACAACAGTTAGCATAACCTTCCAACGTTTGCAATGCACTCAATTACCCCTGGCTCAGGGAGTGGATGTGCTAGCACAGGAAAGCTGTGTGACAAACAGAAGGTGCAGGGTCGATTGAAGGCTTGGAGCTAGTCAGGGGGAGGAATCACACTACACAAAAGCAAACAGCTGGACATGATTCCTGGTTTCAATGAGCCAACGTGACAGATCTGCCTTTTGTGTCCACAGCAAAACAGACAGCAACAGTAAAGTCTGTGACAGAATGTCCTGCGAGGAATTAAGAGTCACATCCAAAACATATTCACTTTTAAAATGACCTAGATCTGGTTGGCTGATATTCATACATGGATAAAAAGTACAAGATGTACATTGTCTTTCTTTACCTGCCCTGAAATAAAAACCACATATTGTAGTAAAATAAAAGCATTATATGTCAGTGGAACTATACCAGGAACCACACTGCACTCCAGTTTTTTTATTTGATAGCTTGGTTTAAGAGGAATGCTTTTCTTGTCTTGGGAAACCACGTCTACCATGGGTGTGACTGTTCAAATCATGTGGACAAAGACTCTTTCGCAATTGCTTGCCTTATGACACTCCAAAAGCTGTCTTATTATTTTGCCCAAGCATGCAGCAAACATATTTATTTTCCCTCTGGAATACTGTGCAGAAGAAACAGTACTAGACAGAAAAGGTCACCATTGCACTGATTTCACTGCATTAAATTTGCACCACCAGCGCAGCCAAAAGATGACATGGTTGCTTAGGGGACTTGAGAGCTATTGTATTGTCTGACTGAAGTATGCTTACAATGCCTGGGTTATTCATAAAAGGGGTTTTATGGTTTTCTTTCTATTCACAGGAAGAGATGACCAAAGACCACTCAAGGAACTTGACCTCGACCTACTTGTCCTTTTACAGGCCACTTTATCAAACCAGTGAATAAACAAGATTATGTCAACTTAGGCCATATTCAGACCAAATCAGGCGGTGCGGCAAAAACACCAGTCCTCCCATTCATTTGAATGGGCGTAGTGCGTTTAGGCTTCAGGGGTTTTGGCCACAGCGGTGCTGGAGCAGCTTGTGGTGGGAAAGTTGATCCAGGGTCAACTTTTGGAGAAACGCAACCCGACGTCACACTGTGCTGACCAATCACAGCCCGGCGATCAGACTGATCAGAGCTGTAAAATCCTGCCACGAGGGAGGAGAAAGACGTTACTAGGAGGAGGGGAGAACATTTCTCTTCGTTTGATAACGTTAAAAGTAAAGTTAGGCTTCGCTGTCGGCTTCCCAACTCATTATAAAAAAAGACGAGATAGAGAGAGATCAGCTGTGGCCGTGCGAGCTAGAGAGTGAATGAAGAGAGGGAGCAGTGGTGGCGAGAAAGCCAGTGAATTAGATCAATACGTTATTTTCTGATTGTTTCACGGCAGTTGCGTTCTAAAGCACAAACACGCCCAAACCCCCACACACCTCTGGTCAAGCCTGCGGCGGTGCACCACAACGCCTGAAAAAACATTAGCGACAATGGCTCACTTAAGGTGGGCTGACCTTTAAGGTGGACCAGCTATTCTTATTTTAGTGACAATCTCAGTCACTCCCAAATAGAGAAATGTTTAGGAGCATACCACCGCCGCTTCCGCCACCCCAAAGCAGTCAGCCTAGGGGAAACACTGGGGAGACTATGGAAATTACTTGAGGATGTTTCACATCAGGCCTGGACAGAAGTTTGTGATTATTTGCCTTGCTTGTGTTTAAATCTCTCTATACGGAGTTACATGTAATGTAATTTTTTAATGTTTTGTTAGAATTATAAATTTGACAGTGGAAACAGATTTTTTGCCCTCAACTTTAAATTCCAAAAAACAATTTTCTGTCCATTCTCGGCTATGTTTTTCAGTTTTTCTTTGTGTGTTGTGTTTCTCTTGTGTGTATTTTTAGGTGCAAACAAAATACATAAATAAAACTATGACTATCAAACTATTATTTTCTCATAGCTAACCTTTACCTTGTCTCCCATATTTCACAGAAAAGCTTAATCACGCTTTCAAAAACTGCTGATCTTTTAGTCAATGTCAAAACATAGCAGACTGTGGCTTTTCTGAAAACATTTTTAAAAATACCAGCAAGCAGGAAATATGTTTTAAAGCAGAAACTTTTGTTTTGGTAGGTAAATGTGTCGGGTCCCTGAGCATTCTTGCTGTACTCTTTCTGTACAGACAACAGGGAATTTTTTTGCCCTGAATTACACCTGTCAGGCAGCACACACTCCCAGGCGGTGTACTGCTCCCAACAAACACCATAAATAAAATAGTTACAGGACTTAATGGAGAGCATAAATTAGATGAAACGAAACGTGCAGGACACTTAAATCAAAGCTTAACCCCTTCTTGTATCCATGAAATGAGCTGTAGCCTACATATTCTGATATCAAGTGGACACGCTGTCCCAATCTCCTGACAACAGTTTAATTTTAGTGGCATTCATTCAAGAAAATAAGCATATTTATATGGTAACAAGTGAATTGTAAGTGTCACTGTAACTCCTTGATGATAAGGTAGCAGTTCAGTTTTGCGAAGAATTGTACAGGGGAGAAATGCTAAAGGAAGAATTGTGAAAAAAAAGAGCTGCAAGCGACACGCACTTACTTCAGAGTGAACTCAGACCTCCAACGTGTCATCAATGTACACAACAACCTTTACTGTGCAGTTCCTGTTGTATGGAAAATAACTTGCAGCATGCTCTTATCACAGCTGCTCACAGTACACAGGGTGCAGTTAACCCAAATATATGGAAATTAGACGTAAATCCAGCCATCTACAACACCTTCATGGATGGAACCAATCTCACAGGGAGGCACAAATACTGCTGTATCAGCTTTGTGCATGTAAGTGAAGATAGTCTTTGAGTGATCAAATTCCTGGCTTAATTGATCATTTTATCGTTAACATCTCGAGTGGAGCTAGTCGGCACCATGTGTTGGTTTGTTGACATGATTAGATTCCTGCAGATGCTGACTGCAGATCCATGCGGCTTCCCTTTAATCTATGTTTTTTTTTTAATGACAAAAGTTCCTTCAGTCATCAACACTGATGGTTAGTGCATGGCACTTCATGGATTTGTCCATCTCAAATACTACTAAAGAGAAAGTGTCTGGCCTTCTCTCTGCCCAACACAATCCACTGTGGTTCTTGAGATCAATTTTCTCATCAAATAAAACAGCATAACAGAACTCCACTTCAAACATCTGCCTGAGTGAACTTTTACGAGGCATAAGGGAGAGTAGGCAACATGTGCAACAACAGCACACATGGGCGTCTGGGGGGAGCCAGCAATGGAATAATAAACAGACCAAAGTCTGCCGGTCACTAACAGGGTTTATTGTGCATGGCTGAGCACCCCTCAGACAAAGAAAAAAAAAAAAAAAAAAAACCAAGCAAAAAGAAATACGGAGATGTAGAAAGAGCTCTGGTAAACGTTCTGTGCATCTCTGCATCTCTAAACACTCGCCATCTGTTGACTCTGTCTGGACCGCACAAATCAGAACATCGGCCTGAAGCGCCATCATCTTGCAACAGATATGGACCAGGTGTCATCATACCACAGCCTAATTTAAAATACCGTAACAGGATACACACGCAATTCAAAATACAGAAGAAGCTCTCACGGACTGAATGAGCAGTTGTTCTCCACTATGCTGACAACTGGCGAGTAGGGTTAGAAAAACACATCTAATCGAAACACATTACAGTTAATGACAACAGAAGCCAATGTGCAGGTCTGCTGACTATCGCCCTGTCCAATAAATGTCTCCTCTCAGCTGATGGGTGTAGGGTGGGGGGAAAATAGAGAGAAAGGAAAGTCAGGAGGACTCAGCCAGCCTGGGGCCATGGACAGTTGAGCAGGGAGGACAGTGCAAAGCTGAAAAGTGGCTTTGTGGTTTCATGGTGTTCCTGAAAAATGTCCCCTGTAGTCACAACAAACAGAGGACGCTATACTGGGCCCAGCTCAACTGACAGACCAGTGTAGGAAATGAAGTTATCTGAGTGGGGGGAGAGGTATCATCAGGAAGCATCTGGCATCCTCCATGTGGGTGCTGGGGAACATCCAGGTTCAAATGGACACTGCAGTATGTTCAACTTCCATCTCAGTATTATTATCAACTGTTCCATGGTAAATAGGGTTGGACGTTGTAGTCTGTGGGGTCCTCTCTCTAGCGGTCTGGCCTTTGGTCATGGGTTATGTCAGTTTCTCTGCTGTGGTGACAATGTATTGAAAGATTAAGTGGTCCAGAGGTCACTGTTGATAGATGTGAAACATGTGGTGATGCACCTGTGATGGATTTCAGACACAGGGAAGCCAACTGGCAATGGTTTGGAACAGGACACACAAGAAATAAAACGTGACTGTAACTAACAATTATTTTCTTTATCAATTAATCTCACGATTTTGCAATTAATTGATTAATTATTAAGTCTAAAAAATGACAGAAAACAGTGTGAAATGGTCATCACATTTTCCCACAGCTAAAGGTGACATCTTTAAATGTCTTGTTTTGTCAGACCAACAGAACAAATCCAAGCATATTTAATTTACAACGATATAAAACAGAGAAAAGCAGCAAATCCTCCCATCGGAGAAGTTGGAACTAGGGAATGTTTGGCTTTCTTGTTTCATAAATGACTTAAATTAGTCGGTTATCAAAATTTCTGAGGATTATTACTACGTTAATTGCCTAATCGCTTAATCAGCTCATTGTTTTAAGCACTACCTAATAAAGCATATTTGATATGATTTTGATTTACTTGCCAAACCGTGGAGCAAAGACCACATTTATAGTGTAGATACCGAACAGCGGCCTGTTAGCGGTCTCTGGCTATAAAGCACTTTACCCTGATAAAGACTGTGCGATTGAGCAACAAATCTCATGATGGAGCAGGATTCTTATCTGGTATAGATGGGGTTTCTGAGATGACAGATGACAGAGTGATTACGCAGGACTAATGAGGAGAAAGACAATGTACTATCTCTTGTGGTACACTCGTGCCCTGACAGTGCTCAGGTCAGTGACTGTGTCTACACGCTGTATCATGTACTTCAGTCACAGTGGACACACAGGACATCCAGGATGAGGTGAAGAGCTGGATGAGACAGTATCGAGAACTACATGCTGTCTGATGATTACAGGTTGTTCTGCCAGTAGGAAGAAGACAGAATGCTCCTGGGGGGATAATGGGACTGTGATTAAGGGAGTGCAAGTGGCACACATACAGTAAGTGGACAGACACTATATAGTCTACTCCATAAGTCATGGGCAACTTGTCAAACATGCCAAAACTGACCTTTCATTGGAGAACTGGTTTTCTTATTTTGCTTACTTATTTGAGACCAAATTATAAACAAAGTGTAAGGTAAATTACCATAGTGTTCCGCATACAGTACCTTGCTCAAGAACACTGAAGTAAACTGTGTACATCATGCAAGGGCATGTGTAAGCCATACATGAAATGAAACAGGAAACCCACACCAATTCAAAGCAACCACTGAGCAGTTCCCATCAGCAACAGACCCTGCAAAACACACTGTTTCTACTAAACATATATATGTATTTCCAACACTTCCAAAAATCAGAGACAGCTCTGCCTAATCCCCAACCAGTTTGTCCTGACATCTCCCTGAGCCCTGGGGAGATCGTAGGAAATACACCCACTCCAGAATGATGCTGGTGACATAACTGACCTATATCTAAACTTTTTCCTCTGACAGCTGAGCCCATGAAATCCCTAATCTACAATGTCAATGTGCACAAGTAAATAGCAGATTGAAGCACAAAGAGACTGAACATACTTCCAACAATACTTACTCAAAGGTGAAGAAAAGTCCACATGTCACTAGTATGAGGACAAGGGTGAGGTAGAAAACCCCCGTCTGCTTGGCCATCATAATCCTCCCATCGCAGTAAAATTTATTCCGACCTGGGAAGGACTCCCACTTCCTCTTCTTTGGGGTCCTTTTCTTATAAGGGGTCTCCATTGGTGTGGAGCTGCGAGTGCTTATTTGGCTATACTCGCACTCTCTCATGGACTCAGACACGCCGAGATGCATCAATTGCTGATTAAAATCCCCACAGCTGAATAAATCCCCGGGCAGACGTGCCTCTGCGAAGAGAAGAAACCAGTTCAGTTGAGCAGACAGGCTTCCAGGATTCACAAGTTTTCAGACCAATGCTTGGGGCGACTGTAGGTGGAAAAAAAGTTTGTGAAAAGTGCTCAGACACACTTCCTGTTATTAATAATATCTAGTAAACGCGCACACTACATTTGTATAGCTATTCTAAAGACCCTCAAGTGAGTTTGGTAAAGCAACATATAAAACCATACAGGAAGTTTAGCTAACCTAACGTTAGCTAACTTGGCAAATAACTTCACTAGCAGCTCACTTATACCATAGCTTAACATTAATAGCGCCTTTGTTAGCAGGCAACCTGGCTAAAGTGCTGCTAAGGCTAACACGGCTAGCAAGTTGATAAAAAAAATGACTTAATGTTAGCATGTTGACCAACTTATGCAATTAAGAGCTAGCTTGCTTACTACTCACATCACCTACATAACTAACACGTTTTGACTTGGCTATTTTACTTTAAACTCTCCCACACAAGAGGAGTTAAGACGAAGGTTTGAGTGTGCTGTCAACCGCATAACATTACAGACACCATAGCTTCACATCCCGGTGTTGTGTGTGTCTGCTCCGCCGGCTGAAGCGACAGTTGAAGCGCTGCCTTTAACATTACCGAAGGAAAGTAAACGCTGGTTGTCGTGTCGGGGTGTTGTCACGTCGTAGCTACTCCTTTTCGTTATCCAGGTTTGTTGCGAGCCGAGGACAAAGGGAAGAACACCATTTTTTTGGAGAAGTTTAAAGGGTAAAAAAAAAATGAGTTTGAAATTTGCAGCTCGTCGCCGAGGAAGAAGTTCGTCTAAAAAAAAAGGGGGGGGGGGGGGGGGGCAAACCCAGAGAAAGACCACACAGCAGGGTGCTCTCAGACGAGCTCCAGCATCATGACTGGCCGTCGTACAATACGCACCGAGCAGGACCCTACAGCCATATGTCCAAGTGTTTCACAACAACAATCGGCGACTAGTCATCAGAAATCTTCACCATTCAGACACGTATTCCGGAAAAAAAGTTGCGACATTCCCCAAGAAGCGTCGACAGCCCTCCGTTCACATGATGTCCCCTCACCACACACAGTGCTGCCACCCTCGCAAACAACAAACATCAACATGGGAGCAGAGCGGAGCCTCGCAGCCTGCTCCTCCCCCTCCAACCGAGGCTGAGCTCACTCCTGAGGGGGAGCGTGAAGGGAGGACGGGCTGCTGCTGCTGCTGAAGGGGTTCCCAAACCGTAGTCCGGGGACCTCCAGGCGTCCATAAAATGGGGTCCTTGTAGCAGGGGCGTGTCCAACGATGGGTGTAAGGTGACAAGGGGAATAAAATATACACCCCACCCTCCCTCCACAAGGGTTTTAGAGGTATTTCACACCGTTAATAGATAGTGGAGCAAGGTTAATGGAGATAAGGAGAGAGACGGGAAATCAAATGCAGAAAAGTCCCTGGCCAGACTCAAACTAGGGATGTTAGAATTACATGGTCAGTGTTTTAAATCCTGAGGCCACCAAGACAACCCCATATAATACATCAGTATGACCGTAAGTCCCATCTGGGCCATGGCTGTAATTACAGAGCAATTCATTAATTGTTGTAGGGGTACTACGACAGAAATATCCCTCAGCCCAAGTGCTTTTTTCCTCATACACTGCTAAAATAAGCAAGATGTCTGTAAAACTGTTGACAGGACCCACAGCATGGGTGGGGTGTAGTTATCAGAAACTAAAATTGGGACAGAAAGGGGGAGGATTCACCATTGTGGAAGAAATCCAGGAAGAACCGCAGGAAGGTCTGGACACCGTGACAGATGATGACTACAGGAAATGTTTCCAGGAATGTTAGAAGCACCTGGGACAAGTGCATCACATCTCAAGGAGAGTACTTAGAAGGGGATTAGAAAACTGACAGATTTATGACGTGAATATTTGGGCTCATATAAACCTGCAGTTTGGAACTTTTACATATAAATGAACGCCCATTAAATTCAAGCCCTTGCCAAATGAGTTCACACAATGCTGATTAAAGCCACAGATACTCCGGAGTGGACACATACATGGACAGCTCTGTTTACACTACCTTGTCCGCTTGGGGGACATGTTCCACATGCAATAGATCGGCGTCTACAGGAAGATAGCATTGTGACCACATGGACCGGCGTGGGCAAGTTTGGCGCAACAAATTGGACGTATGCGGATGTCCGCACAGAGCCTACACATACACCCACTGATGACGAGATTTGCGTCACGCGGACCCCAGTGGACCCTCACATTTGCAAAAGGTATAATTTTAACTTAAGTTTTTGATCTGGTGTCAGGTTTGACATTCCCAATCCGGCCCGGATGAATGTGCATGCTTTATGGGTAGAGCATGTGCACTAGAGACTTCCACCGGCAAACTTGCGGTTAGCTCTCTGCTAACTTGAATGGGGAAAAAATAATTTAATCATGCGGCTCTTCTAGGCTTTCCACATGTTATCGGACCAAATTGTTGTTGTGTGATGCTCAAACCTATTTACCCAAAGCTATTTATTTATACTGTAAATACTATTTATTTACAGCCGCAACACTAGCGACTGAGCAGGCTACGGCCTATGACGTAAGCCTGTGTTGATAGTGTTTTGTAATTACTCCCACTGCCAGAAGGGGGAGACAAAAGTCCTGCACTTCAACTTTAACTTTCCCAGAGCCAAGTCCTTAAAGTTGGGTATCCAGTTCTTATCAAACATCCATGATTTGGGCCCTTCTAAAAAACTAGTCTGGACATGTCCTGATCCCTTGATCCGCAGGGGTCCCCAGAAAAATGAAAGATGGATAATTTTTTTACACTAAGTAAAAATCAGTGACAGGAAGGACAATTATTAAATGAATCAACTTGATTCAGGAAGATGATATAATGTCTGAAGGCTGACATAACGAACATCATTGACAGTAAATCATCCAGTAAATGGAGACACTATTAGTCATATTAACGTTGTTTCTCCTGAAAACAGACATGCAGTGATGTTACCACATGGCTCGTGCCTCGCTCCCACACAACATACAGTTATGATGCAATTTCCTGTTCAGCCTGCATTAATACAAATAATTGCATCATGAGCCTACCATTCCTCTGTCATCTGTCCTCCTCTTAACACCTACACATGCACAAACACACTCACACACACTCACACACAAATACATACACCTCCTCATCTCACTCTGAAGTCACCCAAGCGGTTTAGCTCATTCACTCCCACAGCCATACAATTATCCACTTTCTCTGAAAAGAACCACAAGTCTGGCTGCATTTCATGTAATGTGAGAGGACTCCATTGTTCAGACTCAAACACCATGCAGAGAGGACAACACTTATTCTCACTGTACTTTTATGTGCTGCCAATGCATTTGTTGTTTGATAGTTGGATGGAAAAAAAATCAGCAATCATAGCAAATTGATTTCACTTTAGTAGAAATGAAACATTATCAGCCCGCTGACACACACATACAAACTACATTTCTTCATTTGCAAAATTGGCTGACATAGTATTACTCAGGAAGTGGTCATGAACTGTAAGTCGTCCCACCCAAAACTTGTGGCATGCATCTGCCAGCTGACTGAGACGCCTTCACAACTGGCTGCCACTGCCGGTTATGTGAAGCTATCAAGCAGCACGTTACACTTAAATCTGTCTTAAAGCTGTGGATGTTTTCAGTGGCTGCTAATGATCTGCGTGTCATATGGCTGAGGCCGTGTTTGTTTTGGGAAATGGGCGGACATGATAGGGCCTTTGAGTTAGAATCCAAGAACAACATTGGACTCAATCACATCCTGCCAAGGCCTCATAAGCAATATTGTTTCGTTTAGAAAGCTGGACAGGATGAAAGAACAGACTGAGATCAAAGCCGTTTCAAGAGGCCACAATTAATGGATGCAGCCTGATTTGGGAAACCCACTGTTCACACCACCACTACCACACGTGTTGTAATGCATGACTAGAAAGGTCAGAGCAGTCGTGTTTTTACCCAATACTCATTCATCTACCTACGTTAGTGGTGAGAGGCAGCAGGGCAGGGTACCTAGGTCAGCAGTAACCAATGACGGGCCTGACTTCCTCACAGCCACTACATCCATCCTGTCAGAGCTCGATGACTCAGGTTCTCAGAGGCACAGGAGTGTGGGAGGCTTTCTCCTGCGGTTGGCTGCCTACGTGAAACGCATCCTCCATCACCAAAAAAGTACAGCAACCCACCTTCCATCCAAACTCTAAGTGACAGGCTGAAATTGAAAGCACTCAGAGGTATGCAGCCTAAGACTCTGTTTATAATGTGCAGGTGCATACCTGTAGATGTAACACAAATGCACCTACAGTTAAAAAGCCCAAGATGCAGTGACATATCCATTTCTCTCACCACAGAAACAAGCTTTAGTTAGAAATCAATCACCACCTATCCACCTCTTTGGAATGCTGTAATTAGTTTTAAGGTGTCAGTAAGATTTTAATAAGATGAAGATGAGTGATTACAGCTCTCTGCAGCCAAGCAAGCCAGCTAACAATCATTCTTTGAAGCCCAACCTGCCATGAGACTGTTTATTGCCTGTGTTGTCATCCTGAGGAATGTTATTATTAAAGGCAGCTTGAAATAGGACTTGATATTATGCCCACATTTCCCCTGGTAAAGGAAGGAAATTCCAGCTAAAGAGGAAATAACAATTCGGGGGGAAAACAAACTGGAGGATGCTATTTAAACACAAAAAATAAAGGATATATGGGGGCCAGATGAGCATAATTAGAAAGAAAGAGGGCAGTTGAGAGTATCTAGATTAGCCTCTGATGTGTCACGCTAGCAGATAATGAAATTGGTGAGATGAAAGTGTAGTAAATTGTAAGACTGATTGAAACTGTAAGTATCCAACCCATTCCTCATAAAATATTTTGATATTGGGAAAACACTCAATCGGGATTGGTAGCACTGCCAATTGTAATTGTTGTAATTATAATTGCACACCTTTGAATCAAAAGTTTTAAAAAGGGTGTGTGAGGAAAGACTTATGTGCATAAGGAGCAGGTGATACTGTACCTGTTATGACTTAACTTACAGATAAGTAACCTGTTGCTTATCCTCAGGCAGCACTGAAGGCAGATATAGGAGGACTGCAGAGGCAATGATTGTAGATGTCTGCATGTACTTTTCCCTTATTGGATAAGGGTGAATGGTGTCAAATGTGCAGACAAGGCATGCAGTTTTAATCTTGGCTGCAGATGGGTCTTCATCTGGGCCAAATCTGACAATGGAGCCTGGTAATAAGAATCTCTCTCTACTTTTGTCACTATAAATCCCTCTAAAAAATCTGGATTTTGTCTGATGTGCTTTGGTTATTTCCCAAATACAAGAACACAAGCACCTTCGGATTCAGGTGGGGATGTGAAGAGGAAGTGTACTGATCACTGTATGTGCTGAGAATGGTGATGTCATTGACCTCTTTCCTAATGAGGATTACACAAAAACAGATGCTCTATGAATCTGACTCTGGGGTCCCATGAGTACAATAATGAAATTGTTGCCATTCTTTATCAGAGCCAGACTGTAACATAGACACATCAGTATAGCAGTATCATGTGACCAATAAATGGATAACTAATTCATTTTTACTTTCCTTTTGAAGTCTTCCTACAGTACAAACTATACTGTACAAGGAGGCAGTATTTTATGCCTCTCTTGAAAATAATATATATATGTATAGATTGATTCAAAACTGACTAAAGTGAGACAACTGATAACAACAGGGTTGTTGAGTTTAATCTTCACTTCAACATAGTTACTAAAAAGAGGAAGTTTATATGCAGAAATTCATCAACAAGCACGAGTGACTATAAGAGTGACGTAGTCCTGGGAACAATGCTAGTTTCATAATGAATACTAGAGAATAACCGCAATATCACTTTTTTTGCAAAAATCATTAGTGGTAGGTTGGTAAAGATCAGCTGGCTTCTTAATGATGTGCTGTAACTCTTAATTTCAGTATTTCAAGTTCATTCAAATGTCTTTTAACAAAGGAATGTCATAATATTTTAGTTTTCCTTTTCATAAGATTTCATTCAGTTGTTTGTGATGTGGAACAGCCACACATTACAGTCAATACATCACCCAGTGTTGAGGGAGTACTGACCTTTTCAGTAACTTACAGCTTACATCACCTTTGTCCTGTTATTATACCCACATAGGAAATATTCCTGGACACATGATGATGCTGATTAAATATGTTGTATTTAAAGCAGCAGTTATCAACACTAGTAAAATTATGCACAAGCTGTTAAATAACCCTGTTAATGTTCTAGTGGTCATTAGAGATCAAATATAAAACTGGTATTTATAGATGGGAGGCATTTTTAATATGCATCAGAGACCTCTGAGGTCATACTAGAACAGCAGCATCTTTATCTGAACTCAAGTGTGATCAGACAGAAAACAATCAGGTCATCTTATCACGTGCCCTCCGGCTGTGGTCAAATCATTTAGAATGAAGTCAATGAGAAGCAGCCCGAGTAAGCAGTTGATGTTTGTTTTATTGGCCTAAGATTGTCT
This sequence comes from Thunnus albacares, assembly GCF_914725855.1. Classification (NCBI taxonomy): domain Eukaryota; kingdom Metazoa; phylum Chordata; class Actinopteri; order Scombriformes; family Scombridae; genus Thunnus; species Thunnus albacares. The sequence goes on along the minus strand of NC_058120.1, from coordinate 11,120,429 downwards.
GGACATAATGCAACGTCTCTGGTGCTTAACGATGTTCATCGTACATTTATTTGTGACATGTGCAGCACAGAGTATAAATGTGTATACTGAATAAAAGAGAGACATGGAGTCATACGAAAAAAGGCAAATTTTACAATGAGCTTTCAGGACATTTTGAAGGTTCTTTTCACATGTTTCTTTTAGAGCTTCAGATTCAAAAATATGCCCATTGACATGAATGGAGGACAGTAATGAACAGAAATGTGTTCAGTTTTCTTGTGTAACCTCGCCTAGTTATCCTCTCACCCTGGCACTTCCACGTTTGATTACCAAAGCGATTGTTTTCTCAGCTATAATACAATGCATACAGGAATTTTTACATTGAAACATCAGTTACATCTGCCATGTTCAAATATTTGACCCCATTAACAAAATATGTATAATAACAATAACAAATTTTACCAACAATAAAAGCATTTTGTTATAATAGTCAGAAAGTCCCATCTCTTGCTATGCTTGATTGAGACTGAAAGAATCATGTGCGTCCATTGTACAACGGTTTATATACACAGTGATGAAAAAATACAGACATAACACAAGTGCTTAGGAAACACAAAGTTCATCTGTGAAAGTCGTTGAGGCTATGATTGATAAATTAGACACTTCTTTTGACAGATGCGCTTTTCTCATGTTGATTGGCTGGTGCAATGCTGCCTCATGATGGCCTAAAGCACACACTGCAGGTGTCTTTAAAGATTTACATCTTCTCGTTGTTCTCAAAAAGGGACAACTTGCTCTAGTCCTATTGCACAATTTATCTTCCAGCGATGGAGACATATATATTTCAATTTAAAAAGTCAGTGTTTTTTTTCCCCCATAACTGCTGGCAAAAAAGTTCAAACTACTGTACAGTGTCACATTTTAAATAAATACTCTCCATTAACAAAATGTTGATGAGTATATTATAGCATTTATAAAACTGAAAAACATCTCAACAACTCATCGACTCAAAAGGAACCACGTAATTCAGCACCGAGATCTGGTGGCAGCTTTGGCTGAAAAAAGTAAACAAACAAAAAAAACAAAAACAAATGCCAAACAAAATATCAAACGTAGCAATCCAACACCAGCAGGTATTAAATATTTGTATTAAAATGAGCTTTCAAATCCCAAACTCACTTTTTTAACAGTGCCTAGAAGCTATACATATATAGAGATATTTTGTTTATGTGGATATTTCTTTTTTAAAAAAAACAAACATTTTCTGTCATTTTGATAAATAAAAATAGAAAAACCACAGAAATATGTTGTCCGCCTTAATGTCTGCCGTGCGAGTCCTGCCTCTCCTCCTGTCATAATTTCCCTAAGTGAAAGAGAACTTGGCAAATAATGGCCACCACTCCCACGTTGAGCACTGAGGAAATGGAGATGTCTAATAATCTGCTTTCGTACAGCACAAACTCTGTCTTGTTCTCCTCTACTTTAGCCATGGCTAACAGGCCTTTAGCTGCTCTGCACATCATGTTTATACTAGGTGGGTCCATAGGTGGATGTCCCATGTGCAGCAAGCTATGAGGGTTCTGCTGGTACTGCGACATGCTAACACCGTCCTCCAAGAAGCCCACCAAATTACCCACGCTGCCCTTCTGCATGGCTATGGCACGTGCCGCTGTGGGGTCTCCTTGTGCCAGGTGGGAGAGGACTGCCACTGCCATCTCCCTGTACACCTGGGCCTTCCTCTGACCCACATAGCGGACCAAGACGGTGAAGAGTTTCTCCTGTCGGCTGAAAGGCGGCGTAGCTAGCAGGAGGTCGACGTTGCCCTCCTGGATGCTCAGCTTGCAGAGGCACTCCAGCACCAGCCTCTGAGGAGTGAGCTGGGAGTAGGGAGGTGCAGATGGGAAGGGGTCCTGGGCTTCAGCTGAAGGACACACCATCCAGTGGAGAAGCCCATCCAAGATGGGGAGACAGATTGTGTCTGGATAGGTGGAGAGATCTAGCTGGCCTGAGATGTTGGCCAGAGTGACCATGGCGTTCTCCCTGAGCACACTCAGACACTCCCACCACCACTCCTCTTTACTGCTCGACAGCCCCTGCTCCTGCTGTTCATCTCTCTGATAGCTAGGGGGCGACCTGTTTCTCTCTGGGTGCTGGTGGTGCAGCAGGAGGAGCCTTCCCAGAAGAAGAACCAGAGCAGGGTGGCGTGACATATCCGAGTCGTTCCCCGGGAGAAAGGACAGGCTCCGGATGATGTTGGAGACGCAGAGGCACCGCTTGGTCAGAGAGTCCTGCCAGGCAGAGGTTGTGGAGAGCGGTGCCTCGTCCAGGCAGCGGGGCTCATCCTCCAGCAAAGTGATGTGGTCCTGCTCCCCATCAGGATGCACCCTGAATGGGTAGGATGGCAAGGAACGTGCAGGGTGGGCGTAAGAGAGGGCATCAACCCTAGCACACAGAACATCATCGATAGTAGCAGTGATATGTTTCCTCGGTTGATTCTTCACGTCATCCGTCTTGTTTTCCTGTTTGTTTTCTTTCCTCATCTTTTCGTCTGCCCTGGCAGGTGGTTCGCTGCGGGGTTCAAAGTGTGTCTGAATGTGAGCAGTGGAGTCACCTCCACCAGCCTGCCAGTGCAGCAGCCCGCTGGTGAACTCAGTGACGTAACCTGTCATGTCTTCAATTGGATCCTCTTTGTGGACAATCTTGATGGGGAGCTTATCATACTTGCTGGCTTGTTTAGGTCTGGGTTCTAGCGCTGCGACAGGCTGGTCAGCACATTCCTTTTTACTCTCCGCTCCCTTTTCACTCTCCTCTTCCTCTCCCCCCTTTTCTCTGTCTTCTTTGTTCTTGTCCTCCTTCTTTATGCTCCCCTCAGACTCCTCCCTCTCGCCATTCACCTCAGATAACACTGGCTCTGCGGTGACAGGTGGAGCTTCCTCCGTGCTGCCCTCTGCTTGCTCTACCGGCATCTCTGGAGCCGGGGCTGACTCAGGTTCAGGTTGGACCGTACAGTCTGTTTCCTGGTCAGGGATGGGTTCTTCTTTCTGGTTACTAGTGGGGCCCAAGAGGCTTTTGTGAGCCACAGTCCCAACTTCATACTCTTCCAGGATGCCAAACATCTCAATCAGACAACGACGGAAGTATTCTACAATGAGCTCCAGGAAGCCAGGCAACTGGTCAGACAAACATAAAATATCAGTGTCAACAATGTAAGCAGAAATCAATGAGACATAAATTGACAAGGGGTCCCACATGGTGAATGCATCTTTAGAGGAAAGCTTAGACTTACTGTCTACTAACTATTTTCACATTATAATCACTTTCTTTTTGAACATTCTTGGATATCTAGAATCCTTCAAGTCAATAACAACAAGTGAGAATAGCAAAGCAAATCCTCTTAGAGATTCTTACAACAATAGAAAAGGTTAGTCTAGATTATCAGGTTTAAAGAGATTCAGAATGCTTTAACTCAGACTGTCACAGCATGCTCTAGTGGGCTAAATGAATCTGTTCTGTCAGTCATCAGTGAGCTGTAGTAAAATTAGTTTTACCTGGGAGAGGTTAAAGGAGGCCACAGTGCTGTCATCGTACAGCAGGATGTTGATGGTGTCTAGAGCCCATGTGCTCTCTGCTAGGAGTCCAGACTTCAGAGACATCATCACACGCCAGGCCTCAGGCGTTCCTGGGATTAAAACAGTGGGAGTTTTGAGACCAGGAAGGGAAAAAAAATGGTGATCAGACTTTGCCCAAATGATAAAAAGACTTTTGTAATAAAATGTACCTCGTGTTGTGGTAGTTCTACCTGAAAATTTGGTTTAGTTGTACAGCTAAAGGAGGGAAGTAATGTTGTTGTTTTAGAGCATAAAAATAATTTGCAAGCTAAATATTCAGCTAGAATTGAACAGCCTATAAATGACCAGGAAATATCAGCAATCTATTTACCAACCAACATGTTTACAACTTCTCACCTTACTGACAGCACTTTTTAAAATATTGATTGATGAAATAATAGGACTACAAATGAATGCTCTATCTCACCAGTGTCCTTGGAGGTAAGCTTGCGTCGAGGCTTGAGAGTTGGTATGGCAGCCTCCACTGATCCTGGCGGGTAGTTGAGGTCCTTCCTCAGGTTCGGAGGAAACTGACCCAGTGGCCCAGGGCCCTGTGAGCCCATCATGGCCATCCCAGGTTTAGGCATCTTCATGGGTGACATGAACGGTACTTTGCTGGGTGACATCCGGGAGTCCATGGAGCGCTGGAAGGCCCCTGGGCTGGGTGCTCTGGGCAGGTGGTTTGCCATGGATGGGGAGTTAGAATAAGATGACGGGGGCTGGCGTGACGACAGGGGAGCCATGCCGCCTGATGATGATATGTAGGGAGACTGACGGTGCCACTGCTCCTGTCCGGGCCGCCCATCCATGTCATCTCTACCAAGTGAGCCATAAGGGGGCATTTGTGATGGCGGCCCCTGTCGGTTGGGGTAGGGATAGCCAAGGTCTGTCCTGGAAGGCCACATGTTGGGGCCATCAGCAGCGTGGTTAGGTGTGGGTCCCCCACCCATCATACTGTGCTGGCTCTGCCCCGAGGGGGCCATACGGTCACGGGGGTAGGGGTAGGGGAACTGTCCCTGGATGGGTCTGTGTTCAGGACCTGAGTACCCACCACCATAGTGGTTGTACATGTCCGGCTGCTGGTTGGGGTACTGCATGGCATAAATGTCACTCTCGTGTCTCTTGGGTGGGGGCCCATACATACCATCCATGGGCCGTTTGTAGCCCTGCTAAAGCAAAGGTGTGGATAGTTAGTGATGAATTTATGCCAGTTATTGTACAATCACACGCAGCCAGATAAATTCTTATCATTCCATTATTATATGTAATAAATGTGTAATTATATAAGCATTTGCTTAATTATATGTAATTAAGCAGAAGTGCAGCCCAAAGTACTCAAAGAGTATTGAAGAAACAACAGAAAAGTGAATATTACAATAAAGATTTTTTAAAAATGATAACCAATGACAAAAAAGAAAACAGTAAAACTAAGAATTATGTTGAAAAAAAGACAAAACAAGACAAAACAACACGCATGGCTATTTTGCTCTGGTTGCAATTAATTATTCAATAACAAATTTACATGTCTTCAAGAGTTCTTTTATCCCAGTTGCAGTAAATCAACTCACTTTGTCATCAGTTCCATAAAGCTGCAGTAGTGGCCAGTTTGTGTTTTAACACTATACATTGTTTCATGTGTATATTTCTACGTTTTATATGTATATATGTTATCTCTGTGTTTTAATGTTGCTGAAGAGGAGTAGGAGTTATGAGTTATGCATGTGAGCTGAAGAAATGTCTTCATTTGCTTACAATTGTTCCAAAACTTTCAGTGTGCATTCAGAGATGCAGGAGGCAGTGATACAATATCTGTAGTTATCATCAGTTAATCTTCTGTTTGATAACATTTGCTGATATACAGTTTAGTCTGAACTACTGATTAAGCTCATTCATGAACAATGCTGTTAGTGACTGCATGAACTGAGCAAATTCAGGTCTACTCTATTTTATTAGTTATAAAAAAAATAAAATGTACTTATGTCAGAGAGGAATGACGACAAAAATGATCAAAACAATACAATAATAATGCAGCAATGGCCACTATTACCAGAACAAACAAAACTTATTTCATAGTTTATTTATCCATTATCGGTGCGTTGAACTGTGATATTCTTAGGGCTGACTATTGTAAAAGGACTGTATTTCCATCTTATAGTAATAGATTAACAGTACTGAGTATATAAAGATAATGTCTCTCACCTGTTGCTGTGGAAACATCCCAGACGGATGCATCCCGTATGGCATGCCGGGATACTGCTGACCGTAGCCGTCATGTCTGGAACAGAAGAAGGAATATTAAAAAAAGACTAGCAAAACTACACAATATTTATGTATTGGCCTGAATACGCTCACACACACACACACACACACACACACACAGGTGCTGACCTCTGCTGTGAAGGGTATCTGCTGGGAGAATACATGCTACCCTCACTGTTAGAAGGTCCCATGTTGTTCTGACTCCCGGGGGGGCCCATGCTCCCCTCCATCCCCATCACATGGTCCGGTCTGAGGACCACACAACAGGAAAGTCTTAATGCTTCTGACACATGCCACTGACATAACTTCCATTATAAACAGGTAGGTGGGCACATTAAGTAAAAACACTACAGTGGTTCTTTGTGCTTATGTTGGGAAAATTTCCAGAGGTTCACCACCCTCTTCTTCTGGCTTCATTGCTTACCTTCGGTCAAAGCCGGGCCCGTATGGGTACTGCGACCGTTGGCTCATACTCAGGGCTGACGGGGGCCGACCATACATGTCCTGTATACCACTGCTGGGCATCTGCCCCGGCATGTAAGGATCACCTCCTGCCACTGAGGAGGAAGAAAGCAAAGGAGGTAAATACATCTGAAAATATCTCATTTAACAGTGATTGAATGTAGAAAAAAAGAAAAAAAATGGAGAAGAGAATCCTAATTTTAACAGGCATTGATGTGAAAAACAGTGTGATTATGATTGTCCTAGAAACATGCAACAGAGGCCTAAATATGCTCATCATTTTAAGGATTTTGTTTATGAGCCATGTCTTCTGCTAACCAGCAGGTGGCAGCATTCCTCTATGAATATTCACCACTTTACACTATTAAACCCATTGTTCTGAGGCTGTAACTGATGTTATGCAGCTAACATCCACCATATTATTCATTCAGACTCCATTCTCCTCAGGTTTCAGAGGAGCCGCCATCCTTTCTAAAACTACTGTTTGTTCTGAAAACTAAACCACATGAGTTGGCCAAAAACAGGTGCTTCTCAGCAGGGTGGAAAGGATGAAAGGTTTAAACGAGGAGGATGAAAAGGATGAACAAAGTTAGGATGAGACGGAGGCTAAGCTACAAGAACATCAGAAGAGCTGGTGTTTTCGATAAAGGGGTGAGTGGTGTAACAAACAGTTCCCATCTCCTTTCATAGTTCTAGTAGTATAACAGACACATCTGTCCTGATCTGAGGCGACATGGTGACTAGACAATGAATTAAATCAATGAGACAGACGAAAGGCTTTCCATACATGAGTAATTTTGACAAAGAACCAAGTAAGTTTATATTATGTTTTAAGATGAAGTTTCAGGTTTCCTGGATGTCTACTGTAAGTAAAACATGAATGAAATGTCTTATATAGTCAATATTGACAATATGTATTTATAATTTGAAAATGTAACTTGAGGTCCTTTAAATATATATAACATAATAAATAAAATACTTGATTCAAATCAATTTCCTGTTTTTTTGCAACACAGCAAAAAAGTCTGGGAAATTTGGAAAATTGGCCCAGGGCTTGGTGTTTTGGTGAACGGATGCCACAGCATGTTCCTCACTTACTCTTCCTCATCCCAGCGAAGGGATCCTTGGCATCATACTGCATCCTCATCATCATGTCAGGCATGCTGAGGCCCTGCTGGTAAGGGGCTGAGGGGGGCAGGGAGGTAGCACGCTTCTGGAAGGCCGGGTCGCTCACCTCTGAGAAGGGGTCCTGTACACTCACACTGCTCCTGGACCAGACGAGGAGGGTAAGAAGGGAGGGACAGAGAGGAGAGAAAACGGGAGAAAGAGGGAGCTGTATGAGAGAGGTGGAGACCGAGGACTGGACACACTGAAAATATGGATACCATGTGCTGTGAAAGAATTCCTTAATTTTTTAAAAAGTGTTTTCATTTTGTAATTTTTAATTTTTTAAATGATGTCTAATTTTGATATTAAATTCTTCAGATACTCCATATAAGAATAAGGCCATAGAATCGTACTAGTAATGATACAGTAGAAAAGGTGGCAGCAGATTTAATAGTAGTAGTTGTAGTAGGAGTATGTTTTGCCATTGTGGGCTTAAAAATAACCAAATCTGCTGCAGTATGAATACTTCTTTCATACAGTATAAAATTATATTGCAAACATATAACTTTGTCTCCTCTCAAAGCTCTAAAGCTCTAAAAATAAAATCTGCTAGAAAAAGACTTGTTTAAAACACAACTCAAGTCTTCATAATCAATCATTAAGAAGTCAGCAGAGAAGAGGTATATTTTGCTAAAAAGTATAGGACTAAAATCATAAATAGTGAAGAGGAATAGAACACAAAATGTACTTAATCTTCAATCTCATAACGAACAAAGCCTTTTCTCATTAGGGAAACTATTAAACCTACCTGTTTCTATGAATAATGTTAATGTATCTGAACATAATTACATATGTACATAAAGATCATGAAGATCATTTTAATCAAATTCTGCTTCACGTAAGATTGTGCAATTTAGATTTGTACATCAACATCTTTCTTTCTACATACATGAGTGTCCCAATATTAAACTGAAACCTACTGCAAAGAATAAAAAGTTAATTGATCATACAAACTAAGAGCAACTAAGCAGTATTTCACTATTAATAACATTGTCATTAATAACTTAGATGTTCGCTGTGTTCACTTTGCTGCTGATAGCAGCAAAAGTAGTAATAATAGTAGCTGTGATGCTAGTTAAAGCAGTAAAACAGTATTAAAAGGAACAGAATTTAGAGGAGCAGTGGCAGTATAGTACTGTATGTCTGTGTGGTACCTGTTGGGAGGCAGTGGTGTGACCTGTCCCAGAGGGGTGGTGGTGGGAGTAGGAGGTTTCAGATCCCCTGCTGCCTCTGCTGTAGAGCTGCTGCCAGAGGACTGGGGTGTCTGAGGGCCTTGGAGGGAGCCGCCTGAATTGGCTGGGAGACAGAAATAGCCTTATTATTGTAGCTAGACGATTCACAAAATTCACAGCAAAAATGGTAACACATTCAGACCGCTGAGCTCCCCCGAGTCTTCAGATATGAAGACTGGTTTGAGTTTTAAAACGGCCATAGTGGGCTTTGGCTGCAGCAAGGTGCTGTATTAGGGAGATAACTTTGGACTTAAGGCTAAGGCACTCACAGTGATGCCCTACATGAGAACTGAGCTCAAGCAAACAGCCTACATGAGGGCAGTAAAGGGGGCCGGTGGAGGAAGAGGAGAAGGGAAAGGAGGCAGGAGCAGGAGGAGAGGACACAGCAGAGAGAAGGGAAGGATTTGTCTGAGGGAATTGCCCACTCAGGCGGTGGCAGCACAGCTCTTTATTTGGAAGCTGTTTGAAGATGGTTTAGCTAGCTTTTTTAGGTGTGCCACGGACTTGATGAGGGGTTCATGTGGAGGGCTGAGCTGGGGGACATAGTGTATTTGAATAAAATATAGTGTATATATAACTGTGTCTCTACCATTTGTGCATTGGGGAAAAAAGTCTGTGCTTTTTGCTTCAAAAAATATCCTTTAAATATGAGGGAGGAGATTGAGAAAGCCTGTGCTGATGACCGCCTCCCAGGAAAAATTCATCTCTTCACACAGTGAATCAAACTGGGGTTAAAACTGGGTTAGTGTGCTCTCTTGTTATGACACCATATTTCTGTGAATTTCTCAGTTCAGATGACTAGAAAATTATAGCAGTGCAGAGCTACAAGAGCCCGCCACACAAAGAACCCCAACTAGATAAAACCAAGGGATACAAATTCCCTGAAGCAGGCTTAATGGAAAATGTGGACTGTTCCGGTTAAAAGATGACAAAGACAGAGAAAGAGAGAATGTGAAAGTATCCTAATGAGCATTTAGCGTAAGAAGCCTTCCTCTGGAACAGCCTGAGTGGCCTTTCCCTGCACCACACGTTTCCACAGGAAAAAAAAAGAAAGACTTAAGCTTTAAAAATTCATGCTAATTCTGAATTATTCAACGATACCCCCTGCCTCTACATCACAGGAGACAGAGAGAAAGAGAAAGAGAGAGAGAGAGAGAGAGAGAGAGAGACAGGGAGAGATGGTTATCCCATGATGATGGGATGCGATGAGCAGAGGTAGGAGAGAGGGCAAAAAGGGGCAGTGAGCATTAGGGATTCTTCACTTCCTGGGATATCCCCGCCTCAGACGAACATGTGCACACACACATGCACATGTGAAGAAGTGCAAACAATGGTGGGGGTTAGCCAAGGTTAAGAGGTTTGCCATTCTTCAAGAGCAGGCGGGCAGACAGGCAGATACATAATACTGAGCGACGGGGCACGATGACGGAGGGAGGTGGAGGAGAGCGTGAACTCAAGTGCCCTCTGCTCCACATTTACAGGGAGAAAAGAATGACAGAGGAGCCAATGCAAAAAAAAAAAAAGTGTGTGTGTGTACAAGAGGCATGTGGCTGATGTATGATGTGTGTGTGCACAAGAGCCTGTATGTGTGTGTGTGTCAGTGGATGACATAATCCAGAGGGGTAGTAGTGGTTAAGGGGTTGGGGGGAGTCAGTCAGCCGAGCCAGTTTTGTGAATGAAAGGTGACGGCGAGGCCGAGTTTGTTTACATTCTACATTCCAGTCCTCATTAATCACTCCCCACACCCCACCACCACTACACACACACACATACACACACACCCTCTCCACCCCGCCACCCCCTCTAGCCCGCTGGACAAGCTCCCTCTGTGACATCATTGCGCTGTCAGTCTATATATAGGCTGGCAGGGTGTCAGTAGGACAATTTTCACTTCAGAGCAGGCAAGAATACATAGTAGATCAGGACAGAGGTATAAAGAAGAAAGGTTTTTTTTCTAGATTGTGAACCTGTGGTATTTAGTCCCATTTATGACATTACACTAAGTGTCAATTTTGAAGTAATTTTGTATATGTGGTCTTCAAAGGGATGGTTCTCTTGCAGTCGCATTTTATGATCCGATGCAGCTGCCTACAAGATTTTCTGGACCGCAAGAACTTTGTGTTACCTGCCAGTGTATGTAGTCTTAAAATCCTATATATTATGTAAAATGCGTACTTATTGTTACTTCACTTGGATGTTTGACCTTCTGCGTGCAGAATGATGTATGTTCAGGGTTTGATGTTAGAAGATTGTTTCCACATTCATCAGCTGAAGGGGGAAAGTTTCTCTGCACTCATCTTAAACCTCAAGATAAAACGTGTACATACAAGCATGATTTGTCTTAAAATATGTCTGCAGGGGATCTTTGAAGTTAACTGAAATGTAATCACTTTAATGACACTGATGATCACAAGTGTCACAAGAAAATCATACATTTCAACACACGGAGCAAGTTTAAGTATATGGGAGAAAAACATTTTACCCTAAAGGCAGATTTTTTAACCTGTTGAAGTATTTTAAATGTAATCTTGAAGGAATTTTTTTTTTTTTTTTTTTTTTTTTTACAACTTAGGTCTTATTCTTGTAGTTTTGGCCATAATTTCTATCAGTTCTGATAACATTGTACTCAACAAAGTGATTGCTGAGAACTGAGAACCAGGCAACATTACTACAACAAAGTCAGATGGGGCAAGAAACATGAGTGGTCAGACAATGGGCCTTTTTCACCAAAGACATTTTGACATGTCACAGTAGGGAAAGCACAGGTGTAATTAATAAAATTATTGATAACTGAATTTCATTTAGCTACTTTGGTTTGAGGGTCTTGGGATCGTGCATGCTGGCTCACTGTCACATGGTCATTTTTAACCTTATTAGTAACACCTGTGCTTTTCCTACTATAACAAGCAACAGTAGCCAGTTTTTCTAAACAACTTTAATTGGGGGTAAAACTGAGCCAATCACAACACCAACCCTACAGAATCATTTATTAATTCAGCCTAAGTAATAATCCCTTACTGCACAGGATATCTCACTTTCTACCAATTACTAACATAGCTCGAAAGTACTGTGTGTCTAAGTAGAAACGCTTGTCTAAGAGTTTGCCTCAGAAAGATTTGGCTAACCTGGGGGTTTATTAAAAACCTGTTTGAGTGTTTGTGTTTCTTGCCACACTGGACTACTTCTGAGCAATGTCACCGTGTTCCCTGATCTCAGCACTTAAATTGCTGAGTGGCCCAAACTACGAAAATAGGTTATAATAAACCTGAAATACTCTTTAAAATAGGTATGTGTAGCAATTGCAGAATATTTTATGGAGAAAACTCTTGTCTAACATGGCACTGGTATTTCAGTACAAGCTGTTCATAAGACCCACCAATTTTTACATGTGCAGATGATATGAAAAATATGCAAGAGATCTTAATTCAATCAAGTTTTGTAGCATAAGCAATTTACAGTTTGCATATCAAAAAGACGGTCCAAACATCACAAGTACTGACCTTTTTATATTTCACAATATAGATGCTATTTATGATTATGTTAACTCGGTACAATGGTCCCATCAGCTGATATGGGCAAAATGAGATTCTATAAAATTGAGGAGGTTAGATCCCCTTGAAAAGATGAGACGGGGCTGAATTATGAATTATAAAGTGTTACGAGCAGAACATGCATTCATTCATATGTGTTTATGTATGTGTGTGCGGCTCATGTGTACTGTATACATCTATGTGTATGCAAATGAAGGCAGATGCTCCTTTCCACCCACCAGGAAAAGCAATCTGTAGTGTCTCAGGCAGGTGAAGTGCTCCGATGTTCTATTTAAAAGCCAGGGTCACTTTTCTCATCTCCGCTGCAAATTAGAGACGTGACCTTACCGCTCTACATCGCTCCAACTCTTTCTCTCTCCTCTCCTGATCCTCACGTCATAATTGTGCATAGAGAGACGCGTGGTGTGAACAGGTAATAAACACAAACAAAAAGTACCCTTTGTGTTACAGTGCTGCATCAAAACAGCATTACTTAACCTCGATCGCACTGTAATCAAATAAAGGCAAGTCTCAGGTTTAAGTGGTGATCGTATCCTAGCTCACCTTCATTAAAGGAAGAATCATCTAATCAAAACAACGTTAATGTTTGCTCATCTCTCGTGGGTTTTAAGGTGTGTCCATGTGTTCATGTAAGATAATTTAATAATAATACTCATTGACTGTTCATGGTGGCTTGTTGTCAGTGTTTTTTTTTCGTAAGAGGGTTGATGGAGTTATCACTGTTTGGAGTATAGTGCTTTTCTTTAGCTAAACACATTGTAGTGTTACATTTGCAGTATGTTGTATTTTACACCTCATCTAGATTTCAACGCAATGTTACAACTGCAAATTGATTTAAAGACATGAGACATCAAGAACCAAATAAAAATGAGTAATTGCACTCTTGTGACACCTCCTCCCTTGTCATATTTTGTTAAATATCTAAGCAGATGAGGCCTGTTTCTGCTGTTGTAACACACTCTCTGGCGGTCCACAGCTCTATGAACTGACAGACGTAATTAGATTATGGTGTTTTTGGCTGGGAATTAATTGCTTCACTATGGACATTACTTTTTATTTCTGCATTAAATCAACTTGATATATGATCAGCTACAACCTTGCGCAAATCGAAATACTTTTCAAACTGCAACTCAGGCTTTAACTAAAACCGACACAAGGGGACAAATTTACACAGCCTGCTAATCAATGAATCCGCACATACTACATATATACAGTACACATGCTGCATTAACTAAATACATATATAAATACGATTTCTCCTGGTTCCCTGTCCTCCATAGAATAACAGTTCACTGGAAGGTTTCTAACACAGCTGCAATGCTGTTATTGTGGTGATGTTGTATGACACATGAATACAGATCACTGTTTCTCTGATGGTTCCTGACACCTGTAGTTTGATCAGTAACACCTGTTGTTTGGCTGCTGACAGATGGGAGAGTGGAGTTGTGAAAACCCCAGCGAAGCGGTCTGTTATCAGTCCTTACCAGGTGAGGGTGGTTGGATCTTGACCTGCTTCCTGTTGTCCCCTCCAGCCATGCTGCCACTGCTGCTGCTGCTGTCTGCTGGCGGCTCTTCTCCCCGCTCCATCTTACACTCATAGGCAAACAGATACTGGATGTACTGCTTCTTGAGTGAGCTGGCGGAGCTGCTGGACGTGCCCACGTTCAGGTTGGTGGACAACTCGCGCCACTTCTTGTTCTTGTTTACCTGATTGGTGTTGTGGGGTTGGGAGGATAACAAGATGTTAAGAAGTTAAATGATGGGTATTCCACGCAGTGACGACAATGATATTTTAGCTTTAAGAATCCTTTCTTTGTGCTCATGTTCTCTCTATAAAAAGTAATGTATCCCAGTGGTATATCAGCCACACACTTGTCATTTTGCCTGTATTATGGTAAACCACAGCCGGCTGAATTCAATCAAAATAATCAATTCCATGGCCGAACACTTAATGGTTTTGTACTTAGTGTAACCACAGAGTTGTAGGTCACTCAAAAGTATTGCACACTATTTTCACACTGCTGTTTTTAATCTAATAGTAAAAAAAAAGAAAAAAAGCATTTAAGACTGCACTATTGCCAAAAGTGTGTGGACAGAGGTGTTTGGGCTGGGCCTCTGGATTCTAATTATGTGAAATCTTGATGTCGCAGCATACAACAATATTTTAAACAATAGTGTTCTTCAAACTTTGTGGCAACAGCTTGAGGGAAGGCTGGTGTTATCAAGCATGATAGTGCCTTTGACCACGGGGCAAGTCTATAAAGAAATGGTTTTCCCAGTTTGGCACTGAAGAACTTAACTGGCCTGCACTGTGTCCTGACCGCAACCCCATCAAACACCTTTGAGATGAGAACTGACTTCGAGCCAGGCATTCTCTTGTGACTGAATGGGAGCAAATCCCTGCAGTCATGTTCTATAATTTTGCTGAAAGGAGTGGAGGCTGTTTTGCAGCAGATCATGATAGATGTCCAAAACTTTGGCATAATGTAATGTTCAAGGGATCATATCCACACATTTTGGCCATGTAGAGTATGTCATTTCCTCATTTCTCAGAGCTTTCTGTAAATCTGACCTCAGAACTTGCATATTGTGATATTTTCGGGAATATACTGTGGGCTCTCTAAGACATATTTCATGTATCGCATTCTCTTGAGTACATCTCTCAACATTTAGAAGCACACCATATGTCATGGTGCTTGAGTGCACATTGCTGGAGAATATTAAACAGCCGATGCACAGGAGCAGAGTGAATTGAGTTCGCTTTGTGTGAAGTTATGTTCTGCTCAGAATACTTTTTGGCTGGACCGGCCACGGACCCGAACTATAACCCCAGTTGTCTGTGTGTGAGTGAGTGAGTGACTGACAGACTGAGTGGGTGATGAAGTTACACCATTGGTTGGCCGGCCGAGCGTTGGAATTTTCCCATTGGCCGTTATTCTTTTAAAATGAATGAGTGTCTCCACTGTCCAGTGTGATGGACTCTTTGGCTGACAGCACTTTTAGCAGCCGGCAGGAGAGACGCGCCGCAGTGCGTTTGGACGTTTTCACATCACAAGCAATGAATGACAGCATTAAAACACGAGTCTTGCAGGCAAAACATGCGACTCATGTAGCTGTTATATCAGTTTAGTGTGGGGCGGCTGCTCTGCAGGTGCGCTTGATTTGACTGTAACTGCTGTAACTGGGAGGAGATAAGCCTCCTGAATTTGCACCCAAATTGCTGTCAAAACCTTCATTTACAATTTCCACTGCAGCCTCCATGATCATCAACCAAGAAAGAGGTAGAAAAAAAGACACATGGCATGAGGGAGAGAAAACAGTTAAAGCACCCCAAATAACAATCACTCTGACAAAACACTCAGTATAGAGTGAAAAACAAGAGACATTCATGGAGTGAAACAGATGAAAGAGCAGGGGGAGTTAACAGATAGGTAATTAGAATAGTTATAATTAGAATTAAAATAAGTTCTCTTTCATATCAAACATCGCAAGATATGAGTGGACAGTATTGTTCTTGCAACTGCGTTTATAACCTTTTTTTTTTTTTTTTTTTACTCAAAAGTAGCTTAACCATTTCATGTGATGCTACTTCAGTACACTTTACAAGCACAGCAATACAGTAATACACAGCAAATATTACTGGGACCACTAAAGAAAATTGCAGATGAACATTTAATATCTAGGAATTCACATTATAGACACTACCACTGACTATCCCTGTAAGAAATTGGCCACAGTTTGACACATTGACCATACACGGTCCAGCCATATACTATACTAGGTTTTGACCAAGTCTTGTTCACCTGTTATCTTTAACATTACCCCAAACATAATAACATTAAATGTGTTCCTTATGCGTTACCATAGCGAGGCCTCCTATCTCTCGAACAGCCATGTAGAGCTTCCAGAGGTCTAGTGGCTTCTTGCCCACTATTGGCAGCTGGGCTACAGGTGTTCCCCTCTCCTCCATGAAGGACAGATAGCGCTCCACCCAGCTCCGCCTCTCTGGCTCCACACCCAGCTCATACAGCCGTGTGATTCGCTCCCCACTGAGGGATGAGGAGTTAGGGTTGGCTTTCTGGCAAGAAAAGAAATTGAGGAGAGCAGAAAACATTGGATTAAACATAAGAATATGACCTTTTATACTCTACATACAAGTAATATCACCAGTATCAACCTTTTTATTGTAAGATAAAATGGTAGATGTATAAATGGGTAGATAATGTTATCATATAAACTATTTTTATTCATACCTTATACCAGACATGTGTTGACACATCATTTATACCAGTTCCTTTCTATATATTCCATTATATAGAGTCTATTTGAGTCTATTTCTCATTGCAGTATCCTTTTGCTATTTTCTGCTACAACAGCCCACTCTCCCCATGGGGATCATTAAAGTTTCATGCCATATTTACACATTCTGAAGTAGGCCCTTGGTTGAATGACCAAGCTAAAATAAACACTTCTTTAGTGCATTTTGTTTAGTGTTCAGCCTGTGTTTACTTCAGTGTTCATTCACAACACATTCATATACCTCAAGTTCAAAATCGGTGGACAAAGTTTAATCCCACACAGTCTTGGCTGGCTTCAGTCCAGGTTTAGAAACACTTTTGTTGTCTAGGAACCAGCTTTTGATCAATTAATAACACAATAATCCTTCAGTCATACATAGATCAATCAAACTAACAGCTTGTAATAACACAAGTGTCCATAAAGGGAAATTGACTTTACTTCATTGATCTTTAAGTTGCTTGATTTGGTGTCTATATGTTAATGTAATTCTTGTTCCTATTAAGTAAATGCACACATCCATTCATCCAACATAGTTTGAATTTGTAGCACTTACGGGGCTGGAAGGGGTCTTGAGGGGCCAAGGGGGGCTGCTGATGCTGTCACTATCATCTCCATGGTAGGAGGACAGGCTGGCCGGGCTGGGAGAGAGGGGGGAGGGCACGGGCAGGGCACCGCCTGGTGTGGCTGGCTGGGACACATACTGCTGGGAGCCACTGGTGCTGTTATTGTTGCTGTAGCCATCCTGTAGCTGGTAAAGAGAGAGAGAGAGGGCATGGAACTTTAATTTTCTGTGGACAAAAGCATCTACGACTGCTTTCACACACCTCCTCGGTATAACATACTGCGGTGAGTCGTAGCTCAAAGATAGTAACAGTACAGTAGGCAACCCAAATGATGTATAAGACATAAGACTGTATGTGTATGTGTGTGCATTTGTGTAAGCATGCATACATTTTTGTCCAGTGTTGAAGGCCAAGTACTTGTGTAATATTCATCCAACACCTATGAGCAATTAAATAAAAATATAATAAAATATGTTGTGTTGTTACAGATTTAACTACCTACTACTAACTAACTTTTATATTAATGCATCAGAAATAGCAGTTTAATAATATGACATATAGAGTGTTATATAACATAACACTGTGAAAGGGCCCATTTCTAATTTTACTAATTAGACTTCTGTACTTTACTTTTAAATTCTTAATGATTCTGTTTTGTGTTTAACTTTTACTTAAGGAACGGGATACTATTCCAACCTCTGTTTGTCTATGAGTGGCTCTAGAATTTCTTTGTGTACTATACATAGCCATATAGCAGTAGTGTGTATTTGAGGTTTTCCATGCATTACTGTTATTGTGTCTTAGTCTACAAATATATGTGTGTGTGTGTGTGTGTGTTTAAAATGCATGAAGATCAGTATGTATTAGTCTACATAGTTTGTCTATGAACAGTATGCATGTGCCTGAATCTGAATACAAGCTCCACTTTGTGTAAATCACTCCATGTTAGCTGACATCAGTGTGTGTGTGTGTGTGCGTCTGTGTCTAGATACATGAGTCCTTCAGTGCATGTGTACATACGTGTGTGTGTGTATATGTGTGTGTGTGTGAGAGAAACTGTAAAAAAGGGAACAACAGCTTGACAAGTGCTTCTGGTCTGTGAACAGAATGCTCATGTCAGCAAAACCTTATCTTTCTCCCTCTCTCTTCCCCTGTCTCTCTTTCTGTATCGCTCTCTCTTTCTCCATCTCCTTCTCTCTCTTGCGCTGTCTCTCGGCAGACAGATCATCTCTTTTGGGAGCACTGGGGGTCTTTCTGGCTGCTCTGACTGCCTTAAATAATTCAAAAGGCCCTACTACCGTAATCAGCAAAAGAAAAGACAGGGATTTGGAGGGAAAAGACGTGTAGTGGATGTGATGGAGGCGTGTGTGTATGTGTGTGTGTGTGTGTGTGTGTGTGTGTGGAGGGTTGTTAAGCAAAAACAAGGGGAGGGGGGTAGAAAAGAGCAAAGAGCAGAGTTCTGTTGTTGCTGAGATGAGCCAAGCCGAGCTGCAATTGCAGGGCAAAATGAGAAGTCAGCATTGTGTATTGGGACGTGTTGTGTGTGTGTGTGTATGTGTGTGTGTGTGTGTGTGTGTGTGTGGAGAGGAGGATCTGAAGAAGTAGTGTTTAAGAGAATGTGTGTGTTTGTGAGTGAGTGGAAAGGCCAATGTGTGGCTTCTCGTCTTTATGTTTTTGTGTGTGTGTATATGATCTGTGTTGGTGTGTTTGAATGTGTGTACATGCATGTGTGTACTGCAGATGCCGAGCCCTCTCTTTCGCTCTGTGCCTCTCTTTTTTTTTTGCAGCTCAGACTGCCAAAACATCAGCAAGAAGAGAGTGCTGGGGGCAAAAACAAAGTGAGGAAAACATTAGGAATGGTAAATGTTAAACAAATCATTAAATATGGCGAGAAAACAACAGAGAAACAGCCCACTGTGCTGAGGCAGCATATGCTGATCAGATTTGGTTTGCTTCATTAGGGGAGCGAGATCAAAAAACAAAAAAACAAAACAAAGAAATGAGAGAGAGAGAGAGAGAGAGAGAGGGATGTGCAAAGAAAGATGGGAATAGGAAAAAGGTCAAGGGGGTACCTTTGGTTTGTGAGGCTCGTTGGCGGGGCCACTGTCGTCTTTTACGTCGGTTTTCAGTTTCCCATCTGGGCTCATCATCCCATCTCCTGACATTCCTATGGCTCCTTAACAAACAATGACAAAACATTTCATTCAAAAGTAAATTGCTCAAAAGTTTTCGCGAAAACATTCTGAGAATACAGAATAAGAGCCATGTCAGGCAGATGAGCTTTGTTCCATGGCCATAATACAGTAATTAACATTGTCTCAAGTAAACTGATGTTGAACTCCCACAATAGGTATGCTTTCACCAAGGTAGAATGAAAAGGTATACTTGGCATGTTTTTGTGTCACGGTCGATTCAACGTGTTATAACTCGTCTAAAATGAATGGTGCTTGTGTGGGCTGAAATCCTTGGATACAAGGCTCCCTCTTTATTTTTCCCTTGTGTGCTGCAGCGCGGTGGGAAAACTAATGGCTTTTTACCGTGCCCAGGGGCAAACCAGATGAGTTTTGAGGAACCTTGGTGCTCTAATTCGTTTGAAGTTTTCCAAATGTCACGCATTCTGATATTTGGTTTTGAATAAAAGGTGCCTTTCATTTTGGGAGCCACAGTGCTCTCCGAGGTGCGTTTAGCAACAATGCATCGGGGTGAAGGGCTGAAAGAAAAAAAAAGGGATGTACCACATTAATCTTTGCTCACTGGAGGGCCAGCTCGACAGGGAAAGTAAGAGCACTGAGAAAGTAAGTAGCGTAGTAGAAAGAACTCTCTTGATTTCTTAGCCCTTTATTTTATTTATTTTATTTCTCAGCCCTTGCTTTTGCCCCCCTTCTACTCCTCTTTCTCTTTCTCTGAATGGGAACAATACTGAGTTTATTCTAATATACAGTCAACATAAACACATAGGTTAATCTTGAGTGGCTCAGTGAATTGCCAGACAGTTCCTGACATTAACCTGGAGGGCTGCTTCGACAACAGGTTCTTTTCATTTTACCAACTTGTATTCTGTACATTGCAATGCAAGATAAGCGAGGGGAGCAGATGGGGGTCATAACATCATTTTAAATCTTTGTATATCTGTTGATGGTTGGTGGTTTAGGGGTGACAGCTTGCATGAATGGGCTTGAGGGGAAATTGAGATAATTCACTCAAGTTATCTCCCTTGTCAGATACAGTATGTGTGTTTTATGAAGTTCTGTGTGGTTAAAATGCTGACATTTGTATTGCTAATGTCAGCGCCTGCTTTCCCTATATGCCTTTCTCAAATAAATCATACTCTTAGACAATATATACCAGTTTGTATTTCGCTAGTATACCTGAAGGCAGCATATTGTAGGCTGGACCTTGTGCGTTGCCCATGGCTGAACCGTTGTTGCCCGCTGGCTGGCTGTAGGGGACAGTGGTGGCCATGGAGCTTGTCTGGCTGATGCCAGGGCCTTGATAGCTGCCCTGCCTACCACAGAGAGAGGAGAAAAATGTAAGTCGGCTTGGTAGAGATGAATCCAGTTTAAATTTATGACGTAATGACAGGCTGTGGAGAGAGATAAGTGGGTAACAGAGAAAGCTGCAGAAGAGCAGAAGTCACAAAATGGTATATAGATGATATTTGGCAGTCTGTTACTGCCGTGCTCCTTTATTCTTGTATTAAAAACCAAGCAGCATGTACTATATCTGTAAGTCACAGTATAAAAGCGTAGTACACAACATATCCCTGATCAAACAAACAGCCCTTCCAAAAGATTGGAGATGAGCGCGCAGCATCAGAAAAGAAAAACTCTTCTATCCTCCCTTATCTGCTCTTCTACAAATCCCCCTCTCCCTCCCTCTCCCTCTCCCACAAGCCATAATTTAACTAATTAAGGTGTGCTTTTGGAGAGGATCATGTTATTTGTTGCCATGGTGACAGCAAAAATCAATCCCGCTCAATCTCCCTCCCTCAGCCTCCCTTCTCTCTCTCTCTCAGGCGGCTCATCACATGGTGTTGCAAGTGACATCAGAGGGGCTTATCTGCAACCTGCTGAATGCATGTCTGTCTGTGTGTGTGTGTGTGTGTGTGTGTGAGAGAGAGAGAGTGCCTGATTGAAGGCAGCGTCTATCATTGCATGCCAGGCAGGCCAAAGCCACTGACATGGGGTCTGAAAGGGAACACCATGTTAGGAACAATTTGGTCTATCTCCTGCTGACTCAAGATTATCTCCTGGACAACCATATAAAAAAGCTGTGAAAGAGAGAGAGAGAGAGAGAGAGAGACGCGCACACTTACGAGGAGAAAAGAGATGTGAGGTGAAGAGAGAGAGAGGCCTAAAAGACTGAAAGGAGCAAGAGAAGAGAAGTGGAAGCCTCAGAGTGCAGGATGAAATAAATTTAGGAAAGAAGGCAGGAGGTGGAGAGGGAGGAAGGGGTGGAGAACTGAGAAAGTCAGATGGTAGTAAGGGTGAAGTAAAGGGAGAAATGGGAGGAATGCAGGAAGGAAGGGGGGTGGGGGGGTGGGGGGCAGACCACAAGGAGGAGTATTTGTCCCAAAATGCAGCACTTTTTTATGTGGTCGAAAAGAAAAATGCTATCTGGATTCATGTCATTCAAATTCCCTCCTAACTGGCATCTTCCTCTCTTTCACACACCCGCACATAAACCCATGCAATACCTCATGCTGGAACCGATACACATAGCCTAAGAGGAGGGATCGGCTTGGTAAACCTCCCCATAATCTCATCTCACAGATGTAATTAGTCATAGAGCACGGCTGATGATACATATGTAATCCCTCTATGGGGGCCGAGGTGCACAGGGGAGCTCCATGGCAAAGAAACAAGCGTACACCAAATCCACGCTTATCTGGCCCCATTTCTCCATAATGGGGGAAATATAGACTCCTTCGTTTCCTGCCTACGTGTTCTCTAAAAAGCTCTGTGTGAGTCAAGACACAGAAATAAAATTACCTTTTGATCGTTGCACCTTCTCTCGCAAGCAAAAATGTATTCTGCATACAAACTCCCACAAAAGAGAGCGCTGATAAGCCAACAATGAAAAATAAGTTTAGAGATGCCAAATGCCTGCGAACCTCATTTATCCAAACTGTAAAACGCCCCTCACCCACCTTAAGCAATATAAGGACAAGCTCTCTTGTGAATAGTGAAATATCCAAATCAACAACAACAACAACAGTGGTTGGAGGTTTTCGACTGTGGCGCTCTCCCATTATGACTAATTCATGTCATAAAAAAGCCCATTAGAAAGCACTTGATGGAGGCACCGCACAGCGTTTAATCACACTTAATATATGCATGTGCCGCTATCGGGGAAAAAAAAAAAAAAAAAAAAAAAAAAAAGGCACAACGCATTCTTCTTGCTCTCGGGCACCTTTGTGCCGGGAAAAAAAAAAAAAAAAAGCATCCTGTTGCCGCAGAGAGAGAAAGAGTGAGTGAAGGAAAAGAGAGAAAGCAGCAACACAGGGGGAAAGAGAAGGGATGGAGAGATGGAAATGGAGGGAGAGGAAGAGAAGAAGAAAGGAGGTGGAGAGAAAAGAGAGAAGGAGGGAGGGAAATTAAGGCATGAAGAAGCCTGACTAGTGTGCGGATGAGTCCCTGGTGGACCGATGGGGGGCGTATTTTCAGCTCAGGGCCCTAGAGCTGGAGGTAATCGCTGTTCCATGAGATTGAGTCGGGGGAACACACACACACACACACACACACACACACACACACTGTCTCTCAGTAAAAAACATAGAAACATCTATCCTAACATTGTCAGGCCAGTGCATTCTCAGTATGTTGTCTAGCAGAGGCCTGAGGAGAGCATTAGAGTTTTAACATAATATTAGAAAGCTTCTTTTGTTCGGCCTGTCCAGACACCATTACGGCAGCCAAGCCTGAGTTACAAGTCATCATCTCATACAATGAGAGTCAAATTAAAGGCCTTTGAAATGCATCAATAGAAAACACACATTCTTTTATTTACCCCAGTCACTTCAAAGTGATAACTGCTACTCTATTGTTTTTCTATTCATTCTATCTAAATGTTCTGCCCTCGCTGTCCTTCACTCTCCCCCTTGTTTTTTCCCTAATTCAGTCAGTCACACACACACACACGCGCACGCACGTATGCACGCACACACACGCGCACGTACGCACGCACGCACACACACGTACACACACGTTTCTGTTGCTATTCAGTCCACATGTGTGAAGGGCATCGGAGAAGGCCACTTTCACACTGTGGGCAGAGTGTGTGTGTCAGTGTGTGTTTGAGCATATCCTTGTGTTCATGCGCAGGGTGGGCGCCGTTGCCAAGGGGATGCCATGGTTACGAGGTGCCAGCCAACCAGCTGACGGTGTCTCTCTAGAAGTGGCAGCGCCTTTGTCCTTCATTCGTGGTGACAGGCCGCGCTGATGCCTCCCAGCGCTGCTAACTGGACGAGACAGCACAAGCGCCGGGACTGCACAAGTGTGTGATGGCTGAGCGTCCCTCCCTATCGATCCCCCTGCTTTGTGTGTGTGTGTGTGTGTGTGTGTGTGTGTGTGTGAGAGAGTGTGTAGAAGAAAGCAAAAGAAAAAGAGCCAGGGAGAGGTTGCTGGATGGAAGGATGGAGTGGATCGGCTGGAGGCCATGAATTATATATGGACCCAATCTGTTCTCAGGGCAGCTTGGGCTCATAGCTACTCCAAAAGTCCTGACTCAACTCAGCACACACACTCTCACACACACATACACACACACAAACACATACACTCACACACACACACAGAGGGGAGACCAGAATAAACCCCCCACAAAAAATAAGGACAGCTTTTAACATATTAAATCCAGAGAAAAGCTACTCTTCGCTTCTCCCTCCCCTCCTTCCCAAACATCAAACAGCTCAGGATGGATGGAGGAGAAGCCATTTATTTTGCCCATCTAATGAAAGCAGAGCGCTCCGCAGCACTGCCAAGACTGCGAGCGACAAAGCGCCACAGGCAGCATCCCCCGTTCTTGACATTCAAGCGCTGCTCTTATTTATTTAGCAAATTTACTTACTAAGGAGGTCAGAAATGAATTATTTGGCGAGGATTTGCCTGGGAGCACTCTCCTCTCCTCTCTTCTTCCCTCTTCCAACATTTTTCTCCCTTCAATTTCCCTTTGATTTACGGCTCTTTTTTTTTTCTGAGCTTTGCTCTTCTTCTACTAAGTGCTTATTTTTTCGACACAGCCCGTTCCTATAGCTCCAGGAACTTTTTGTAGAGTGTCGCCGGCAGCGCTGGAAAGTCATTTGAAAAGCCAATTCTGTCCTCTGAAGCTGCTGCCAAGAAAAGCTTATACCTTTTAATACTTTCTGTTCTCTTCTCTTTTCCAAAAAATCCCCAACATCAATCCACAGCCCCTAAAAAAAATGTATAACTCACCTTTCTTACAAACAAACTTGTACCTCCCCCACACTGACAGGCTTGACATTACACTGCAATTCATCATACTGACAACTGACAGCTTAGCACCACAAAAAGTCAACTTTTCATGAGACTGATTTCATTTTCAGATTGACAAGCATCTATTTTTGAAATTGTGCAAGTGACATTAATATTTGAATTTTTCAAATTGATGTGGAGTAAATACAACATCAGAATGATCTTCAATTTCTAGATTACAAAACTTATGTGTGACTTTGTTAATAAAATAAAAGCCATATTTCACTGCTTTTAGGGCACATTTGACTTTTAGTAGAGCAACAGGGTTCTTATGTAAGTCTTTAGGCTAACCCCTACTTTACTCTCTACCACACTGACACTGCTCCCCCTCAACCACCAATCAAACTGATTATCTGATAAAAAAAAAAAAACAGGACAATTGTTTCCGATCCCAGTCAGTCAGTGGAGGAGAAATTCTTAGAGGGCTCGGGGGGGAAAAAAATCACTCAGGCCACACTTTATGAAGATTTAATCACGACCCTCGCCTGCAGCCATGGGACACCAGAAGTGGTCCTCCTCTGTTCATTTGGCATTCTTTTCAGTCAGCATAATGACGCTGGAGGGTGTCTACTGGTGTGTGAGTCAGGGGAGGATTGAGATGGGGGATGAAAGGTGGAGACGTAGAGGGATTATCGGTGGGGCTGTAGTGAAGGGGCACGTTCAAGAAAAAGAGCAAAAGACAAAGAGACCAAGCGACGACATTGCTGCTAACTAGCCCTGATTTGGAAGGTAGGGAGCGGGTGGCTGTGGCAGTTCACTCAGGGTTGATGCATCAAAGGGGCGAAACTAGACATGTGCTACGACTAACAACTTGTTTCTCAGACGGAGGGGAACTAGGTCTGAATGTTTGAATGAGATCTGGAGAGCAAACGGGGTACTGGAGCCTTTAACTACAGGTTTTCGGAGGCCAATTTTCTCCTGATCTCCGTCAGATGTTCTAAAGTGGGATCTGAGGAGGAAAAACATAACAAGGCTGTGCTGGAGACAGCGGAGAACAAAAAGCAGATTGGGAGGAAGAAAGACTGAGAGAGATAACACAGTCTGGGTAGGATAACAGAGCTGCACAGAAAGAGAGAGGGCGATACAGTTGAGAGAGTTGGGTAAAAGACTGAAACAGGTGGGAGGAGAGAGAACAGAAGCAGACAGGAAGAGATGAAAGAGGGAGAATGAGCGACAGCAGACAAGAACAACAGTGAGGGTGAGACAGGCAGCACAGAGACAGGAGTCATTCTACAAAAATCTCCATTGTAATCCCTTTTTGTTGAACAAAGTTGCTATCATTTCCTTAACACACTGAAATAGACTCCATTAAGCTTGAAACTCTTAACTATCTTAAAGTTGTTTTCGAGCAGGATTTGGGGAAGGAGCTGATGGACAGGATGTGGGAGACTGTATTGGGGCTAATTCACACCTCCTCAATATGTGTCAGACACAGTTTTATACACTATAAGATTCTATAACGCATTTTTTACACTAACTCTAGACTAGCAAGGATTATTTCCTGGCACAAATGACGCATGTCACCGTTGTAGACAATCACCTGCCGACCTGCTCCACATGTTCTGGAACTGTCCTCGCTTATTTGAATTCTGGAAAGACATCAGCCCAGTTTCGTGAACCCCCTCCCCCGACCCTAACATTCCCCTGTAACTTAATCGAATGATGTATTTTACCTCTTTTTTAGCTGGACGTCTCATACTTCTTGAATGGAAACAGGATGTATTATATTACATCAGGATAGAGAAGATTAGATTTTCCCTGAAAGTTTCACTGAGAAACTTGGACAAAAAAAAAAAAACACCTGGACACCTTTTCTGGACTATTGTAAAGACCTTAACAGTTGTTCCAGAGGATGGGGACAACTAAAGCCATGGGATGTTATATAGAATGTTTCCCATACATAGGGGTCTGTGTATGTAGTGCAGGAACCCTATTGTTATTGTAATGGCATGACTTGGAGGTTTACACAGAGCTGTATGTCTTATCTTGCCAAAATTTGATACTCATGTGTGGCCTTGTAGCTCATCGATATAAGCACCTGCTTTTAATTGGGACCCAGTACTTTGTGGTGACCGGGGTTCAGGTCCCGCCAGCGGCATAACAGACTTATTTGCCATCAAATCCAGCTTTTGCCCAATGGTGTTGAAATTCTGTATACATCATCTTTATACAATGACAATTTTTTCTTTGATCTGATTATGCCATCTGTGCGACATGTGACATACAGTGATTTTGTGTATTGCTGTTTGCAGCTTTATTTTTGTATATTTTATAACTGTCTTCTGAACTTTCCCATTACCTATTTTGTATTTGATGGTCTCCTCATGTCAACACCTCTTCCTGTTTATGTCTGCTGTGGGGACGGGAGGGAGGGGATGCATATGCACAACTGTCTGTGTCATGTTGAAAAAAACTGCAAAACCTAATAAATAGATTAAAAAAAAATAATATCCAATATTCTGGATAAAGAAGAAACCAGAAATATAACAAACGATTCAAAATATGTGAACACCACTCTGCTTGGAAGCAAATAGTCACCCAGCTGGTAGATTTTTTACACCAGTTAGTTGATAAAAGTCTTTTGTTGTTCTGAACATCCGGTGTCTGCTCAGTTTTTCCTCCAGCACGGTGGGGGGGATGCTTTGTTTTGAATAAACAGGGTAACAATTGGGAAGTTAGCATTTGTGATAACAGCCATCATGGCTGAACAACAGAGAAAGAAAACACCAATTTCTAACAGAAAATAAAAAAAGACATCACTGGACACACAGTTGGGTTGAAATGCAATCTCTGAGAACTAAAGTAAAAGAATCATATTTTTTAATGTTTTATGTTAAAGATAAAGGAAAAAACAAAACAAAACAAGGAACATATATACTTTCACTGCCAATAGTGAATCAAAATGGATCAGATGGAGAAACAGATGAAGATACAAACATATGTTTACACAGATTCGTAAACAAACCAACAAAGAAAAAGAGGGAAAGAGAGAGAGTGTCCTCTCCAGTGGCACCATGGCGAGCGACACCTCTGTGGTGTCTTAGTGAATGTGAGGAGAGAGTGACAGGCAGTCTGATTGGTCCCAGCAGTGGGGATCATGTCATGCCACTTCTTATTGACAGCCCAGCCATCTCTTAATGGCTTGACCAGCATTTGCATTGCTGCGTGTGTTTTGTCTGTGTGTGTAAGTGTGTGTGTGTGTACAGCACTGGGCCCCCTGATGCACATAATTAATCACACATACTGTCAGACATGCCTCAGCCCCCCCCCCCCCCACTCCCCAGCACACAATAGTCTGAAACTCAGTGTGAGTGTGTGTGCGTGTGTGTGTCTGTGCATCTTATACAGTATGTGCTCACTTCTTGTTGCCATTACAGTGACTCAGAGATGCCGATGATAATGATGACTACAGTGACGATGATGAAGGTGATGATAGCAATTACAATGACTCTCCTTGTTTTGCTCTCAGAGGGTGCTTGTGAGAAATGTCATCACGATCACTTTCAGTTCCGTTTAGCTTGAATGACTGCCAGTCATATGACACACAAACACATTCACATATATGCAGTGTATAATATCTAAAAACAGACACAAATGTTTTGAGGGCGGTGGACCTACCTATGGTGCTGTGAATGTGAGGGTGGCAGGATGGGTGAATGGTGAGGTCTGGGTGGAGGTGAGGGTGGTGGACGGGTGGAGGCAGGGTGGGGTGTGGGCCAGCGGGTGGAGGTGGGTTGGGGTGGCTGCATCTGGGCTGGGGACCTCACATACGGAGGCCGCCTGCAGATCGGCGTCAACAGACGCCCCCGACAAAAAGAGAAACTTCATCTGAAATATCATCACTGGCTCACAGTCTTCAGTCTGACTCATGCATCACCAGAAATGGGAATGAACACTGACAAATGTTAATCTGCCACTTCAGCCTGCAGAATGCTGGCGAGCCTGCTCCCATGATGCATTGTTAGGCAAAACCCACACTGATTGGAGGAAGCACAGAAATCCACCCTTCCTCTCTGAAGACGGCCATGTTTTCACAAGTTCCCCCGGCAGGGTTCAGCAAAAGTTTACTGCCCACGCAATCCCACAACAGCCCCGATCTCCAACGCTACAAACACTCATATATTCAAAGCTACAACCCTGATGAAAAAAATAATATCTCTTAACTCATATACCGTTATGGCATCAAAGTGCTTTGTATTTGTGTTAAGGTACTTGGTGTCACTTCTGTCTCACAGTTAAACCTGTGGTTTGCTTTTCCTTCTTTTTATGTTTTGACAGTACACTGTTCAACCCATACAAGCTTCTCACAAGCCAATATCTCTTTTTCTGCAACAAATGGCACTTGGTGTATAGTGCCAGCTATCAAAATGTCAGGCACTTTATGAGATGTGTGAAAATAGGGATAGTTCCACAAATGGCTCATAGAAGCGTGGAACCCCTGAGAATGAACTCTTGTCTGCACATCTGAAAAAACCCTCCGAAAAAAAGAAAGTCTGTGACACAGAAATCCTCTGTGGTGCTTTTCAGCAAAGCTCCCCACATATGACCCTGTAGAGAGGAGTCAGTAATCAGATAGAGAGTGATATAAGATAGAGTTGCTTGCTGGCCCCTAATATTAGCCTATCACTATTTCCACATGAAGTAAAGAAATGTCTCAGTCCCTAAAATGAATTAGGGTCATTTCTTTTGGAGAGCTGTATACACTTTTACACCATTCATCTTCTTTCTTTGTCGAGATCACTTTTAGGATCGTTATCAGAGAGTTACAATAACATGCTTATACACACACACATTCACGCACTTACCTGTTGTGTGTTGAGTTAGCAGAGCCTGGCATAGTGGCTGCTGCTGTCTCCTGGGTCTTTCGGTTAGAGGTACCCAAAGAAGGAGGGCCCATTCCTGGTCCCGCTGGCTGGGGCATACTGGGGGAGCTGGGGCCCATGGGGGGGTAAACCCTGTTCTGGTTGGCTGGTCCATGGCTGCGTCCTATGGGTATGGGTTGGCCGGGTCCTTGGCCGTGCATGGGGCTGCTAGCGTTCATCCCCAGACTGTTGGTCATGCCGGGGCCGGGGCCGCTGTAGCTGGTACTGGCAGCCCCACTGTAGTTGGAGGTCCGAGGGTAGTTCCCTGGAAAAAGACGACGTGGGAGTGAACTGACAGATATTTAAAGTCATCTGAAAATTTTTTTTTACAATGTCACTCAAAAGGTAAAACATGGATTGCTGTCACTTGAGGTACTTAACTTCCCACTTGAAGTCAATGCATTGCTTAAAAGAATGACGCAAAATGGCTGTTGTGAAATATAGTAGTCGCAGACGGGTGCTATGATTCACTTCATTTGAGCGAAATGGAGTGTTTATAAAGTGCTTGCCAGCTGATACCCTTATACCTACAGCAGTGACACACAACTGTTTCATCCATCAAGAAAATACTCCTGTGACAGATGAGGAATGAAAAATGTAAAATGCAGAACTTAATTTTGATTCATGACCTCCACAACATCTAGTAGAGGCTGGGATAAGTATACAGGGTGTGGTCTGCTGACACTTTCACAGCTGCAGGTTGCTGGATGGCCCTGAGAACAATTGCCAAGCTTAAGGCTGACTTTGTGAAACACTTGAGAGGAGCTTTAATCTGCAGTAAACGCTTTCTTGCTGCCCTGGAGTGCCACACGTCTGCGATGCCAGAAGCTTTCCTAAGGCACACTTAAACCCCTCCATTTTGGCTCTAAAAGCCCGGCTTGACTCCAGCACCAGCTGCAATAAGAGCTGAAAGAGAATCACCATGCTGTCAAAGACAACATGTACATACATTCAGGCACACTGAAAACACACCTCCTGTACATGTAAGTGCAATACACACCCCCACACACACACACACACACACACACAGAGCACATCACATTGTATTCACTCTGCAGGCATTGGGCCTTTTCCACTGTGATATTCCCTCCCTGGGACAAATCCCCTGCAAAATAGAAATGGAAAATGTGGCATCCTCCATTGTGAAGGAGGCTATTTATTTTGATTTGATTAAGGGTGCTTTAGTTGGGCCTCACTGCTTAATCCTCTGAGAATATGTCTGGAAAAGGGGATCAAGTCCCTTTAAAACCTGAAGGCTTTTCCGCACACTCAAATGAGGGAAAGTTGAATGACAATATTCCACACGGGGGGGAAAAAAACGACTCCGAAAATGGAAATGGCTTCTCAGTGTCCTCGAGCTGCTTCAGTGAAGACACTTTCCACATGACATAAGCCTACAAGTCCGACAGAGGGAAAGAGCGGGAGGAAGCAGCAGAGGGTGGGGGCGGAAAGAGAGACAGACAGAAAGGGAGGGAGGGGGGAACCCCTGCCCCCCAACCCCCGAGATAGGATTTATATTGAATCAAAATAAAAGTCTTTCCCATAAAAGTCGGCAGCTCCGGTTGAATTTGTCCAGAAATTGTGATGAAATCTACTGTGGGAGATGGGAAAAGAAGAAGCGGATTATTTCTGGGGAGGCTTTGGTGAGTCGGTGAGCTGAGTACGGCTGACACCTGTCAAGGGTTTTGGGGCTATAATAGGGAAGCGTTCAGGAAGAAAGGATGTCTGCTAACGAACACAGGAGGATACGTATGGTGCACAGTACATGAGTGTGTGTGTGTGTGTGTCCATCTGCTTGTCTGTGTGAATGCATATATAATACTTCTGAGACCTTGCAACCAGTAAAAGTCACAATTCCATGTTTCTTCCACTCATAATCAACCACCTATAACACTGTAGAAAATCCTGGGAACAGTGCCCTGCAGCCTACTTCTTCTCAGGTTGGGTAGACGGTTTGCTGCAGATGAACAAGGCCCCAGTCAGCGACCTCTCTCAGCTGTCTTTGGACAGCTGAGCCCCATGTCATGGCTGCCTGCCATATATTCTCAATAGGCTGGGTGGACACTTTGTGGTTTTTGGCCCCTATGACAGACTGAGGCTCCAGGACACCTCCCAGGGAGTTGTTTATATCACAGTCCCATTTGGACGATCTGCATTTTTTCCCCCAATTTTTGGCGAATGGAACAAAAGTCCCAAAAGTGGGAGTCAGTGTCTAAAAGTTTCCATGAGACTTTATTTGGGGGTGAGACGCAAAGCCAAATCTTACTGAAAAAAGTGTCATTAAGTCGCGTGTTGAGAGAATGTATCAGTCTTGATGTACTGCCATTCAAAATGTTTTGGTTGCAGGCTATGTTTGCTTCGGCTGACAAAAGAAAGACAGAGTAGCTGTGGGACTGGGTTAATGCTAAGCTTTCCTATGAGAGACTTGCTCCGTCCTGACAAGAATGATTCACTTGCTGAAGGATTGGTGCTGTGCCAAAGTGCTTTTTCAAGGACAGATAGCGCACTAACCCACTTTTTATAATGACTGAGAGTTAAACCCTGAAATTCTAGGTGTTTTCATAAGAGCCATTCATGCTTTCTAAGGCTTTGTAAGTGCCATTCAGAATACATGAGATGAGGAAGTTGGATTATTGCAGAAACAAAACACAAAACACATATAACTCCAGGATATTACTATATCATGTTTAAATTACAATTACAAAAAATTATAACATTCCATAAGACAAATTCAAATGTACTAAAGGCACTAATAGTGTTATAATGTGCATCCAGACCTGGGGGGCCAAAGGTGTCTTTGGTTCTAAATTTGGAAGTCAGCAGTTCTTGAGACTTCAGTGTGAGTTATTTTTTTCAAAAAACAAACTTTTTCATGGGAAGTCACAATAGTTAATGACATTTAAATCAAAAAAAATTCCCAGTCCCACTTTTCCCAGTCTGATCTTTTAGATAACTCTTAATAAATGGAGAAAAAGTTGCATGTTGGTTCTTAGCCGTGACAGTTGGTTCACATAAGGTGTTATGAGTTGAGAGCAGTTGGTGGTTTTATTGTACAAACCCTGCCTTTAAAAAACACAATGTAAGTGCTCAGAAATCCCACCTTCTGGCATTCAAACAGGCCAGGAGAAAAGAAAATATGAGTTGTTAGCTGTTAGAGGTCAGAACTCCAGCAACACTTGTAATATAAAGAACCTCATTGTGAGGTCTCACAATGAAGTTGTTCTTTATATTACACGTGTTGCCGGAGCTTTGACCTACTGTATTCAGTCTTTTTCCTCCTCCATGCACCTTGGAGGTAGGTGAAGTTGTGCCAGAAATCCCTACTCTGTTCGTTAGCTGTTATGCAGATGTTGGCATTAACATATATGTACAGAAGGGTGGCATCTACCTTATCTACTTTGTATGCTGCTCATTCTAATCCGGAAATCAGTCAAGGAGGGAGAGGATGAAAAGAGGACAAGGAGGATGTCTTTTCTTATTTGTCCCTTCGTCTGTCCTTGTGGCTCAGTGCTGGTTTCCTGCCTGCCTCTCGGACACTTGCTGCCTTTGGGGAGTTTTGGTGGTATTTATAGCGCGATGGAGGGGAGGAGAAGAAGAAGAAGAGCTCATGGTGCTTCGTTCACAATTACATGGAAATTCCCAGCACGGTCACGCATTCGACGGACGCTATATTCTGCGCCGGGTTTAATCCCTGCAGTCCTGCGGGAGAGCTAGAGTGTGACCAAGCAGATTACCGTCTACTGCTTCCTCAGCAGACTGGACCGGCAAAGTCTAACAGCCGAAGCCGTCATTCTCCCGGCTACGGTAGGGTAAGGTATGATGGTGCACCAACGCACCCTCCGGATCTGTGAACTCCATCAATAAGGAGTGGAACACAGATTACATGGCTGCATGCTTGAGCTGCCAAGGACAGGAACGCGGGCAGGCTGTCTATGTCCACATGAGGCCGAACACAAATAAAAGAAATGAACAAAAGCTTTTATTTTAAGCTTTTTTGGGGGATGTAGTAGGGGTCCAGGGAATGGTTTCAGTTAGAGAAGTGGGCATTAAGGAAATATAGCATGTTGAGAGGAATACATATGTCCTCATTTCATTCCATCTTACTTACATTTTGGACACCTCAGTATGGGTGCTATAAGACAGCATCTCCTCTATCTATTTTCCCTTCTGATGCAACTTAATGTGTTATTCAGTAAAAATAAGTATCACATTATTTTACTTAAAACTTAATTTTAACTGTTTCTGAAGCAGTTCCATCTTTTTTTAATAGAATCAATATAATGAGATTAGGCACATCAGCTCACAAATGTTGATATAATAACAATGCAGATCATTTACATTGAAAAAACTTCTTCACTTGCTTTATATGCTTTTATGAGTCAGTATTAGACTGTAGTATACATGTATGACTTGCTGGGATGGATGTTTTTTTGCAGCGTCTTCTCTTGCCTTAGGCCCCTACATCCTCTCCCAGCCACCTCAGCACCTTCCCTGGCAGGGTGTCTGAGACTAAGCAGGGCTGGGGTGCGCCTTGAGGCTGCCGAGCTCCACACACTGTCAATTTCCTCCAAAAAACTCCACTCCCTCCCCCAGGCGCTGGTTTGAGTCATGGCTTTTTTTCTTTTTTGGCCGAATTACACCGCGGCTCCGGCAAGGCACCAAGGCTTAAAAGTGCTGTCTGAAGCATGGTCATTACCAGCGGAGTGCTTAACCCCTCGAGGGGGGGGGGGGGAGTGTGGTGGAGGGAGCTATGTGATGGGTGGGAGAGAGAGCAGAGCTGAGACAGACTCCAAATCTCTTTCCTGTAATGGTATGATATCCTCCTCCCCCGTCTGTCTGTGCGTCCACTGTTCTCAACATGCTGGCTGGAACCATGTCCAAGTGCATGTCTTGAAAACAGCTGTTGGAGTCATTTGAGTTCCGATGAGAGCCTGATATCAACACACAGTGAGATCAGTTTAACTTTGGATAAATAGGGCTTTCAAAGGACAGCCATAAACATTTAGCAGTTTAAATATTTCTTTGGGAAATACTGGGGAGTCCACTCGCTGTAAGAGTTTTAAAACGCCAAAGCAGAAAAGCTTTGAACAGGATTCAACTGTACAGCAATCTGGAAGAAAATGTTTGGTTACAGTCTAGGAAGCAGATTTATCTAATCAAGATCTCTGGAAATAACTACTAAATATTTTAGCATCGTTTGTAGAAAGGCCATATCCTCCTGTATTCTCATGTATCACCGGACATGTATGCTGGATGGAGCTTATGTAGTTGACTACACAAACTGCACAATAGTCACTGGCCCCTGATAAAAGAACAGTGCTGCATTATAAGTAACCCAACAGCAGAACACCAGGCAGTTTTTATGTTCTTTGGTGTTCTATGAACTACTAATGTTGATGTGTGTGGCAAGGATTATTGCTGAAAATTTTGTATCGCACATCACACACACACACACACAGACACAACTTAAAGGCCCAAGGATTGGGTTCTCCCAGCGTAGGCAGACAGGCCAAGAAAAACAGAAAGCAGGGTTCAGGAACTTGGAGTGCGTTTCTGTGTTGGCTAATGGCTGGCTAATTTGTTAGTGCGCTGGGGAGAGGGAAGGGAAGCAGATGGAGCTTTCATTAAGAACAATGACCAGCATCTGTCTGCCCTGTTCACCCTAAACAGGCCCCTGATGAGCCCTCTAAGAACTGAGGCCTTGGCTATGTCCTGGAGGCCATATGCATGTTCTCCAGTATGTCTGGGTGGATGTAGTGTTGGGTGTAATGTTTCCATATTTCTGAGTCAGAAGTGTCTGTTTGTGTATGAAGAATTTCTATATGTGGATGACATGTTCTTGTAAGGATGGAAACATGAGGATCATTATCCACAGTGAGGACCTTTTTGCAGTTTAGGTTTAAGATTAGAACTACGATTAAGTTTATATTAGGGTAAGGTTGTGTTCTGACTGAAAAAACCCATCTCATTCATTTCAGTTAAACCACTGTGTTGGCACAGAGGGGGTGCTGACCAGAGACCAGAGAGCTCCGGCTAGAAAAACGTAGGTCAAAAAAGTTGAACCTTTCTCAACTTTTGCTGCAACAAAATATGTCAGCCGGCAACACATTGCATTGGTCAATGAAATACGTTATATATCACTTTTACTGTAAATGGCAAATTTTATCTCATAGTAATACTGGTGTTCTGTGTGGTGTTTTGGATTATGGATTATTCAAACTGAGAGTGTTTCATCTTCATGGAACATGTGGCAAAATGCCCGACTAGTGCTCCTTGCATTTTTTTGTTTTGTTTTTTGTTTTTAAAGCAGTGCTGTTTTCTGCCTGAAGGCCCACAATGGGTTAAAGTAGGTTCTGATTAGGTGAAGGTTAAAGTATTAAAAAACTGAATGTGTAAAATGTGTTGGTGTGTGTTTGTGCGTGTGTGTGTAGCAATGTAGGTGAATAAAGATACAATAGGGAGTAAAAGAGAGAGAGGTCATGTTTTTTTTTGTTCTTGAAAATGCTGTGTGCAGATACAGAAGCAGCCACTCAAGTGCCACTTTCTAGGTACTGGCTGCACTGCTGTCTGAAAATATCACAGAGTACTAATACAGACAGATACAGGTCAGTTGCAAGTGTATTAAATTTAAATGAGAGTATACACACACACACACACACACACACACACATATATATATATATATATATATATATATATGTATACTGTATTTGTGTGTGATGAGAAGACAGCAGGCCTGAGCTGTTCTTTCTGTTTCTGATGGGAACATCTCTCCTGTCATCCGAGTGAGATTTCACGCTCATCTGCCTTCAGAGCTTCTTCCAGGCTAGTCCGCCTCGCTGTCGCTCTCTGCTTACTTTATTTCTCTTTTTCTCTCTGCTTACTGGGCTGTCAGCCCAGCCAAAGTCACATTAAGAGATAAGAGTGGGTGGAGAAGGGAGACCAAATACCAAATGCATTAGGGCTATTAATCAACATTAACAAATGTGAGGGAGAGGCCGCAATTTTGGGAAAACACATGCACGGATGGGCACATTTATCAAGGTGACATATTAAAACACACATTTACCAAAAAATACCATAATGTTTCGTCTGGTGTGTCGCCAAAGGCAGAAAACGAAGTACAACAGCAGATGTCAACGTTTGTTGGATGGCCAGGAGTCGAGGGAGAAAACAAGCAAGCGCAAAATGCTTAATTATAGAATTTGATCCAAACTTATTTTTTCCAGAAATTCCTGGAATCTGTCTTCTGACTTTTTGAAAAGTTTTTTTTCTTGAGCTTTCGACATAGCTTGCTGACCATGGTTGATGAGACTGATTTGCAAACAGGCTCATAAAATTTTTATTTTATTATGTAGTAAACCTTTGTGTCAATAGTTTCAAAATATCAAGAACTAATAGATGTTATTCCCAACAGCCATATGATCACACATGACCACTGTTCTTACCACTGTGTGTATATTAGTGAATCAGAATCATTCTAAATTGACAGACAGTGCCCACTATAGGTAATTAGCATACTACCACGCCCACATTTCTCTATATGAGGAAAGCTCTGTTGCAGCGGTGCAGCAGTAAAGAGAGCTATCACTCACTGCAAAGAGGGCCGTGATGGTAAAACTGTAGAAAAACTTTACTGTTAGTAAAATGCAAACAATAGTTTCAGAAGTAGAAGCCAGATAAGGCAGATTTGGCCGGTAAACATGTCGTTGGCACAAGCGTTTGGAGCCTAATTGAAAAATCCTGTATACAGTCTGCATACCTGTTGCATCACTACCATGCAGTATGTCCCTAATAAAATAAAAAGTTTTTACATGTGTAGATCCGTGGAGTTGATCTGAATAAATCTCTACTGCTGCGCTAGGTGTGCATCATGTTTTCGTCTCTGTAGTGAAAGCAGAGCGTCCCTCCCTGTGCCACTACTGAACTGTCGGGCTGTGAGGACATTGAACAGGCTGCTGGTTAAACAGCTGCATATATCACAGCCAAATCTGATGGAGGAAATTAATCACTGTCACATTCCAATATGGAAATTCTGATATATAAGCTATTGTCATCTAAAAGTGGGAACAGGACAATTTTAATATATGAATAATTTCATTACATTTATGATGATGATTTATGGATTACAACGTTTTAGCTATTAATTTCATAATTAGTAAATAAACTGTGCATTATTAGCAATTTCACACTTTTAAACGTTGTATATTTAGGCCCCATCATTTTGTAGATAATTGTGGTTCTAATATACTGTTTACATTGAATAAATATTGACTATATCATGTTTTAAGACCATGGGACATTTATGATTTGTGTGTACGCATGGTCTAAGGCAATTCTGAATTTGTTCGCAGAGTAAGAACAAAGAACATATTGATGAATCCCAGATTTGTGCTTAAAACGTTAGTACGCATGGTTTAAGCACAGATTTGTGAGTATGTACTGTTTGTAAATGAGGCTCATTGTGAGGACTTTAACCTAACAGTTTTCAAATTAGCTACCACTATTTGGAACAACTACAATGGCCTCTTAAATAAGCAGGACAGGTTAGCTGGGCATAAAATCTATTATATCGACTGAACACCGAGGCTACATTCAGTCAAGTTAGCTACAGTGGGACAATTACAATAAAATATGAAGCAATATGCTTCTAGATTCCTGAGATACATTTGTTTATAACATATAGTCGTTGTGAATCTGTGAAATGGCAAATGTTTGATACCTTTTGCTTGTATGCTTTGTGTCTCAGGACAGAAGGACTCTCTGGTGAATCTTTAGGGTAATCTTTCAGTCCATGATACATGATGGACTGATGAATTTCAACATGCCAAACAACAAATGAAGAGCTATGACATAGACAATCGTATAATACTGGTTGCGAATAACAAACTGAGGAGAGGTGAGGCTAACATTTAAACATTAAGCCTGATGATAGGATTGGACATCATCATTCAGTAGATAAACCTCATGATGTGTCAGTCTGCCTTGTCAGTCTGGAGCTACCTCATAATCTTATCATGAGGAGGGCCAAGAGGTCTGTCCAGGGTTCAAGCGTCTCATGAATATTCTGAGAGCCACACCCGGTTTTTAATGCCCGCAGTGAGACCCACCATACAGGATGAGACTGTATCTGTGTGTGCGTACGTGTGTGTGTGTGTATGGGAGTTAAAGAAAGAGACGTAAGAGAGTAAGAGACAGACACAGAGGGTGGATATGTCTTTCAAAATGAGTCTTTTAGTATTCCTCATTAGCAAACTCTCTTTTAAATCAATGCCACTGATGTCAAGGCCCAGTGTGACTGCGAAATGGGGGCCAACAGTCATCAGAAAAGACAAATGTGGCTTTCCCGTCTGAGGCCAAACTCCTCTATAACCTGAATGTGAATGAATGATACACAAGGTATTCATTGCTCCAATAAGACTAGTCAGAAAGCCAGAAAGTCAACACAGGAAGTCAACACAGGGCCTGTTAGTGGTTTTCATGATTAATAATTCATCTGAAACCTTGAAAGGAGTCATAGCTTGTGGAAAATCGAATTCTATCACTTTTGTTTTAAATAGTCTTTCTTAAACATTCTCAGTTTCTGACAAAAAAGGGGACAGGACTTGTTTATTGAGCCTGGCTCCAAGGACTCAATTTCTAATTAGATCCCATACATAATGACACACTAGCGCTTTAAGGAATACATTGAATTAAGGGGTGGACTGACTTTTTGGTCAAATTACAAAACTAGACTCCTATATCAGCACTTTTACAAGCAGTAGAACATTTGGCTCTGGTGCTCAAAGCTCATAGCTCAGTATACACAGTATAAAAGCATTACCTCAAAAGTGAAAATCTGGCACTTTTGTGTAGAAGATTGGGAATTATGATATAAATCTCTAAGAAATAAATTAACTATTTAAGACTTCTAGAGATGAATGTATATTTGCTCACTTGAAAACTGTCCAAAAACTAATGTTACTTCACTCCTTTAAGTGTAACTGGACAAACAAAGACATGTTTTAGTGGGTGTTTAAGTAACATTTGTTCATATGCTCTCACCTTGGTGTCCATACTGTGATCCTTGAGGTCCATAAGGGCCTGTGGGTCCACTCTGGGAGTATGGACCCATCCCAGAATACAACGGGCCCCCAGGTGAGGGATGGGGGGACATGGGAGGTCCAGACTGAGGAGAGGCAAACTGGGAGCCTGCCTGGTTCCTCTGCATGTTGGACATGAACCCTGAAAACACACACGGACAAACACAAATAAAAAATGAGAAAGAAATGTCAACACTTTGCTTATAAAATACCGAAAAGTCAGAGAGTCCTTCAGTAGTGGCTGCACTTGCTCGCTGAAATCAAATGTCAACTGAGGGACTGAGCAAGGGCAGGTGTGATCACTCTCTCGCTCAGCAAATCAGGATATCAATTCAATTTAGTCGTGTAAAGAGACCCTTCCCTTTGATGAAAGCCTTAATCTTTTACCTTGGCACTGGCTCCTGTTACTCGTAGATACACATCGCTGAGTTACACAGCATGGACTGGGTATTAG
Organism: Thunnus albacares; assembly: GCF_914725855.1. NCBI lineage: Eukaryota > Metazoa > Chordata > Actinopteri > Scombriformes > Scombridae > Thunnus > Thunnus albacares. Next base: position 11,080,418 of record NC_058120.1, on the reverse strand, counting down.
ACAAACCATGCACAAAAAGAACAGGCTGACATGTAAAAAGAACCCTGAGCACAAATAAACACACGCAGAGAACATTTAGTCGACTTTATCACTGGCGAAAGCACAGGTCATGTGTATACCTGGCCTGAAAGATGTATGTATCTGCACAAGCTGCACAGGTCGATATATGTGTCTGTGTATATGTGAAAGAATGGGCCTGCTTCAGTAAAAGGGGAAAAAAAAAAAAAGCCAACCATGTGCTCCACTCTCCACAGAATAAGCCGGTGATTTGACCATGGCTACTATGTTATTCTAAGCCGTTCTGTCAATAGATGTGTCAAAGCCTCTCAGGCCCAAACTCGCCTCCACCATTCAAATTGACATTTGGAGCGATTCTCGTCTGGGCTTCATTCTTTCAAGCCACCCCGCTCGTTTTTAAAACCCACAGAAAGGTCTCCCAATCCACCACGAATGGGGAAAGGTCGCTGGATGGCCATTGAGGGAGAAAGAGAGGTCTCTGTGTGTATGTGTGATTGTGTGTGTTGGTGGGGGGGATTCAGTATTGCAGATTAGGTGTAAATGGATTGGGCCCGCTCGACTGTAAACTTTGATAGCTATCCGCTTTGTTGAATGAGCGTGCACAGACCGACTCTTTAGTGAGTTTTGGGGTTTAGGGAAACGACGGAGTTGGAAAGTGCAAGTTGACACTTGTATAATTCCTTGTTTCTGCTAAGAGAGCAAGAGAAAATGTGCGGGGAGAGGAGGGAGATAAAGGTTTAAAAAAGCCACGTGCGTATTCGCTATATGCTTGCGTGCACATACATGCGTGTACATATTTGTGTTTCTGAGTGTGTGGGGGGAGATAACGGAGAAAGAGAGCAATAAACACTCTGTGTGTGCGCGCAGGAAAGAGACAGAGGCCAAGACAGAAAGAGAGGCAAAGAGAGAGAGAAAGTGTGTGTGGGAGGGAAAGACAGTGCAATGGAGGGAAAGAGCGATTGGGGCCTGAAAGTGCTTAGGCTGCGAGTGCTGGGTTTAAGGAGTGAGGACATTATTGTAATGTTTTGCTTCCATTAGGGTAAGGGGATTCTGGGAGAGGAGGAGAAAAAAAATACAGTGTGTAATACCGTACTTTAAATTGCCTGGAAAATGGATGGGGAGAGGAACATTGTGCAGACAGTGCTAAAAGCAAATAACACATTCAAGGATTTCTCTCTCTCTGCTTTGTTCGCTCCCCCTGTGCACACACACATAAACACACAGACACACACAAACCTTTTTCTCTTGCTGGCAAAGCGAATGAAGCTCTCAGCCGGACAACAACAACAGGCAGCCAGCGAAGCACGCGAGAGAAAGTGGGGGGAAAAAAGGGACATTCAGCGGATTTATGGAAATGAAGAGAGGAGAAGCTCTTAGGGAAGCAGGCACTTGAGCAAAGTGGGGCGTGTGTGTTCGGAGGTGGGGGTGAGGGGGGGGGTGGGGGTTAATCCTAGCTAGGAAAACAGCGAAAACAACAGCCAGCCCTGTTAACCGGTGCTGTGTTTTCCTGGACTGGGCTGGGGAGGGCTCAGGGTTTATAGGCATTAGAGAGCAGCATTAAATCTCCGGCTTGATTTCATCATGTTGGGAAATAACCTTTTACAGTGCCTCCCTCTCTCTCTCTGTCTTCATCCATCCACTCCCTCTGTCTCTCTCTGATGTTAACTGCTCTTTGGTGGGTGATAGAGAGGGAGTCATTCCATTAAGGTTACATCCCAGTCTTTTTTTTTTTTTGTTTTTTTTTTTGCAATGTTGTGTGGATGCTGATTTTTTTTAAATGAGCAATTCTGCTGTTTTTAGTGATACTCGAGAAGTGGCCATAATTGCTGGAAACTATTTCCTGTTTGGCCAGCACATACGGCTTGTGGGTTAGCATTCATGTTACAAGCCTTTGGCAATAAGTTGTTGCCAAACCTGAAGTGGCTCTATCGAAAGAACATGCACCCTGACTTGAACAAAGCCCAGGATAAGGTGGCTGAATGTTTACTGGTTATATTTCTACCAAACCATGTTTTTCCCATAACCCAAGTTGGCCAACAATGAAGCATAACCCTGCATACCTTGCGTCTGTGTGTGTGTGTGTGTGTGCGTGTATGCGCACCTGCTCAGCTCACACTACAACATCGTCGTCCTTTGATCTAGAATGTGTTTAAAAAGTTGATTTAGCATCTGGTGCTGTCGAGAATGTAGAGAAATATGCAAGGTGTGAAGCAGTAGACTAGCTAAAGGAACTCATTTTGGAACAGCAGGTTTTTACAGACAAGTGAAAATGTTTGGAGGAAAACCAAAGTCATGCATTGAGCCAGTCGAGTAAAAATCTTTGTTTACATCTCTCTGTGCTCCGAGTCCTCTGAGTTCCCTCAGAAAATCTTTCATTACGACAACTGTTGCTCCCATTCTCTGAGCTTTGCTAACATACCATTTCTGTTTTCTCTTTATTATGGTCTGTAATCTTCATGCACCCCTCACTGGTCTGGAATGTAAATAAACAACTAGACATATTCAACTGTGTTTCCATTTCAGAAGCGTTCGAAGAAGTTCTTCTTTAATCTGACTGTGATGTACAATTTGGAGTTTTTTTATAGAAGTTGTTTACGACACACACACACACAGAGTCTACGGTGTATGCGTGGGGTCTCTTAAGGACATGTGTGCTAAACATTTTGATTTACTAAAATAAAGATCCCGCCATAAAAACACATATGCATGTTCACAGTTTTCCCTCTAACACATACAGTATATACAGTACATGCTGTACGTACCTCTCTCCTGAGCCATAGGTGAGCGTGTGATTGGCGGGTGGGATCCATCCGGTCCGTTCCCAGAGCTCTGTGGGGCCATGGTGGAACCTGCAGAAAGAAAATCCAGAGATTCATGTGCCACCACAATGACTCAACACATTGCAGGGTTACAAAATTGTCTTTGCAACAAAAGCTGTCACATTAAAAGCAGAAAGTGTGTTGTGTGGACTGAATTCTCTTCTTTGCATGAAAGTGAGGTCAGTAGAAAATGGATTTATATTTTCTTCTCAACTGGCTTGCCTGAAAATTGAAGGAAACTGCAGGAGCTATCGCAACAATAAAGAACTGAAGGACCCACTTTTGTCTTTCTCTCTGCTTTTCTTTCAATGGCACAAAGGTTATATGGTTCAAAAAGCTTTTTACCATTTGACTGATGACATAAATACAATAAGAAATCAGGATTAAGCTGAAGGTTTTATTTTGACTGAGGCTGCCCTGCCTTTGTTTCTTGAGCAGCGAGTGATAGGGTTAGAGGGTTTGACGCCAAATGTAACCTTTTACAGACACAATGAGAGCTCAGCACAGTCTCTACACATGAAGGTGTTTGTGATTCACTATTAGCAAAACGACAAATGCACTTCCAGAGGACATATCAAGTCATTCGACCCTTTGCCACTTCCTTGTATACGCATTAAAAACCAGAGCAATCCCCTATAGAAAACCAGAGCCATTTGAGGATCATTGATTAGGTGGTTGTGGTCTTTGGGCTGCGCCTGTTCCATTGAAATCCAATAGTGAGCTGAGGGTCTGATTAGGACAATGGCAGACAGAGACTATGGTGAATTGATTTGGCCCAGAGCAAGGAGAGAGATGGCAAATTAACCTTTTATCTTTGCATTCAGACCTGAGACAATGAGGGGAGGGAGAGACAAGGGGAAAACAGTTTTTTGGGTTGTTTTTTTTTTTTTAAAAAAGTGCAAAACTGGTGGTACGTTTCTGTGGATGAGGTGAATAATTCAGTGTTTGAATTGAATGTAGGTGGAACACAGCATGACCAAACATGTGGGAAACATGACGCTATTCAACTGTTCGTGTTCAGTGATTGTCAGCGCATATTTTTACAGTAACAGTATATGATTTGACTTGCTTCTTAAGAAATAGGGACACGGTATGTGCCAAGAGAACTCATTCACTCACACTGATACATTATGAAGTACAGTTGAGGTTCTGTATTAACACAATTTTGTTGCTACAATGTCCTTAAAACTCACAATGAATATAAATCCCTTGATTATAGAGTAAACACTTCACATTATTCAATCATGCAGTAAAAAGTGTGCTGTGCAAGCATGTGTGTGCATGTGTCTGGACATGTGTGTGTGTGTGTATGTGTGATGTGTCTGTCCACGGTAGCAGTAATACATGACTGGAGGTGGCACACTCTCCACATAAACAAACCCAATTAAGTCAACATAATTGCTTTGCATAAAACTGCATAAACAACATTTCCATCCACCAGGCCGCCTACACACATGCACTCACTCACGCACGCACACACACACACACACACACACACACACACACAAAGACGTAAAAGTAATTGCACAAACAAGTGTAAATAAACACTCTCAAGTACACAAGGAAAAACACGTAAGAGCACAAAGGCACAGGATAGGATAGGATATGTGCTGAAATATTCAAATATTCTCCCTCTCTCACAGGCACACAGACACACACAGACACACACATACACACACAGACAGACCCCCTGCCTCACACATGAATAGATCCAGCGGTGCTGCTTCAAAGAGAGAATATTCGATTAGTTAGTCTGTCAACATGTGGTGGGAGGGAAGGGGAAACGTCAGTGTGCAAACGTTGAAGCAACTCTGAGATAACACTAGAAACACTACCTACATGCCTCTATGTGTTTATGTGCTAATGGTTAAAAAAAATACTAAGGTTCAACAGTGTAAATAAAAGTAGCAATACCAAAATGTAAAAATACACCATTACAACTAAAAGTACTAAAGAGTAAAAAACCATACAAGCAGTAACAGGAAAGTGTTAAATGTAAAAGTATTCATCATGCACAACAACCCATGTCAGAATGTTTGTGATGATACATATAGTATATTATTATTGTGTTATTATTAATGATGCATTAGCTTGTAAGAGGCATTTTAATGTTGTAGCTGGTCAAGTGGGAGCAAATCTTAACTATTTTACATAGTGTTGGGAGTTTACAGTTTTTCTCCATTACTTACACATTACATTTTTCTAATTATAAGCACAATTGTCAAAACACATATAGTACCTCGTGTGTCTCATCTGTAAACCAGTTCTGCACAACACTAAGCACATTTCATCCACATGGCGCTCTCACTGCAAAACTCAAAAGTCCTGTTTGTCAAATGCTAAACACAATGTGTCACATTTCTTGGCACAGTTTTGATCAGTTATTTACATGTGTTTAAAATCAATAACTCATCTAGTTAAACTCTCAACACACCGACGCCGCAGTGATCCTGCTGGTGCCCTCGTGTCTGTTCTGTAAATGTTGCAGAAAGTGAGGATATCTACAGCATGTTTTCTGTTCCCAAATCATGCTGCTTTGTAGTATTTGTGTGTATCAACTGAATTCAGTAGTAGTTCTTGCACATTCTTTACCTGTGAAATGTTACAAATACGACACATCCTCATAATGAAAGGACCACATAGGTCGATTGTACTTGCACTCCAGAACGACTTTCTATGAAGCTAGACAGTGACAGTTAAATTTTGGCATTGAAAATAAAATTTGGCATTGAAAACAAAACCTGAACTGAAAAAGGAAACATTGGCATTGAAACACTAGTATTGGAAAAAGTTGTACTGGCACTGAAACAAGGACTGGCACTGAAAAAAGTTCCACTGAAAAATAAAACATTGCCATTAAAAAAAATTACAATCCTATTATCTTATTTTTTTTCATTTTTGGAGCCGCTGGCTGGGTGAGACCAGCCGGTCATCACGCAGCAGCAGCCCGGCTCCTGCGTCGTCATCCTGGGGAAAAAAAATGATCTGATGAACTGATCTGTGCAGCTCTTTGGTGATTTACCGCCGGCTCTAATGTCTCCACAGCATTTTGATATATGATATACTTCCTTTTGGGAAGATAAATGTTGGCCTCACAGATGAAATCTAACAATTGTAGTGTGAAAGAGAAGAGAGTGTGGCAGAGCACTTGTTTTCCCCCCCCTGTTTTTTTATTTTTTCTGTTCTACTTCAATTTGTATTTTTAGGTTTCAAAACACAAATGTTGCTGACTTTAAATGTGTATCCACCGCAAACTTCCCACATACATTTTTAGAAGTTAAAAAGATATACCATTACATTACCTAAGTTCATTTTGGTGTTGAAATGTGAGGTTTAGTTAAAACGGGGTGTATAAAATGTTAATGCAGTCGGTAATCTGGGCTTTATTTTAAGAAATGTGTGTCAACAATGGAGCAAAACTGTGCAATTATGCAATGCATCATATTTTATGAGCTGATCATATTTTTTTTTTTCTTTCATATTTTTGTATGTACAATCTAAATCGGCAAACAATGGAAATAGTACTTACAAGTACCTCAAATTTGTACTGAGGTATATTTGTGTAAATGTTTTTAGTTACTTTCTATCACTGGCGTGTATGTGTGTGCGTCATTTAAAGGAAAATGCTTCCTCCGCTGTGCAACTACACCCTTGTGTGTGCTTGTTTCTGCTTTACCACTAAAAAGTTTGGACACATCTTACCATCCTCTTAAATGAGAAAGTGTGTCCAAACTTTTGACTGGTACTGTATGAATATTAACACTTCATTGTGCTGTTTATACAGTATGTGTTTATGTGTCTGACTCGAGGAGCCTAAAGCTTCTTGGCGAGGGTCGTGGCCACTTGTTGCCCGAGGGAAAGATTTTGCTGCAATACAGTTTAGGGTGGGTGGGTAGTAAGGACTGAGTATGCTAGCAGGAGTTTACTGAACCCTTAAATTATGAAAGTCAACCTCATGATAAAGGCTAGCCTTTGTGTGTGTGTGTGTTTGTGTGTGTGCAGGGATGCATGCCAGGCACCGGCTATGCTGTCAGACCCTGTTTGTTTGGATGGCAGAGTGGTGGTGGCAGCAGCTTGTACTGTATGTGTGTGTGTGTATGTGAGTGCGTTTGTTTGTGTGAGAGTGTGCCTTTGTGCGAGTGCGTGCCACTATGAAGGTATAAATAGGAAACAGTGCCCTCCATGCTCCACTACTCTCTCCACATACCCGTGTAAATTGTCACCAGAGATGAGATTAACGCAATAACGTGAGTGTGTGTGTGTGTGTGAGAGAGAGAGAGAGAGAGAGAGAGGACAAAGAGGGGAAAGGAAGAAAGACAAGAAACAGAGAGCCTTGATGAGAAAGAGGAAATTGAAAAACAAATGAGAGAGGAGGAGTAGTATAGTTGATTTTGACAAGGCCTCACCCCTCCCTCCCTGTTTCTCTCCCATGAACGAGTGAAGCTTCGAGCACTTTGTAATTATTTCACTACCAATTACTGTCCAAACAAAGCCTCTTCTCAAATCTTCCCTAGCCTTCCTTTCTCCTCTCCTCTCCTCTCCTCTCCTCTCCTCTCCTCTCCTCTCCTCACTATCATTTTTAACAAGGTGCCATTAAATAATTACGTCCAAATAAAACAAACAGGCTCCACAGTGAGTCCTGGCACGTTTAATCTGTACCATTAATAATTCATATGCTGAATCTTTGACGTGCAGTTCTCCTCCGCGTGCTGCTGAGAAGGAGAGAGAGCTAAATGTCAGCAGGAACTGACTGTATTTCTTTCCTTGTCCACAAAAAAAAAGGCTATGAATGGCAATCTATAACAAATAAATGGTATGGAAATGCTTCTGCCATCCACGTCGTCCTCCTCTGACTGGTCGTGTGTGTGCAATTCAATGTTTGTGTCGATCCATTTGTAAGCTTGTCTGGCTGTAACTATGTGCGACATGTAACTTTCCGTGTACATGTGTGCGTTTTATAAGCGTGCGCGTGTCTTTTTGTAAATACTCGTCGGCGTTTGTGCTTTGAAATCATGAACTGTGCGCGTTTGCATGTGTATGTGCCGGATGTTTAAGCGTCTTTGTGTGTAAGCTTGTCTGCTTTTCGTGCATGTGTGTGTCTTTGTTCATCAGTGTGTATTCCTTATAGTGCTAGTGTTCCCATAGGTGCTCTATAACACAATTAGCACATGTGGCAATCAGTGGCATGGCAATATCTTGCTGTCCCGTTCCCTCAGCCCGCATCTTCATCCACCGTCTGCAATTTACACCTCCATGAGCGCCCAGCTGAGGACCCACATATAAACATACACAAATAACACACAAATGAAAATGACTTTATAAAAGAAACAAAAAAAACAATCCCTGTCACTTGCATCCGTACATGTTTTAATGGGAGTGATGGTTTCCGAGCATCTACGAAGCAAAGTCCTTTTATTTCTAATTAATTGTAACAGTTGTACGCTTACTTTCTTTCAGCAATTTAGATTCAGTACCAGCATATTTTGTGATTTTTGGTGGGATGTTTTTTAAAGTGCACATGTTTGTCTTTTAACACTGACCCGTCAGAGTTCATTAGGCTTTGATGGAGGCTTGTTGATGGAGTTTTACAAAGATAGAACTTGCTGTGTGAAGACCAAGAGTTGAACAGGAAGATATCTAGAACGACGATGCTCTTTGGAATGCCACTGAAGAGTCAAATAACTGTAATTTCCCCTTTGTAAAAAGGCACTTAGCGAGCACATCCATTTTCTACTACAAGGCAGCAGGGCCAAAAGTAATGGGAGTTCATTGCGTTTTTGGAGATAATGCTCCTCGCTAAAAACCCAATACACATTTTTAAATTTCTCTTCCGCAAGGACTGTCGAGGCAACCCTGAGTCTCCTTTGAAGAGAGGGAGTGTGGTCTTTGAAGCTTTTTTTCATCAGGGTTTCAAACGCAAATGCCGGGGAAGTTCAAAGCCGAGGGAGAGTACTTGTGGCCATATTTCTGTTTTGTTTCAGGGGCCTGGTAATATTAAGCTTAGGAGAAACTGTATGTGTGTGTGTGTGTGAGTGTGTGATTGGGTGTGTAATGTCGATGAAGAAAAGCCAACCAGAGAGTCAATGAAGAGACTTTTATTAATTGCAGATGAAAGGGAGGTTTGGGTGTGCATTAGCGGACATGTGTGTGAGTGTGCGCAGATATACTGTACACACAAAGATGCAGCGATGCCTCTGCTTGTCTAAGTGCACACTCACATACACACAAACACACACACTCTCTCTCTCTCTCTAAGTGTTTCTCACAAACACAGACCCCCCTGGAGCAGCGGGGGCCATTTTTGCTAAAGTGAGGTAACAGCAGCGAGCACTAATAAACCAGCGTAGAATACAGAGAAAGGGCTGCTTCAGCACCATCTCTTAATACAACCCTTAGGCTGTAAATGCACACACACCTGCACCATCCAACACACACACACACACACACACACACACACACACACCAAGGTAATATCCCCTTCTTGCCGTGTCTTTAGGGGGAAGAGGCAGATAAACAGCGGGCTCCAATAATGGTGGTTTAGATTTCAATGGGTGCGAGTCAATGCCTCTCCAAGCCGGGGGCTAATGCCAGTTAACTCTCCCTGTAGGGGAGGAGCGCGGGCCTGCAGTGGCCCGCAAAACAAGCGCTCTCCCAAGATCCTCATTACTTCAAGCGCTGAGTAGCAACTGTAAGTAAAGCAAAACTGCAGCTTAAGCTAAAAAACAGCAAGCGGGATGCGGGGGAGAGAGAGCGATGGAGTGAGAGAAAGCAAGAAAATAGGTGTTGGGGAGGGAAAATAATTGTGCACTGTGCTCCGGTTAGGGTTTTCCAGTCGGACGGAGTTAGAATGGGATTTCTCTAAATGGCTAACGCAGCAAGCAGGCTTGTTTTTCTTTCTTTTTTTTTTTCTGTTTTGGCCGACAGTGTGCTTTGTGAATATAATGCCTGCGGGGAGGGCATTTTGCTGTTTCACTTCGAACACGAGCAGCCATCAGGAGAAGAGACAGAAGCATGTGGGAGCGGGGAAAAAGAGTGGGGTAGTGGTGGTGGTGGAGGGGATAGGGGGGGGGTGTTGATGTGTGGATGGGGATGGGAAAGAGAAGTAAAAAAAAAAAAAAAAAAAAAAAAAAAAAAGGAGGACAGAAGTGGAGAAAGAGAGCTGGAGGAGAGATGTGGAGAAATAAAAAGGGAGGAACAGAGGCAAGAATGTGGATGGAAAATTCAGCCTTGTTCCTCAGTGGGAGGCCTGTACCACAGCAACGCTCTGAGCGAAGAAAGCAGCGGAGACAAACAGAGATAGGGAGGAAAGGGTGGGGACGAGGGAACGTGAGACACAAGAGAGAACATAAGAGAAAGCGAGCACGATAAAAATAATGAGAGAAAGAGAGAGGGACAGGGACAGCCACAGGCAGTGTTCCCACCACGCAGCCTCTCAGGGAGTGGTGTGACTAGAAAACTCGCCTGGTTCCACACACTCTACACTGCAAAACACACTTGCATAAAAACTCAACCCCCATACCCTCTCCCACAGCTTTCTTGTAATAACTTTTACCACTAACAGAGGAAAAATATAAGTTTTGGTTGAGCATCCCCGCGGCATCTTTTCTGGTCCGATATTTCGCTGCTTGCAAATGAGTTCCTCTCTCTCGTCGGGAAAGTCGTTTACTGACATTGTTTTTTAGAAATGGACACATTTAAGCATGCAAATCTGATCTAAGGTCATCGCTGCGGTTCCTTCCAGGCGTCTGTGCTTGAACTTTGACCTTGTTGTAGAAAAAGACCAATACCATTGCAAACTTCTGTGGTTCTCATTACCATAATTTGAGAGAGAAATGTATTTTCTTAAATGAAAAACTTAATGCAAACCACAGGCTAGGCTGGGGGATGATGTAAAGGACAAGAGCAGATGTAAAGCGGGTTGGTGGAGATTCATAGGGAAGGACCCCTTGAGCGAACAAACTGGACAGGACCTGGCCTTCTCTCCCTCTCTGTCTCCCACCCTCTATCTATCCCTCCTTCCCCTCTCCCTCCTCCACTCGCCCTGACCTCTCTGTCCTTTTCTAGGCCCTGGAAGCACTTGAAGCGAAGCGCAGATAAACAGCTTAAACTCTCCCGAGCGCTCGCCCGCGAGCTCCAATCACCTCTTTAGAAGAAAATAAAAACTTGGAGGGGTGAGGAGAGATGAGGGAGGAGGGAGGGGAGAGAGAGGAGAGGGGAAGGAGGGAGGGCAGACAGGCGCTATTAACCGGACCTCGGAGGGCCTCAGCGGAGAGAGAAGAAGAGAGAGAAAAATAGAAGAGAGAGAGAGAGATGAGTATTTGTGATTTTCTGCAGCAGATAGAGCGAGCTGGGCCACGGAGGGGTGTGGATGTGCTCTGTGTCAATTAGTAGCTGCAAAATGTGGAAAAGTATTGCAGTTTGGCCTTCAAAGGCTGGCACGCAGACACAAATGTGTAAACACAGGCGGGCACACAGACACAGACGAAAATACCACCAAACACGGAGCAGATCTGAAAATGAGCACAAACACAGACAGTGCCAATCTAGTTTACTTTGTTTCTGTTACAGCCTTCGAGTCTAAAACAAGCACATCGCCATGGTGACAGGGACATAAGGTTACTACTTATTTTCTAAGTCGTTAAACCTGTCTTATTTTTTTTACAAAACAAAGCTTGATTGGAGAAAATTAGTTCTGATAAAATATCCTGCTCCTCTTACTCAGTTCAACAGTTTCTCATTGTATGCACAGACAGATGGCAAATTAAAAGAAAAACCTGAGTAACTGAGTGGAAAAACAAAAGCAAATGCCTCCAGAAAGGGCACGACAGGTCACTAATGGTTTGGTGATTATGAAAATGATGTGAATCATATGCTATGGCGTTGACAGTTACAAGATTTCGACCTAGTTGAACATCTATCGGAGAGGCACTGAAGAGCAGTATATTTTGTCGACGCTGAGATTTGTTGAGGGATTTTCCGTCGCACGGCGGCAGGCTGGGTGCGCGTCTCTGTGCCTCATCAACTCTGTCCTATCAGCGACGGTGAACCGAGCTGATGACAACTGGGTTTTCTGTGCTCTGTTTGTGTGAAGTTTCATTTAGTATGTGACGCCATACTGACAGGTTGTCAACCTGGCGACAACTTGTCAAACCTGCCTATGTACACACTCCAAACTCCACAAACACCATGTTATCTCCACCTAGAAATATCCAGGAAATGCAGAGTTTGGAATTCCAAACACACTCATATAAATCTGCATTTTTGATGGATTCTGTGTCTCCTGCCATTAAGACCCAGAGACTCTAAAAGCTGAACTTTTTCAAGACCTTGTGTTCGGCAGTTTGACTCTCTCTCTCCCACAGTTCACAGTCTGTGATGGAAACTTGAATGCCAGCGCTCTGTTCCGCCCCACATCCATCCGGATGAGAGACGAATGTCTGCTTGCCTTGTCCCAGATGTCTCATGGAAGGAGACAAATATTCTGAGGATGCACTGAATTGCTTCAGAGACACTGGGAGGAAGGATGTGTGTGTGTGTGTGAGAGAGAGAGAGAGCTTGTTTTTGCGTGTGTGTGTGTGTGTGTGTGTGCATACGAGGTGGAGGAAGAGGAGGGGGAGGTTGGCGGTTGAGCAATGTGATTTCTGCTCGACTGTCACAAATCTAGCGCAACAGGAAAATCAATTTGGCCCTGTGTGTGCCTTTTTGGCTCCGGGAGAGAATCCAAATAGCAAGGCGAGGCCCGGATAATGTTACAGTGTATTGGATTTGCTTCATGGAGAGACAGAGAGAGAAGGACTGAGAGAGAAAGAGAGAGGGAGGGAGAAAAGACGAAAAGAAGTGTGGAGACGAGGGAATCACAGGCGTGCCGTGCAGCTCCGACAAGATAGATTTGTGCAAGTGCATGGGTGTATGATAGGCTGGCAAAATCTGTCAGTCTTCCCCTCTCTCTCATTCTGTCTGGCTCTTTCATGCACACACACACACACACACACACACACACACACACACAAAGACACACAGACGACACTGTCACTCATCAAAGCAAGAGAGCATATATAGGTGATTTATATGTGCAACCATATAAGTGTAGTGTGAAACCATGAAATACGCAGTTTGTAAGTATGTGTGCTCATGTGCTGTTATGTATGCTTTACACGCCTTCGATGTCATTTTTTTGGTGTGTGTGTGTGTGTGTGTGTGCATGCCTGCGTGTGTGTGTGTGTTTGACAGCCAGGTGAAAGGATGACATGATGAAATTGCTCCTCTCTGACCGCTGTCAAGGGTAGCGTGTGTCCTGTGAGTGCTCAGCCGTGTGACATGTCGCATCACTCCACCAAGTGAGGCTGACCGGTGACACACATATTTACACACACACACACGCACACATACATACACACACATACAGGTACACACATAAACATACGTGTGCACACATTTTGCCATCAAAAAGATGGATTTTAGTTTGTATTTAAAGGAATTATCCATCTTGATAAACTTTAAAACTTTTGCTGCTACGACCTTACGTTTTACTTTACTGGATCATTTTGTTGTTTAGTGTATTTCTTTGGAATTTATGTGTATAATTAACCATAAAGACAATATGACAACACATTATGACTACAATTGAGTTTAACAGGAGAAAAAATGTCATTACCTAAAACATCAATGTAAACAATAGATATTTACTTCAGTCACAGGGCAGAATCCTTCGTAGCAGAGCCAGTGATACCACTTTCTCCACTGACAGTCTTATTAATGGACCATAATGCAATTTGTTATGTTTTGACTGTTTCTTGACTGAAGCTCAAAGTAGTGTGGATAAAAACTTGTTTTATTTTTCACACTAATTAATTAGCTTATTAATGTTTGGCTTGTTTTGTTGATTTAGTGGACACTGTTGTTCAAAAACTGGTTTGAATAATGAAGAAGGTGGTTCACGCAGACGCAGAGGTAACATTGGCGGGAGTAAGAAACAACACACACACACAAACACACACATAAACACACACACACACAGTGTTGCTTGCTTACTCTTTGGCTCCCTCCTCTCCTCACTGACTTGTACCGAACTAAAACGACAACATTAACTAAAGTGTCCTAACTTGTGATGAAGTGTTAGAAAGCGGAGCGTTAGTAATCAGATGTGTGCTAACCACATTAGTTCTCCTGTGTCTCTCTTAGGCTGGATGCTCCTTGATCTAATTCAAACTGATTGTAGTACAGCCGCTAAAACATGCCAGATGTTACTCACTGCTCCACGCTTTATCACCATTTATTTGGCATGGGGAATATTTTTAAATATTTTCTTATTAATCACGTCCCAGCGATCGGTTTCGCTTCCCATCTTTGCCGCCTCATTCCGGATTCTCGTCATGATTCTTGGCACGAGCGTCTGGAAAACCACCGTCCTAGTTTTTCATTAGTGTCAATCACTCTGGTAAGCGGCTGCGAGGAGAGGAAGAGGAGGTGGAGGAGCTGGCATCGGGATGGTAACCCTAGATTTGCGAAAGATCTCACGAGAGTGACCATTTTAACCCAAACCATGATCTTTCCCTAACCCTAACCAAGTGGTTTTTTTTTTGGCCTAAACCTAACCAGACCCTAACTACAGCGTTGCCACATCATAAAATATAATTATTTTGTACAATGACAAACAACTCGCACAATGAATGAACAATGCAGACAAATCTCACAAAATTTTTAAAATCTAGGGTTACCAGCTAGATGCGACCCATCAGGATCTCGCTCAAGACATTTTGCCCCACCTCGTCAGAGTGACTGACAGGTCTGAGACATGCTGATACGCCGGTCAAACGCTCAGTCGGGCAGAGAGGTGGCTGGATGACGGGGAGGCCAGGCGGGAACGGCGCGCACACGCACGCACACATTCATATGCCTGTCGGAGGCAAATCAAATCCACACTCTTTTATTATGCTCAGTGTTTATCTAAATGGTTACGTGCTCTGCTATGGCCTCGGGAGACAGACAGACACACCGTGCATTGTCTGATAATCCTGTTGGTGTCTTGTTTGGTCTGCCATATCTTGGATAAGGCTACAAATCAGATGGGAGGTCCTCCACTACCAGACAGTCTCAATTCATTAACACTCAAAGTGGAGAGGAAATACTGTCCGGATATATAAATGTTGGAAATACTTGTGCGATCCACAGGTAGAAGGGAGATGGACTTCATTAAAATTCCACTGCAATGTAGTGATGTGCTTCTACAATACTGTGATCAAAGACTTAACAAATCCCTACTATGCAAGGACAAAAAACTGTGTCAAGAAAATGAATGAGACATATTCCATGAAGTGCTCTGCACTAAGCTGTAATATTCTTCAGCAGTCTAAATTAGTTTTTGACAAGGACCAGAGATATCAAAGTCTAGACATGCTGGATTGATATTATTTGGTCTTCTGCTGCAGTGTGCACTCAGCCTCATCCTCTGTCTAAACTGGCAGAATGAAAATTGATCTGGATGGATTATACGGTGAGTTGGAGATAAGAAAAAAAAGAGATGCTATTAAAGCAGGATGTTGCCACCTTTATGTTTTGGGTCATCTGGTTGCCTCCAAAGAGGTCATACCAAGCTCAGCTTATACATATGTATAATATGCTGGGCAATCATATTTAATTAAAACACTGATTAAGAAAGAAAAAAATTAGGTTCCCCTCTGTGACCCTATTTTTTCCTGGTCTGGTTTATTTGTTTACAGAATGCTTCAGCCTAGCAATAGACGGGGCAAAACATGCACACATGTAAATGTCTGCATGTTGTTATTTGAGGAAACTAGTATACCTATTCTGCTTCAGGGTAAGTTTTTCTCATGACCTTTTTAAAATCCTCTTTAAATGCACATATTTAAAAAACAAATGAAATCAGGCTTGGGTCTTTAAATAGCAAAATAAATGGAAAGGTCAAGCAGAAATATAGGTGTGATAACTGCAAAATGCTTACAGCAGCAACAAGTTTACTAATGGTTCTCCCTCAAAGACACATAAAATATGATTTTCAAAGAGGTTATCAACACGGAATCACATGGGTCTGGCCACGCCCCAATCTGTGATGTCACAGAAGCTATTTTTCAGTAGCTGTCAAAGGTAATACACCTGATGTGACATCACTGACTGTCTAATTTGCTTTCAAACAGCAGCTCCTTGTTTGATGGCACAAAGCAATTTCCCTTTAAGCTGTAAAGCAATTTTGCCAATTTCCCAGGGAATACAACATGGTGGTACACGATGTAAAATGCAGTGTAGTGTCTGGTTCAGGCTGCAAATCTTCTCAGTGCTTGTCTTGTTTGTTTGTGGTGATTAAACTAATAAAGTTAGAACGCTACAAGTTGCACCTTTCATCAAGCTGAAATCAGATTATCATGATGCATGTGAGCATACTTTTAGAGGAACTGATGGGAACTCTACCTGGTGCGGTGGTGTTGGCAGAGGGTCCACTGGCAGGAGAGATGGGCCCAGAGCCTGATCGGGACTGCTGGGACTGAGTGGAGCCTGCAGGCGAGCCCACGGGGGAGGGAGAGGGCCCGCTCCTCTGGCTGTGGAGGTGCGGGGAGGCGTGGGGGGAGAAGGGGGACTGTCCCTGGTTACTGGCACCTCCTTGCTCCCCTTGGCTACTACTGCTGCTGCTGGAGGAGCCGCCGGTGTTGACGGTTGAGCCCAGACCAGACTCTGTCCCTGTGGGGAGGTCATCAATCGAGCCAGACAGATCCTGGAACAGAAGGATTTACAGTGAGTATTTATGAAGCTCAACCAAGCATTGGATGAGAGGCGACGTGCAGCAGGTGGCGAATTCAAAAGTAAGCTCAAGCAAGCACAAAATTTTACCGCTAAATATATCATGATAAAACAGTATACTACTGCAAACATTTCAGCATGGTTCAAATATGATTGTTTGGCTGAAACACCTGATTGTATAATATATAAAAGTGAAAGCAAAGTTTCAATATATTACCAATGCTATCACTACACGCATTACTGGTTAGTAGTTTAAACAATTATTCTGCGCGTGCACAGGGTTTGACTTTTCCGTGACCTTCTGTAATGACTGAGATAAAGTTTCCACAGTCTTAGTGACAGCGGTTAATACAGCAGAGGAGCAAGAACATTACACACAGAAGAAGCCACAACCGTACACTTGCTGCTGTGGTGAAAATGAATTGTAATGGGCTTTCATTCAGACCAAGGGTGAGTTCACATTACAGTTTTCATTCCCTGTGGTGAGAGGACGACTGTGTATTTGTGTGTGTGTGTGTGTATGTGTGTCCTCCCCCTTCTGAACTGATTCCAGGGAATCCCCACCAATACTGCTGACAGAATACTCACTGCATAAAAGTGTTGAGTGTGGGAGTGAGTGAGAGGAGTACGAAAGATGGAAGAGAGGCAGTGGTAGAAGTAAAGAGAAGGCCAGATGTGATGCGAAGTGATGGCTGCCCTGTAACCACACATTACACACAAACACACACACACACACACACATTCCCAGACTAGCGGCTGTGCCCCAGCTGTAGCTGAATATGGAGGAAGTCACCTGTGAGTAACCCCGGTTTCCTGGCTGGTGCCCACTTGGGGAAGAAGGGGAAGAGTTGCGGGTGTATGCCGGCTGATCCTACCTTCTATACCAGGCCTGTTGACCCTTCACGCCAGTCCCACCTGAGCCTTGTGCACCCATTACTGTCACCACAGACAGATATGTGTCTTGTCTGTTTGTGAGTCACCTAGAGCTTTTACTATAGGGTCTCAAAATCTAAATTACACCAACTGTACACTTCCAAAAGTATCAAACAAATGCTGTTACAATTATGTGTGCATATGTACACATGTATACCCATAGTATACGACTTTTTTTCCACTTTTTTTGTTATAGTGTTAACTTCTATGTAATTCTAACTTTATTCTAATTCTAACGTAAGAAACATGTTGTTTAACAGAAACACAATAATTCAGGCTTCAGGCCTAAATATGTAGATTCTACAACACAGGGTTTGGAATCTCTTTCATACAGGGATGGTTAAATGTATAAGAATATATATATAAGATATTGAATATTGCAAAAAAAATAAATTCAATCTAAAACTAGTGGAATCAACACAAGAAATATTTGTCAAACCCTGCAATTCTTGAATGCACTGGCTGTGACTCAAAACAAAGGATTTGTTTTGAATTGATTCAGCTCTGTCATACTGTCACTTCTATGTCAACAGCAGGCAAACACTGTACTTTTTCTCATTACCCTAGCACCGCGTTACACCGCATAAAAAGTCAGACAAGCATCTTCCATCTCCCTGCTATGTGTCCCCCATGTGGAACAGTTGATCCATGGCTGCTTGTTTTGCTTAATGCGCTCTCAACGGTGACACACAAAGCCTTTGTTTTCCATCATGCTGCTGCGAGTGCCCACCCACTCTGCCAGCCTGCCAGTCTGTTGCCTGGCATTATCTACCCTCGCTCCACTGAGCACATGGGCCACTCGCTTTCCTGTCTCTCTTTCTCACCCCTGGTACCATTCCCTGTCTCAGCCAATCGTTTCCCCCAGTAGTCTGAGCTGAGTGATGTAATACGCTGCCTCCACCAATAGGGCTGAATGTTATTTTCAACCGACCGGCTGCGTGCCATTTGACACACTGGGGTTACCATGAGAGCTGGTGTAACCATGGCGATGGCTTTTCCGAAATACCGAGAGCTAGCCTGACGCACAGCTAGGTTGTTAACCCACAGGCTAATCGTGTGAATGGATGGGAATAATTGCATTTCACCTAATTGGGTGCAGTTGCCAGCTCTTCCAGTGGCAGTTTAAGGGTGGGAAAATGCGTACCAGTAATTCGTTTAGAGGCTGTTAGGCTCATTTGGATTATACACACACTTGAGCACAGCTGTGTGGCCCAAGACCAAAATAGTAGCAGCACTATATAACATGAAAGGGTGGTAAACCTTAACACCCGTAGACTAAATGTCATTTGTAAATACCCCATTATGGTTGCTGAAACACTACCGTAAAAAAGTCATTTCACAATCGGCATAATTCATTTATGAACACATACGCCCTTCCTCCGCATGTACACTTAATCCTTGTCAAGGGCCACAGAGCGTTGTGTTACCTGGCTAACTGTCTACTATATAGTCATGTGTAAAGAATCGAAGCCAGCCAGCCAGCTAACCAGCCAGGCAGGCATGCGGTTGGAGGATCCAAACGCCCAACAATCTGGGGCCCCAATCCAAAGTGGCCCAAATCCAATTTGTTTGGCTCAGGGCTGCAAATTGCTCTGTGCATTGAGTCTCCAAATAGCTGTCAACCACTCCCGCTTGGCGTCCTGTATCGCTTAATTCGCTCCTGGAGCATGTAATTGTCATAATAAGAAAAATATTGAGGTGATAATAACCAGTTACTTTGAGATGCCCCCCGCCCGCCTCAAGACACACACACATACAGTCGCATATACGCACATAATGGGCCGAGACTGCCGTCTACACATTTCACACAACATTGGAGAGGCAGTCGCTCGTGACCCTTCACCTCACTGGTGTTGGCGCCTGCCTGCACTCTCTCCTTTAGTGTGTCTGTGTATGTGTGTGTGTGTGGGTGTGTGTTTGTGTGACAGGCAGACAGGCTGCTGGGCTGTCACAGCGAGACATGCTTGAGTACTGATGTGGCCGAGGGGACAGATGAGGCTACACACTCCCCATCCCATCCCTCACTCATACTACTGACCTGCTCTAACTCTCACACACCCACACACTCACGCACACACACACACACACACACACACACACACACACACACACACCAGCAGGATATACGGCATCAGTGCGAAGCAGGGAGCTGTCACATCCAGCAAACTGTGGGCCTTTTTCCCCTGACCATGGTGCTGATGTTGTCTCCTCTTACCACACACAGGGAATTAATCAAAGTTGCTATGGTAGAAGGCACCAAGCGTGTGTGTGAGAGAGTGTGTGTGTGTGTGTGTGAAAGTGGTGCTCTGTCTAGACAGGGAGGAGCCAATGGCTGCAGCTCCTTGTGGGCTACAGGAAAAGAGAACGACTGGAGAAACTGGCTACTTCTCTCTCTCTCCTTGTCTCTCTCACACATGCACACACACACACGCACACACACACACACACCCACCCACACACCCACATATCTATTTTTCTGTCTCTCTCTGTCTGCCCCAGTCAGAGGGATAGTATGGCTGAGGGCTCTGCACCAGATGGTTAGCAAGCTAACTAGAGCCTGAAACACAAACTCAAACACAGCAACGGAGCACTGTGAGCGGTGACACTCAAACAACCTCCCATCTGGTTTGAAACAGCAGAGAACTAAAATATGGACTTTGCTTCACAGATTTTATAAACTCAGCAGCAATTATTCACCTTGACATTTGACTGACAGGTTTCATTTATTTGATTCTGACCATATAAAATTCTCTCTGAGAGGAGTAATGTCACTTCATCACATAATAATGTCACTTTTTTTTACCACAAAGTAAAAATACATCCACCCTAATATAGTGGATGTAAATGGAATTTTATTTCTGGTGCTTGCAGCATTGAACAATGACATTTAAAAAATTCAGCAGCAACATTTCCTTCGAAACTGTGTCCCTTTTTACTCGGGATAACCCGCAGAACAGCTGTCAACTGTTTTTTTATGGGGACTATTTCTGTTTCTGGAAAAGAGATGTTGCTGTTGAATTTTTTAAATGTCATTTTTCAATGCTGTGAGCAACACAGATGGAATTCTACTCACTCTCATTGTATTAGGGTGGAAGTGGAAATATCACAGACAAGCTTGCCCAAGAGAAACTAGAACATCCTGTATTCTCAGGATCTACCCTCTGGTTCAAACATGCCCCCGTGCTCGTTATCCCTCCCAGACTCCACCTGAGCACCCACAAGTGGGCACAGCAGTGGTTAATGTCAGGGGGCTGTACGGGTGTCTTGTTGTCCTGAATGTGTGCAAGTTGCCACATGTGCTCATTTACAGTGCATGTATAGCATGAAAATATATGGGTACGATGTATTGGCTACTACTGCTATTTTCGTACGTACTTTTCTTACGGTATTTATGTTTTTAATGATGCTTATATGTCTCCACAGACCTGTGTTTTCATGGGTCAAGAATAAAATCCAGTATAATGTTACACATAGCGACGATAATGCTCCACTTCACTGTGGTACAGTGTATACAGAAATAACACATCAGTGGGCTCAGAGGCGAGTTTTATTCTCTGTTTCTCTTCTCTGGGTAAATATGATGATGTAAACTGTAATTAACTCCAATAGCTATCGTTTGTAGGCCTGAGGGACAGGTCTGCTCATGGCAGCATTACACTCATTTATCGGCTCCGGCCGCTGTGCTTTCTATCTTTATGGCGCACTGGAGACTAAGAGGAAATGCTATTACACAAAGATGTTTTTTTTTTTTTATCCTCCCCCCAAACCGTCGATTGAGGCAAAATCCAAATGAAATGCCATGCAAATGATTCCAAATGGACTGCTGAATGTGTGTGTGTGTGTATGTGTAAAAGAGGGTTTTAATACGATGCCCCATGTAGAGCAGCAACTGTAATACCCTTCAATAAGTGCTATTAAGTACAGAAAGAAGAGAAATGAGAGAAAGAGAGACTTAGTGGAGGGAGATTTAACACAACTCCCACACCATAATTTCCTTCTTTGATGTCAATCAGCTGCAATGTCTACCAAGGCTGGAATGATGATGATAATTGGTGATGATGATGAGAATTGATAGAAAATATGATGATTTAACTGCTCAACTATGAAATGCTGATCAAAATGTCCTTGTTAACACACATTTCATCCACACAACTCCTTTGGTTTTGTTTAGTGTGTGAAGGACTGCACGAACATGCCTTGACAGGGTATGTCTTTGCTAGATAATGTGTGTGTTTGTGCGCAAAGTGGCATATGTGTATGCATGAGAGTATGTGTGTGGAGATAAGAATTCTCAAGCAGAGTCTCTGCCACCTCCTGAGGGTCTTTGAGTGAAATCTTTAGTGAGGAGAAGAGGCACAAGACAGAGAGACTCCAAATACAGACAAGGGCACTCTTTGCAAACCAAGGGGAGATGTTTGGCATGCTTCCGGCTCACCAAAAACCCATGTGGGCTTTAGACTAGCACCCAGCCAGGCACTCAAATATATCTTAGCATGCAACTCATGGACCACTGTCTTCTGCCATGAGCTTGGATGCTAAATGTTCCTGTCTCAAGTACCCTAAAGTCTCCAACTGTCTCTTATTTAAGTCTGCCCGTGACTACCACAGGTAGCACACTATCTTCATGTGTGCAACAAGTCAGGCATGTAATAGAGTGACCTTGCACTGGCAGCAGTCAGCATATATCAACAGTACTGAGAATGATATGTAAGTACATTAGGTTACATTACATAACACCAAGCTCTAAGCAGGTCTGAGTGTAGGTTTATCTACTTCAGCAGGATACTGACCACTAACTATACAGTTTCAAACTGCTCCAAACTGCTGCCACCAAAAGCAGCTTATGGGTTCAGTATACTTGAAACAAACATGATGTTATATAATGCGTCTTCCGTCCATGTTTAAAGGTAAACCTGTTCACACCTGTTCCAACTGACAATACTTGAAGGAGGGGCCAAAAGGCTGCTTTCAAGGCCTCCTTTTGACTGTATCACACTACCTCCTCCTCTTTAAAAATGCACTGTTATAATAATAATAATAAACTTTATTTATATAGCACTTTTCTTAATAATGTTACAAAGTGCTTTACAAAAAGAAAATAAAACCAGACAAGGTAGATAAAAAGAAAGCAGAGACAATAAAATGAATAGCATCAAAGAAATAAAAGCAAATATCAAACATTTCCAAGTTTTTACAAAGAGAAAAGTTTTAAGAGGAGATTTAAAAGATGGTAGTGAATTACTAAAACCTCTGCACTTGATGGACTGAAGGAGCTCTCAGATGTACGTCGCTTTGGATAAAAGTGTCTGCTAAATGAGATTGTAAATTGTAAATTGTAAATTGCAGAAAGAATGCAAGGATCAGGCTGGATTTAAGACCCGATACTCTCCACCTTATTAATAAAATGAGTGAGAAATTTGTCGGACAGCTCACAGTCAGGTACAGAAAGAGAAGTGGAGGGACCGTTAATAACTGAATCAATTACCCTAAATAGAACTTTAGGATTGTGGTGGTCTCTGGATATTAATTCAGAGAAATAGGCCAATCTCGCATCCTTAACTGCTTTCTGATAAGTTAACATTTGGTTTTTAAGGGTGTTGTGAGCTATTTCAGACATGTTTACCTTCCAATGATGTTCAGATTTTCTACAGAGTCTTTTTAGTGCTCGAGTGTGATCGTTCAACCAGGGAAGGTTATTTGATTTTTGTTTTCTCGTCTTAAACGGTGCAATTAGGTCGAGGATGGATAGGCACTGATCGTTAAATGAATTTAACAGAGCATCTGGATTGAGAGGAAATAAAGTGGAATTAAAGGAAGATGAATTAAAAGCATTACAGAATTTAGCTGCAGAACCATCATTGAGAAATGTGTTGTAAGGTAGAGACTAAGAATAGAGAACTGTAGTGGAACTTTAAAAATAACAGCTTTATGGTGAGTTACCAGCATGTCCACCAAATTAAGACACTCGAGAGAGAGAGAGACCGGATGAGAGAACCAAATCTGGTCGTGTGACCTTTAGAATGTGTGGCCCCTTTAACAGATTGACTAAGGTTAAAAGAGTCAATAAGATCTAAAAAATGATGTGAGGGAATGGGAAAGATAACATACATGAATATTAAAATCACCAAGAATAAGCACCCTGTCATATTTAGGCATAACAATAGATAAAAGCAGATTTAGGAGGCCTATAAATTAAGGTGCAGAGTAAGGTGGCAGGGCCAGTGGTTAAGAAAGACTTCAAAGGAAATTACCAAAAGTAACAGGATGGCACTTAAGACTAACTTATAAAATACAGCTAGGCCAACCCCTCTTCCAGAAGACCTGGGAATGCGAGAATATGCAAAATCTGGGGGCGTGGCCTCAATCAGGGGAACAGTGTCCCCTGGTGACAGCCAAGTCTCAGTAATCATGAAGAAGTCCAGATTATTAGAAACAATACAATTAATTAACAATAAAAGACTTATTACTAAGTGATTGAAGAGGGAGTTTGAGTGTTTTGGCTGCCTGACGGAGCTACATGTGGGTGGGCAGTAAGTCTGCAGACAGCATTTTAGCTCCTGGAACATTTGGATATAGGCCATCATCTCTGAACAGTTGCCTGTATTCCCAGAAAAGGTTAAGGTTGTCAATGTAGGAGACATTATGGAAGTCTCAGGCTGTCTGTCAATGCAATGGTGTGCACTTTTAGCCAGTCTCTCCTCGAAGCCATTCATGGTGTTGCACTTGCTTGTACATCTTCATGTGTGCAACAACTCAGACATGCAACAGGGTGACCTTGCACTGGCAGCAGTCAGGACATGTCAACACTATTAAGAATGTTATGTCAGTACATTAGGTTAGATTACATAACACCATTCTCCAAGCAGGTTTAAGTGTAGGTTTATCTAATTCAGCAGGATGTTGACCACCGGTTCAGTGACCAAATTCGGTGTCTTTGTCCTCCTGTTGCAAGCAATCCTACAAATGGGGATAATGGTGTGCACATGTAGACAGTCTCTCCAAGGAATTCATGGTGTTGCACTCACTTGTACACACCAAAAGTGATGGAGGTAGTTGTGTGAAGGATGACAAGTTTGATTTTGAGTTTGAGAGATAATTTCAAACGCCGTCTTTCTTTCTCACCTGCACACGTTGGTCTAATCGTTGGGTACAGTAGGCGTGATTGTCGGATTATCTGTTTCAGAAAGTTACAAAAGTTGTCGGACACAGCGCCCTTGGTTCTGCGGTCAGAAAGGGGGTTTCAGATGCTTTTTGATGATCCCACAAGTACTTTGTTTGAAGCATGCTGAGGCCTTTATAGTACTGTAAGTGTTAGTGCTACTTCCATGATGTGTCAACTGAGCTACACAAGACCACCTTTGTGCTTTTTTTCAAATTCAGCACACTTGAAAAAGTGTAAAAATGAACAGTTGTTGTAGTTTCTGCGCAGAGAAATATAATAGCATGTAGACAGGAATTCAAAGGACACAAATGTGCACAAATGTTGGTTTGAACCGACAGCAGTTTATGATTAGAGAGGAATTATTTGAAAAACTCTACACTTTCTGGAAGGTTACATTCTTTTAGATTGTATTTTTGCTCTCTGTTTTGTTATCTGGAACAAAAGCAGCCTAAGAACAAACTGTTCAGGGCTTCCCAAAGTTGTGAGGAGGACAGCCACAGTGGCACAGAAAAGCAATTGTGCTTTTCTTTTCAATTCTGCTTCTGCACACTTCACAAAGCCCAGACAATCTCTTGATAATACCGCTGTATCTCGATAAGAGGAAAAGAAAGCACTCTTCATTTTTCACCACCAGCACTTGGTGGAATAACTCAGAGTGGTCCTGTTGTCAGGCGAGAGGGTCAAACAGTCGTGTGGACACCTGACTAAGGATTCCAATAAATTCAGTAAATCTGGTGATAATACTAACAGTAACTCCACCGTATTAGCAATTATTGCTTGTTGTAAGATAGGGGGCTCACTGAGTGATAACTGCCCCGGCTCTTAAGCCTCTCGTAATGTGGAGATATGGGGCGGGCCACTTTGAAAGGGACATTGGAGGCCCTATTACCCCTAAGCTGTTAAAGACGCCCAAATCTGGCGCTGCTTGTCTCCAAACGAGAGGGATTAGTGTTGGAGTTTCACTCCGATTCCCCTTGATAATATGCCAAGCTGTATCAGCTAGGAGTTCTTAGCCAGCAGGCTCTATTCACTTAATGCCCCCCCCCCACCCTTACTGTTTTCTGCACCAACAACAATGACAGTAAAGTGACTCGAACAACCAACCTAGTCTACATAAACATGGAGGTTGGCCCTCTTTGTACCCACAGGTATTGAAGTTGAAGATGCTGCAAACTCCATCTCCTACCGCCCACGAGTCCAACCCCTCACTTGGCGAGTTAGGTCATTGGTATTCTGCATAGAAGTGTGTATTTAAATTTGCTTTCATTTAAAGTGGCAGCTTTTCCGAGGCATGGGAGACAGGCCGAGCCCGCTTATTGTCTGAGCTGTTGAAACTTTTTTTCATTAGTCCGCAAAGGTTCTTCACACTTTAGTTTTTAATGCACAAGCCGACCACTCACTGCCTCCCCTTACGCCAACTCACACACACACACTCACACTCACCCTATTTGTTCTGCACGTATTGGTTCCGCTAATGTTTTTATTTATGGCATTCCAGCATGACATCCTGCCATCCACCCACCCCCTCCTCACCTCTCCACTCACCCAAGAGAGAAGTGAAAAAACAACGCATGACATAAAGTGCGCGATAGTGTGTATAATGTGGGTGTGTGTGAGAGAGAGCGAGACGGAAGGAGAGGAGCAAAATAAAGAAATAAATAAAGGGCCCAAATTCCTCATTTCTAATTCAGCTGCTCGTTCAGCTTAACCTCTCTCTCCTCAGCAATTAAAGCGCACGCCACATCCTTCACGCTGCGTACAGCCGAGGCTAAATAATGCAGGGGGCATCCAGCACCCGCATCCTTTATCATCCCAAATGACAGCCATTTGCATATCTCCCCAGTCAATTAGAGCGCGGCGGAATAATCAGCCCATAATTGGTGGAGAGCGTCAGTAATCACCCGCCCTGGCACACCGACAGGGCCATCGGAGGAGCGAGGGGAGGGGGGGGGGGGAGAGGTTGTGTGTGGGGTTGGATGTATGCGTGTGAGTGTATGTGTGCACGTGTCAGGGAGACAGTCCACCCGACTGCAGCCTCTTCACTTCCAACTAACACATCCAAACAACCAGTCTAACTTCTCTCTGGTCTTCCTCTAATGCTCTGTCCTCCTCCTTTCTGCTGCCCCTTCTGCTCACTAATTTGCACGTACTGGCTTCCTCACTCTATTCGCCTCAGACACATTATTTCTATTTTCTTTCATCAAAATGGGTCAGTAAGGGACTTTTAATAGCATACAAAGTGATACATGAATGACGGGTTTCATTCCAGAGTGACATTCATTCTCAAACGTTATCAAATGTTAATTGCTCGCCATTTAAAAAAAAACATGAATAATGACATCCTCTTCAGTGTTGCTGCTTTGTAAGCGAGATTCAAGGGTTCAAGATCACTAATGTCAATAATGAATTTTATTTTTAATGCCAGAAATCACTCTGTACATCTGCTAAAAGTATCAGATTTTCTGGTAAACGTAGGAATGAATTCTTCACATGCAATGCGATGTTCCGATTTCCCTCCGAATTTGTTTATTTCCTATCAACAAACATGATTGTGGAGCAACATGTTTTTTTTTTTGTCTGCCTGCAACTCTTCTGTTAGAGCTATTAAATTCATATTCCCTTCCTTTTACATAGCAACAAAGCACAACATTAAGAACAGCCAAGAACAACATGAGAAAAGCTGCCTGGACACCAGGGGGAAAATCCACTGCTTGCCCCCTTTAGATGCAGACAATCAAAGTCGTTTCATGGGAAGTTTTCTGGGCAGCTTTGAAGTACGGTAGCTGCATAGCCTCTGTATTTCCAGCTGAAAGGGGAATGGCCATTTTTGTGAAACATTTCCTTTAATACACTGTAACCTCCCATTCCTCAGATGCTTTGGTGCTGTCCTCTGAACATGACAAATAAAAGGATGACTTGAGAGAGAAACAGAGAGAGAGAGAAAGAGGGGTTGACAGTAATGGGTGCGGTGGAGGTGTGTGTATGTGTGTGTGTGTAAAGGAACATCAGAGAAACCCAGGCAAGGTTAGTTCCCATCTGCAGCTCCATCCTTTTGTGTTTCCCTAGCTGCTTTCTTTTCTCTCTTGCCTTTGTATTTACTCTACCCAATCCAGTTTAGTGTTAGCCAGAGCTGCCTCTGTGGTGTTTCAGGCCCACTGTCGCTTTGGAGAGATGAAACGCGTGCCATTCACTTTCTCCTTGATAGAAGTGGGAAGAAATAAAGAAAGGAAGGTAAAGCATTGGAGGGAGGGGATGAGGAGGGAAGCAAGGACAGCGCAGGGGATGATAATAATGATTTGTTTCGATTTAACCTCCACATAGGACTTCTGTCTGTTGCAGGAGAGGGGAAGACCAGACTAACCTGAGACCAAGCACAAAACAAAAACACAAACAAAAGAATCCTCTTTTGAAGTCAAAAGACTACAGAAAACACACGAGTGGCAGCATCCTTAAACAGCTCTCGCTGTCCGCAAAGGGAGGAAACATTGATTTCCTTTTTACTCCTTTTTTAAAGGGGTCGTCTTTCTCTGTTTAATCCCCCATTCCTCTATTCTCGGGGGATCTGTGGCATTTCCTGTCAGCCAGCCAGCCCCGTGCTGCAGAGACGTATGCATCACTGTCAAAATGAATCTGATCAAAAGAAGGGAGGGGAGGTGAGTGAGTGTGGGGGGGAGGAGGGGGGGGGGGGAGTCTGGTTTGAGGGTCTGGTTTGATCGGCGCGATGCAAAACTCTTCCCCCATTGGACGTGCCGCCTGTCAGTGTGTCTGCCTCAGTAATCCATCAACCCCTTGCCGCTGATCAATAATGTGATTGGTTGAATTCTGAGAGATATCTGGCTGTGATCTGTGTATCCTAAGAATTACTGCCCCTGTAAAATTAACGTCTGACTCTGAATGTGTCCTTCAGCTGGAGGATGTGGAAAATCTGAAAGCCTGATCGCTGATCAGCATTGTTAGCCCCCCCCCCCCCCCCCCCCAACTTTCTGCACACTTATGTGATTTATGCAATTTGTGTTTGGCTAAATGTCTCCGGCAGCAATGTGTTTGATCTACGTGTTAAGTTATTAGATGATTACCCCAAATTACAGATGTTAGTAGATGCTGAGCCACACAGGACTAATAGGAGCCTATCAGATGACCCCAGTTTTTCATTTACATGGCAAATTCATGTTTCAAGATGAAGAGAAGTGACTACAACTCACAGGAAAAACTGTACACCAGCACCAATGTTTATGTTATGTTCACAAGTAACAAAAGGCATATCATCATAATATTAATTGTAATAATTCATTTCTAACCCGTCTTCTTCCTGTCCACCGTCTGAAAACACACACACGTCATTAATATACAACATTAAAGATTACATGCATGTATATATTTTGTCATCACTGCTTCAGTTTTGGCAGGATGTTACATTCCAAATGACTTGTGAAAGTATAAAGAATTATATTGTGTTCTGCTCTATTTGTTTTCTTTCCCATCCTTCACACAAATTGTTTTGATATGCAAATATTTACGATGAATCATTATGCAAAAAAAAAAAAA
Organism: Thunnus albacares; assembly: GCF_914725855.1. Taxonomy (NCBI): domain Eukaryota; kingdom Metazoa; phylum Chordata; class Actinopteri; order Scombriformes; family Scombridae; genus Thunnus; species Thunnus albacares. The sequence continues at coordinate 11,051,189 of NC_058120.1, read as the reverse complement.
AAAAAAAAAAAATGTATTACATAAATTGGCAGCCAAATTGCTGAGGATGTGTTACCTACTTTCCATTGAAATATGCTGGCAACACTATCATCTGTCACCCTGACCACAGACCTTTCAGCAGAGAAGTGTAATAGAAAAGATAATTTCCTTACACATTCATAAATAAGTATTTATATTTAAGAATCACATTATTATTCCACACATTTATGGGCGCCATTAAATTGATTTGTATTTACTTAGACCAACAGACACGTAGACAATTAGAGAATGGACTGATGGAATAATAAACAATAAATGTGATTTTCATTTGACGTTAAATCAAATCACACAAGCTGGATTGACACACACACACACACACATACAGGCTCACACACTGAAAGAGTCACACAGGGAGGCAGCAGCCCTCTCAGGACAGGCCCTAGCTTCAACGTCAGCCCACATTTCAGAGCGTTCAAACAAACTTTTTAGCGGTGAAAACAAATTGGGCTCACCATCAAAGAGACTTTTCAAAAAGCCATTTCTCTATGCCAGTTCAAAAGAACCCTGGTTGGTAAACAGGCATGGAGAATTCACAGCGCAAGATATTGTAGGAGGTACAAACGGCTGGAGCTCCACCACAACAAAGGCAGAAGAGAAGGAGTGGAGGGGTGTAATTCATCACACACTCAACAAAAGCAAGTGTGACTGACTGTCCATGACCAAAGAAACAAAACAAAACAAAAAAACTTCTCCTTAATTGGAGAAGCTGTTGTGTTTTTTTTTTTTTTTTTTCATTTCAAACCCACTTTGTCTATTGTTTTTTTTTTTTTTTTTTTCCTCCAATTTCTTGTTGCTCAGTCTGCCTGGATGCCCTTGCCCTCTCCTCCTCCTCCTCAGTCTCCCTCTCTCCTCTTTTTTTCCCTCTTCCCGCTCCCTCCCTCACCCCCTCTCCCCCTGTTTCTTCATTAAAAGAATTCACCGTGAGTTATTCTGGCCTCCAACTTAAATTAGAAGACAGACGGAGCTGCAGGAAGAGACAGAATGAAGGGAGAGGGGGCAAGAGAAGAATGGGGAGTTTAGGAGGGGAAAAAAAAAAAAAAAACCTTTGGGTCCTTTACGGCTTGTGAGATTTCTTAACAAACAGACAGAGGCCTTGCTCCGCATACCACCTCAAGCAAAATCTCATTTGTTTGGGATTCAGCGGAAGACCAGAGGATATAGGGAAAAAAGAGATCGAACGAGAGCAGCAGCAGCAGCAGCAGCAGCAGCAGACTCCAGCCCGCCCCTCCGACGAGCCATCATTAGGTATGCACAAGACAAACTGCTGACACAAAGTCACACAGCGTGCTGAGCAGGGGCTTGTGGGTAGGCAGGAGGAATCTATCCCTCCGTCCCTCCACCAGTCTATCGACATCCCTGGCTCTCACTCGTCCGCCTCCGGTTTTTGCAATTACAATCAAACGGCAGCATCCAGGCCCTGAAGCACTGACTGACGGCTTGGATTAACCGAGATGTGGAGAGGCCTTGGGATGCTGTGTGTGTGTATGTGTGTGTGTGTGTGTGTCTCCCTGCCTGTCAGCCAGTTTTCCTGTCCGTCTATGTGTGTACACTACATTGCTTTGTATGTGCAGCATGTTCCAGTGTCAGTGCGGATGTGTGTTTCTGTGTCTCTTCCTGTCTATCAGTTGATTCTGTCTGTGTATTTGTATGTGTGCGCAGCCTGTGTCGGTGTAAACGTGCGCTGTATGGCGGTGCGTCTAAATGACAGGGAAGGCGTATGTATGGAGTGGTGCATTAGCATGAAAACGAGCGTGAATAACAATGCAATTACGCATTTCAATTAAATCCCACCGCGTGGATCATTTGATTCCGTTGGCTGGATTTGGGAAATGTATCATCAACTGATTATTTTAGGGGAGGCACGTGACTTTCGAAGGCTGATAGATATTCATATGCGATTTCACCAGCAACCTAACAATTATTGACAATTAAAGAGTACGCTTGAGTATGATTCTGCTAAATAATACAGCTCCAAGAATTCCTTTCCATTCACATTTTTGTTGCAAGTGCTGTAATTTGCAGAATAATCCGGATAGTACATTTGAAAGAAATAACAAACCGAGACACAGCGAAGTGTCATGAAAAGTGACAACACAGGCAAATCAAAAATTGAGGATATGGAAAGAAATCACAAAGCTGTCAGAGAAGAAGAGCAAACCCACACATGCGTCTTCTGAATTAACTTCACTGTTGCACTGCTGCAATTGAGCAAGCCACTTCAAACATGCAACCCAACACAAAACCGTCCCTCAGAAGGCAGCGAATAAAGTATGATGAACAAAAACACGTCAATCTGCTTTGTCCAAAAGAATTTGAGCTGCTCTGCTGTATCTTCTGTGGGGACCGTTTCTTTAACTCTTCCATGCTAGATACCAATGTCATCCATCAGAGATGACAAATGTGACATGACAGCTCTGCTTGGGAAGCAGCGGTGACAAGACAGAGAACTACTTATGGGGGAAGCTTGTCAAGACAAAACCAGATATTTGAATCTTCTGTTCTTGTTGTGTCCACGATGTCCCGAGAAAAAGATCTGCCAGCTAAAACATCTTCAACACTGACGATTAACTGCTTTTTATTTGATTTTAGTAACTCAATTTTGGATGGAATCCAAAGATTCTAATGTGGGACATTTTGATCTTAGAAATATGTCGGCATTGTAATATATAATTCAATATTTTAGCAGTGACTCATTATACAAATTGCAAAATTCACACACTAGGCCCTGAGGACATGTGAAACTTTTTTTTCCACAGATACCCTTTTGCTGCATTCCCCTTCACCACAGACAGCAGAGTTCTGCTTGATGAAATGTCATGTTTTCTCTTAGAAACCCAGAAACCTGTCTGAGCATTTTAATAGGCCGGTTTATCCTGCTGTACTGTATGTTTTGTCCTAATGCAACAACATGTGATCTGTGAGTTGAAACATTTGGCATCCCCGAGTGAACTCTCATCCTCCTGTGATAAGGAGGAGGATGAGAGAATTGCAGCACATGGCAGCTGGAACATCAAATAAAATTTAAAGAATACATCTTAATACCATCTATGAATAAGCCAACAACATACACTCATTTTGATGCACCTTTCATATCAGTCAACCATCCAGTTTGCATATTCACACTGTGATTTGAGCTGGAAAGTCGTCCTGGATGCCCTCTCCCTACCCGGCCTGACGGAACAGAGACCGGCTAACCAACCAGAACATCCTCGCGGAGCTCATGAGCCAATGGTCGCCTGGGCTGTGTGTGTGTGCAAGGGCGTGCGTGCGCGTGTGATGTAAGCACAGGGAAAGGAGAGGTGACAGCGGCGCGAGGCTGATCTAATAAAAGGAGAAGATGAAACGCTGTCAGATGCCGCGGCGAGCAGCTCAAACGCCAGCAACGTTTGGTAAAACACACACGCGTCTCCTCCCAGACAGTCTCCTTCACTCACACTATCTCTCCCTCACACACACACACACACACACACACACATTCAGACACGCACATTTCTGTGTGATAGACAGTTTCATAGTGTCGTAGCTGAGGTGTTGGCCTATAAAAAGCAGTGCTGATATGATTTAATGGGCGAGTCTTATTATAAGACTGTCGCTGGGCCAGTGTAATCTGGCTAGCGCTCCAGGGCACAGCGCTGAGACACATGCACTACAATACTCCCCAGCAGATAATATTGCTATGTGCTACATTGCTATTATAAGATAGAGCCATTTGCCACACTAATACGCCGTGTATAAGACTGTCATTTGGGAAGGAGTGATTTATGACTGTGAGGCACGAGAATAAAGACAGATTATTTTTATTCATGTGTCTTTAGAGGCCAACTTCATTTCTTTTTTGTTTGTACTGCACTTATTTTTGTACTGAATCAAAGGCAAATCGTGTTCTGTGCAAAATACACATAACACCATATGGGCTTTGTGGTATTTATATAAGCCCTGTTGAGTCCAGACCACCCACTCAAAAACTGCACAATGTCACTTTGACATAGATTCTGAATCTGCACTTAATAGAACAAGATCCCTCTGTTAGCTGTCTTCCAATTTTTGCTGGGACTAAATTGCTATTAATTATAAATAGCGGAGCAGCTGTCTCAAAATATATGACATATCTACTAGGGTATTAGACACTGTGGTGATATTGCCTCTCCTGCCACTTTTAATATCGGCACCCTGGCTCCAATCACGGCCTAATAATGGCTTCTCATTATGAGTTGTGTGTGTGTGTGTGTGTGTGTGTGTGTGTGTGTGCGTGTGTGTGTGTGTAGAGGGGGAGGGGGAGGCTTCAATTTCACCACTTAAAAGCCACAGATGACACCTTGTAAAAAGTTAATTTCATTTTAGACATTTACAGAATAGGGCTGTAAATTTAAGCTCTCGAGGTGTGCCGTGAGGCTATCAGCTCTGATAATTGAGATGTTGAATAATTAGATGTAAGCAATTCATTACCCGAAAAAATGCAAAGCAGGTGTAAAAAAAAAAAAAAGAAAAAAGAAAAAAAAGTTGAAACTTTATTTGAGAAGAGTGAGAGAAAAGTGCCTGCGTTCACGTGAGCTGCTAGTTTACAGAGTGTTTGGTTGGACGGAGAGAGAGGGCCATTGTTGCCTGGGGTGTAATAGCGGGTTTGGACAGGAGATGGCGCTGTGCTTGCTGTGAGCACAGGAGAGCATGTGATCAAACTATAAACAACAGAGGAGGGGTGCGTTCAGGATCAGGCAACATTGCTGACTGTTTCCTAAAGTGATTCATTCTAGCTGACATAACTGTATTTTAAATGGGCAATTACTGCAACATATAACATTTAGAAAAACTAAAAAAAGGCAAGAAAATCATTAACATATTATTATCATACACTTTATGGATGTTTTATGTCATATAATATCACTACAGTCTTCCTAAAATATTCTCTTTTTGTTGTAGAATGTGTATAGCATGTGTCCAACATTTTATAATGGGATATTTTTCTTTGACAGGGGATTATATGACGCTTGTAGTAAATCACTTCACATGAACACTGTTTCAATTCACCCATTTGTGTAAACACAACCCCGCACATCACAAAAAAGGCATCTTCACACAAGCACAAGTCCACGGTCATTATAAGACAAGAGAAAATCTCCTTTTTTAGGAGTCTCCCTCTCCTTCTCTGTCTCTCTTCCTTGTTCCCCAAGCCTTTCATTTCTGGGATTGTCCCGTTTTTTTTGTTTTTTTTTTAAATGTAAAAAGGCGACAAAGGGACTCGCTGCCAGATCTATCTTTAAACTGCTTTAATTATTTTCGGTCAGATGAGATTGAGTTCAGTGACAAGAGAGAAGAAGAGGAAAGCTTCCACCTGACTGTATAAACTCCCCTTCTCTCACACTCACACACCATCACATCTCTTTCTGTTACTCCTCACCCTCCACCTCCTGCATCCAGACCCCCCCCCCCCCCCCCCCCCCCCCCCTCCCCTCCCCACCAAGCCCTCCTTCTCCTCCTTGCTACCCCCTCTCCACTCTCTCTCCTCTCTCATGGCCTCAGTCTTAATTTCACAGGGGAATCATTTGACAGATATTGCCCTTGAAGAGGCAGCCTGTGCCTCGCCACTGAGAGCAATGGGGGGTTGAGGGTTGTGGGGAGGTGGGAGGAGGAGAATCTAGGGGGGGTGATGGAGGAGAGGAAGCGACAGAGAGTGAGAGTGATGGGGAGAATGAAAGGGGGGGGTGGAGGGAGAGGAGGGAGGAGTAGGAGTGGGGGGAGTGGAGGGTAAAAAGTTATTAAGTGGATGTGAAAATGCAGCGCAGCCAAAAAGGTTAAGTCTGGAATAGGAAATTAAAACTTGCATCGCTTTTGGCTTTAAATAGATTTGGTTTCATTACGGGCGCCAAGGCCAGTTAGAGTCAAATCCCTCTGGAGAGAGAGAAAGAAAGAGAGAGAGAGAGAGAGAGAGAGAGAGAGGGGAGGAAAGAGAGAGAAGGAAGAGAGATGGTGACATGGGAACGGAGGCTGGCAGAAGAATAGGGAACAAGAGGAGAGAGGAAGGAGGCAGACTATCATGCAGTTCACATTCATTTTCAATCTCAGCCTGTTTTTCCCCAAACCTCCTTCCACAGTCAAGCGAATACCAATTCTACATACCATTACTGATTTAATACTTAGACTTTAAGTGGAATCCAAGGCTGCCGCAACGCATGAATACAAAGAACGCGAGCGGCATTGGCTAACAGGTGTGTGAAAACTATTTTTCTCAATCCCTCTGCTTTTATTTGCATTGACATTTTATGAGTCTTTGGGGACTTGAGTTAATTCTTTGACCCTGGAACGTAAGAAGCCTGTATATGCCTGCCTTTGGTTATTTCAGCAGTTTAAACACACACACACTCACACACACACAAACAAACACACACACGCGCACGCACGCACACTTGCACGGGTTACACAGGTTACACAGCCTGACCCTCTCACAGCTCTTGTTATTGCCTTCGTGGTCTCCCAGGGAAGGACAGAATAGAGAGAGAAGCTAGATAGATTGCACTGAAAATGTGAGAGAGAATGGATGATACAGGGGTGGGAAGACAAAGGAGAGAAAGTAAAAAGAGAGAGAAAAAAAAGAATGAAAGGAAGCGTGATGAAGCCAGTGAAACAGAGACAGAAAGAAGAGGAGGCTGTGAGGGAATAAAAGAATTAGAGATGGATAGATAGACCAAGAGATAAAGAGACGGTGAGGGAAAAGGGGGTAAAGTGTGTGTGTGTGTGTCATTTGCCACCTCTGGCCATGCAAGTAAACAACAGAAGTGATGAAAAACAATATGGTGCACACATGAATAAATGAGACGTTTGAGGCATTGTAAGACATATCAGGCCGGTAATCGTTATGATCATAGAGGGTCAGGTTGCTAACTATAGCCTACTTAGCTTAAACAGGTCACAACATGTCACCTGCGGAAAAGGGAGTTTAATATGAGTAAGTCAATGATCTCTTCACACTTCTGCATTAGAATGATACACTTTCTCGTTATTTTAATCAGTTTATACCAAAATATGGGCATAAAATAACACAAAAAATACATGTCAGATATGACCCACGCTACCTGAGTGCATGTTTACATTAATTAACGCATCAATTTACATGTAATATTAACATGTGAACTGTATATGGATAAGGAACAACGCACCTAATAAGTTTAAAGGTCCCCTAACTCTACGTCTTCCTGCCCATACAGCGGCATTGATTCCTTTGACCTAGGACGTGCCGTGTTTGTCGACCAGCTCCTCCCGCCTCAATATTTGCATGTTGAGATCTGATCACAATGCGGGCAGAATCGAGATAACAAGAACACTTATAAAAACAAGGTGTAAATGCAAAGTCTTGTAATCAGATGTCATTATCCGAGTGCAGATCGAATGTTAAAATTAGATGCAAATGTGGTCAGTTTTGTGCATATTGTGATTAATACTGTTTTTTTTTTTTTTACCTTTGAATGGTAGTAGTAGGTGAAAAGTGTCATTGATATAGTGTTAGCAGTAATAACAGGAACACTTTAAATTTTAAAAAATCTTCATCAAAAACACTCAATACTACATAAAAGGTATCAGCTATGGGAAACTTCTAATAGCAGTAAAAGTAACACTTCAGCTATTAGTCTTGCAAAAACCCATCAAACAAGCCTTAATTGGAAATGTGTAAAAACACTGAGACGCAGGAATAGAGTGAAGTTAGAGGAAAACAAACGAATGACTCTAATTTGAAAAGAAGCCATTTTTCCTGTCTCCCACCAGCCTCTTCTCCTCAGAGAGGGACAGCGAGCAACAGCATCTTCGCTAAAAGAAAAAAAGAAGACGGAAAGAGGACAAACTCTCCTCTCTGGCCTTCTCTCTCTCTGTCCGTCCCTCTCTGCCTCTGTACACCAGATTATGAAAATGAGGTGGCCCCACAGCTTTCATTGTATATTCGGGGGGGGGGGGGACTGGAACGACACACTCCGGATACTAATAGATTAAAAAAAGAGAGACTGAGTGTGTGTGTGTGTGTGTGTGTGTGTGTGTGTGTGTGTGTGTGTGTGTGTGTGTGTGTGTGTGTGTGTAGAGGGACAATTTAAGACACAATAAACTCTGGCAGAAGAGCCACACATCCTCACACCCCCAGTTTGTCTGATGAAAGAAAAAAAAAAAAAAAAAAGAGACAGGAAATAGAGAAACCTCCGTAGCTAAAATAGAGACACTGTCGCCTTAATAAGAAAAGCAATTTACAATTCATCCTCTCTAAAGAATAGGCGGTAAATACTTGATGAGAGCAATGCGTGCAAATCTAGCAGCAGCAGTGCATGGCTCAACGGCATAACACACACGCGCCTTATTGTTTCAGCGTGTGAAATAAGTGGTTCACTACCACACAGTAGATCAGTGAATGTAGCAACTGCTGTCGTGTAATTAAAGACGTGTTAAGTATATGTGTGCACACCACGCGGAGTCCATGTTTGACTGTATATTAGAGTGTGAGAGCGGGTTTGTGTATGCGTGCTCTTTCTCTGTCTCTTCCAGTCTGTTGTCAGTGAGGCGTCTCTGTGGCGTACCGCTGGGTAGCTAGCTACGCTGGCTCATTGGCAAACATGAGCCGTGCTGCCGTAAAAATCTTCTTTCTCCAGACAGGAGGTAGAAAGGAGAGTAATACCTTGTTGCACAAGGGTCGACAGACAGTTTCTGTGTGAGTGAGTGTCAGAGAGAGAGAGAGAGAGAGAGAGAGAGAAAGCTGCTGAGACAGAGAGAGTGAAAGAGTAGCTGACAGCAGACCATAACACATAATTTCTTTTCAAACTTGGCTTGACTGACTGACCAACTGACTAACTTGCACTTTACACTGCTGCTATGAATCCAAACTTTTCTTTCTTCATTTTTTTTTCACTGAGAGACCCTTCATGAACAGGTAGCTGTGCTTTTTTTTTTTCAGCAACATCCTGCTTGGCAGTTGAATGCTCTGCTATGCATGAAATTAGCTAAATGCTAGCTTGGGGCAACTCAATAGGAAGACTAGCAGCAGGTGTATAGGTGCACACTGAAGCATGTAAGGGGAGCGTTTTCAATTGTTAGATTATTACTTCCAAAGTTGTTTTAGAACACAAGATCAAGATATTTTTGATATGTCATAGTAGGAAAAGCACAGGTGTAACTAATGACATTAACAATGGCACTAACAGTGTGACAGTGGGCCAGCATGCACGATACCAGGACCCTGAAACTAAAGCAGCTAAATAAAATTCAGCCTTCATTAATGTTATTATTTACACCTGTGCTTTCCTCACTGTGACATACGTCAGAATGTCCTCAGTTAAAAAGGGATACTGAACAGACTTAACGTTTGCAATTTAAAGGGCTGGTTCATCCAGACTGAAGGCTCTACACAGCCACACAGGTGTTTTCACTTACTGTGCCTGATTAGACCTGTTCTCAGGTTTGAGTGGGCGTTTACAGACTGGGCTTGTCTGACATTTCCCTCACACTCTGTTGAGCCAGGTATACACTGTGCAATTTTGGGCTGTCCCAGACAACAGATGACCGATATGAAAGAAACGTGGTGATATCTTTGGTCGATGGTCCTAGGTCACACTGTGAGAAAGGTTCAAAGACAGCATGGGACAAAATTCTGACAGTGTCAGAAATTTAGCATAACCATCTCACAATGTGACTGCTGCTACGACCTATGTCTACTAACCAACCATTAGGAATGCAGCATGAAATGATGCACTTAGCAATGCAACACTGGCACTAAACCCAACGCTGGAGGTAAAACGAGCAAAACGAAATGTTTGGGATTCCAACAAAGAAGAAAATCTTGTTGAGTTGTGGCAGCAGAAGCCTTGTTTGTATGATGTGTCCTCCAGCTGTTATCATGACTGTGCCAAGAAGGATGTAGCATGGAAAGCTTGATTCTTGCTTAGCTTCATTGTTTACCAGATGCAGATGGATGAGGCACTCTGATGACATTTTCTTGTATATTGACTTGCGTCATAGTCTACGATTCAGTAGGTGTGATCATCGTAGTCTACATACATCAAACTTGATGTCGTACCCAAGTTCCATGTCTCACATTGTGGCTTGCAATAAACTTATAAGATTGTTGAAATCTCACAGTCTGTAGGCACCATTATCTTATCTTGTTGACCTCACATAATTCCCAGTATAGCTCCACCCAGCTTTAAAATGAGCAGGTGTCTGTGCAGGTGTGCAGGGCTTTTTTCTCACTTACCTCTAGTAGTAACAAGCCATGCAGAAAATTTTGGTTTTATCTATCCAGGTTTAAGATATCAGTCTCTGAGGTTTCTGCCTCCATTATTTTTGTCAGATAGTTTCGACAAAGCTTCTTAGCAAAGATTCTTGGAGCTTTGAATGAATCCTTGTCTACAATGTCAACTACAGATGCTATGAAATGATCGACATATTGGATATTTGTCTTTTGTTTTTTATTGGTGGCATTGTTTTTGATATATTGCAAATTAGACATTAAAAACTATAAACCTTGATCAAGGGCACCTCAACAGGAGTTGTTGAGCAAACAGAGAGCTTTATTCATCAACTCTCGCCTCAGATTTTCCAGGATTCAAATTTGTGACCTTCCTGTTACACCTAGAGGATACTGCTGCCTCTTAGAAGACTTCAGACGAAAATGTGACTGAATTCAGTGAAAAAATGAATAATCTTATCATGCAGAAAGGTGAAATCTGATGCTTTAAATGCGAAAAGGAGGTCTTGTGATGTTATACATATCTGCAAACTGTATTATTTACAGTGAGCATCACATGCTCCTTTCTAGCATTAGAGCAACATTTATACCCCTCAGCATTATCTGGACACACACACACACACACACACACACACACACACACACACACACACACACACACACACACGCATGCATACACAAACAGTCAACTCTCTTCACTTAGTGAGTGCTTCTCTCGTCTCTTGGCATCAGGATGAAGGCCAAAGCCAAACTCTAAGTGCACAGCTTTCCATTTAGGTCTAAAATACGACTCTTCTTTTCCCCGCGAGGGAGGACAGCACTGTAGCAACGATAGTGCACAGAGAAAAAAAAAATCTGGTGAGGTAGTGTGTGTGTGTGTGTGTGTTTGTGAGAGAGAGAAAGAGCAAGAAGGAGCACAGGGTAAAGACGGTAAGATGTGATGGGCTGGCTGGCTTTCAAGGCCTACTTTGTACCCAGTGAGCTGAGGCTGGGATCTGTGCTAATGTGTATGTGTGTGTTTCTGTATATACCACGCACTTGTGCGTGTGTGTGTGTGTGTGTGTGTGTGTGTGTGTGTGTGTGTGTGTGTGTGTGTGTCTGCGTGCGCGTCTACCTATACGCCCCTCACAGCCGAATGGAGAGAGTGAGCACTTCAGCAATGACAAGTAGGTAAACAAAATCATCCATGCAGAAAAAAGAGAGACAGAGATGGACCACTGAAGAGGGAAGATAAGGAAACAAGGAGGAAGGATGGAATTTATAAGAAGGAAGGATGAAAGGAGAGGATGTATGACAGACATGTAAGGGGAAGGAAATCATGAAGGATGGGGAAAAGAGAGAAGTGAGATGCAGGAAATTAGAAACAGGGAAAGAATGAAAATATTAATAGGGGAACACTGTAAAAAATGAAAGAAAAGCAAATGACGGGATTTAACGTCTATGCAAATACTGCAGGGGGGCTAATTTTTTAAAAATGTCCTTCACTACTATGGATACGGGTTTGAAAAATAAATTGAAACTGGAAAAAAAGAGCAAAAAAGAAAACTAGAAAGGAAGAAGAAAGGATGGAAGGAAAGCCAAAATGCCTTGATGAAGAAAGAAAAGAATAATGATGGAAGGGCAGCAAGAAAGAAAGAAAAAAGAGGATTTTTTAAAAAAGTATTCAACATAAAGTAGAGGCTAGTAACAATTCACTATCACACTGTATAAATTATACAGGACACTGCTCCATTATGCATTTGCAACCAAATACAACAAAACCACAATCACCGCCCCTCTGCGCTTGAAACTCATCTCTTTGCATGACAGATAGCCTATACGGAGAGCAGTGGCATTATGGGAAATCACCTCATGTCTCTGTGTGACCAGGGACCGCTATGTATGTATGGACGACATTGTTTTCTGCTTACGCCGTCATCAACAGTAACACGAGCCCAGTTACTAATCCAGCCACTCCAACAAAATCACACTGGAGTAAGTAGATCGTGTTCATGAATACTGACAGAGAAGTGTGCACGCGTTATTATGTTTGAGCATGTTTATTTTATGTGTGTGTAGCATGTGTTGTGTGCGGGTGAGTCTTTGAACATCTGTATGCGTCCCTGCTCCCCCTATTCCTATTCCTCCTCCCTGTGTTTCCTCTCCATACAGCTCTGCCATGATGAAGTCCGTCGCAGGGTCCCCGACCCAATATCCAACGCCTAATAAACTAATACATCATTAATGAGAGCGAGGGAGGGAAGGAGAGAGGGATGGAGGGAAAGAGAGATGCACTGAGTCCACTGCCAGGCTATAGCGAGCTATTGCTCCACAGCTCAATAGGCTTTCTAACAAGGCTCTGTCCTTGAGAGAGGCTGCATACTAAAAACTTCTCCATCGGCCGCTGTGCCAAGCAAGGGGAATTCATAAACAGAGGACAGGGGAAGGGGGGGGAGGATGGGGGGAGGGGAGGGGAGGGGGTGGGGGTAAAGGAGGACAGATGAGAGAGGTTCTCAGAAACAGGAAGGAGGGAGAGGGAGAGGAAGGAAGATGAATCATGTTCTGCCTTAATTGTCCTTCTCTTATCTTACTGTTTGCTTTGGGTCAGACTGTCTCTCTGACCGACTCACAGTAATGACACATGATCAATAACCAGTTTATTAGTTTGTTTGTCTGACTATTTCAGCCTGTACTTGGACTCTCTCCACCAGAATATGTGTGTGTGTGTGTGTGTGTGTGTTTAGAAGAGAGAAGTCCCATGAGTATAAGTGGGTAGTAAAAAGAGGGTGCCACTTTACTTTACAGCATCTCCATTAAAGTGAGCGAGGGAAGCCCTGGATGCATCCTCTCACAGGTAGACACAGCTGGATACAATGTTTACACATATGCATAAACGCTCATACTTCACTGGACACACACACACACACACACACACACACACACACACACACACACACACACACACACACACACACACACACACACACACACAAACAGCATAAATAAGTAATTTGGAAAGAGAAAGACAGAGCTGAGAACCACTCCTGTCAATTGGATGTATGCACACACGTGCGCACACACACACACACAAATTGGACGTCTCTAAGCAAATACCGCCGCAGGCCTCATTTGAATAGAGATAATTGAAAATCAGACTTGTTTATCAGGCTAAATAGAATGACAGACACTCACAAAAGGAGGCAGAGAGAGCGAGCTTAGCGAGTATTAGCATAATGTTCATGGCTGAATGATTTCTAGGTCCATTAGGCCAGGGAAGGACATTCGAGAAGTTCACTTTTCATAGCTGGGGCTAAATGCTGAAATATGACTTCATTTTGAGGTGTTACTTTAAAATGATGTATTGGCATTTCAATTCTGACGCGAGGTTGCAGAGGGGGGCTCAGGGAATATGCTCGATGAAATTAAAAGAAAAGAAGGAGAGAAAAAGAAAGCGGCGGCGAGAGAGGAGGAAGGGGAGGCGGAGGGTGGTTACAAATGCTCAAGAGAGATTTGGGAGACTGTCCAAGACTTTCATTATCTTTGATGAAAATGATCAGACCCCCATAATTAGGCCTCTCATATCACTCTCTCCCTCTCTCATTTCTTATTTTTCTCTCTATCTTCTAGTGATCAATGAAACACAGTATGGGGTGGAGAGGAGTGTTGTACCCCTCTTCTGGTGTTTCTCTCGGGGGCCTCTGGCATGGCTCAACGCCTGGTCCTCCCCTTCAGAGTAAATCTATGTCTTATAAGAACCTGTTCAATTAGTCTTTAAGAAACATCACACAACCATAGGCTCCCTCAATATGAAACCACACGGCAGAGTCAGAATTTGCTTAAACATATTGTTGTGAAGCATGAAAGACACACACATTGAGTTTAACTTAAACTGTCAAAATGTTGGGAAACACAAGCCGGAAAGGACGGAGCATAACAAGATTTTTCAAAATGAGAACCGACACGCTGACATCTGTAAGAGTATTATCAAAACACACAGAAAAATCCCTGGTAATGTGTGCAGATCAGGATTAGGCCACTGTTCCCCTCTAATTCACATCCAAATAAAGAGACACCAAATTCCATTATCACTTGAAATCCAGTGCAACCCCCGTCGATCCTATCACCACAGAGCTTTGAAGCAGTACAAGGAAAATATAGCAAACAGGAGGAATCCTCAGGCCAAAGCCCACATTGCCTCAGGACAACCCTCAGACGGTACAACACTGCCCTTGGCCTTACAAAATTAGAACTACACAAATAAAGGAAAATTACGTCACCTGGTAGGAAAACCACAACAAAAAAAAAAAATCTGTTTGGATGCGTTCTGTAGCTGAACTGGAAATGATACTGTGTCACATAACAAGACAACAGCGGAAAATCTGAAACTTAGTTAGACACTAAATACAGAAAAACAGACACAGACAGGCCTGGGCTCTGTAAGCTGAAGAACACATCAAATATTCTCATAAGGTGAGTGCTGCAAACACTCAGAGCATGAGTTACTCCTCCAGAAGAACTGAAAAAGACTTTAAAAACTAAGCATATGTTGGCAAAGTACAATATCTACCAGATGAGTTTCCAGACATCCTACTTTGACAGCAATATGGCAAAATATGCAGCTTAAGTAAAGCAGGAACATCAGAGCATGAATTAAATTTGAACTTTTGTTTACCTTGAATACATTTTGATTATATAACCTCTTTTTTTTTTTCCTCATAAATGTTTGCCATCTAATTACCTAATACTGTCATTCTCTTTCTCCATATTATAATTATACTACACATATGACATCTATTGCACGTCTGTCCGTCCTGGAAGAGGGATCCCTCCTCTGTTTGTTGCTCCTACTGATCCCCTTCTCATCCCTATGATAGATTAATGACAGGATTAGTTGTCTTTGTGGAGGAAGAAGAGCGCTGGGAGTCACCCAGAGGACTTGCTGTTCTGTCTCTCTCTCTCTCTCTCTCTCTCTCTCTCTCTCTCTCTCTCTCTCTACTCATTCTCGTTTCCGATATTTATAGTTTATTAGGTTAAAATATGGCTTTAATCAAAACAAGATTTCAGAGGAAGCGCTCTAAATATGACAGATTCACAACACAAATGTGAGCCAGATAATATATACGCGGAGGCAGTAGATCAAAGAAAAAAGCACATTTATCCGAGTTAATATCCTGACTCGCTGCCCTTGTGTCAGGAACAGCCATCCGAAGGTAAAAGTCAAAGTCAAGCTTCCCATTTCCCTGGTATGATGGGCTGATTAGCAGGAGGAAGAAAAATGGCAGAATGGAGAGATAGATGAAGTGATGGAGGCCACGGTTAAATGCTAGTATCCTGGTGCAAAACAATACATGGACACACATTTAAGACATTTTCAAACTATTTTATCATAAACCTGAAGCTGATTTTGAAGCCAACTGAAAAAAATAAATAAATAAAAAAGCAAAGCTGGTAAAATAAGCCAATTTCTGACTGGAGTTAGCTAATTAATATTCTTTTAAAGTAGCAGCACAAGGTAAAGCCAACCAGGAAATTAACTGAAATAAAACAGACATGAAAAAGTTTAAGATAAGATTAATTTAAAAAAATGTCCCATTTTTCCTACTACTTATGCATTTTAAGAATATTCCTGTATGTGTGTGTGTGTGTGTGTGTGTGTGTGTGTGTGTGTGTTGGACCTGTGGAAAACCTTGAATCAGCAAAGGACACATACATACACAAACACACACAGACAAGCCAAGAAAAAAAAAAAAAAATACTGTTGACCTCAAAATGCCTTAACCAACAGCAAGCTTTCCCTCCATTAATGTGTCCGTCCCTGGAACCACAACACATGGAGATAAGGCAAAGGACACAGGCGGATGAAGAAATATAAAGACAGAGGGAGGAAAAAAAAAAAAAAAAAAAGCACAATGACACTCTACCTCCTTTGGGAAAAGGAGGGGAGGCAGCTGAGAGGAAGATGAGGAGAGGAGGTTGGGAAGGAGAGGAGGAAGAGGAGGATAGGGCAATTTGGTTTCCGCTCTTCTCTAATCTAATATGTGTAACTGTGACTGATTCTCTGTCCTAAACCAGGACCCCAGACACAGGGAAAGGGCACCAAACTTCTCTGCTAGCCTGAGGGAGATGAACCAAGGAGGGAGAGGAGCTAGAGAGAGGGAGGTGGAGAGAGAGAGAGAGAGAGTGCAAGTGCGAGAAGGGCAAAATAATGTGTCAGCTCTGGTGAAAAAGAGCAATAGAACCAATTCCAGAAATGGGAGAGATATTCCCAAAGCTTGTGTATTATTGCCAGGATGTTGGACAAAGCAAATATCTAATACAGCGCAGTAAATCCTCCGAAAGGTGTTGACATGTATGTGTGTGTGTGTGTGTGTGTTTGCGAAAGAGGACCAAGACTCCACAGAAAAGCACCAAATCACAAATTTTTCACACCACCACAGGAACACGCTGACTGTAAAGCAAAAATATGTGTGTTTCTCCCTGTGTGTGTTTGTGTATGTGTGTGTGTGTGTGTGTGTTTCCGAGTCTGAAAGAGCAGCAGCTGTGGTCCTGTTTGGTGACTCCCACTGCAGCAAAGCTAAGGTTAGCTATTTGCTCTTTTCACACCTCACAGGGTAAAAAAAGACTTGGAAGCAATGGGGAAATTCAGCTATTAAGACTTCCCAAATCCCTCTTTCACCGCGGGGCAATATCCAGTATGGCAAGCCCCTTGCTTTGAGACACTAATACCTAACAAACTGACACACACATATACCTACACCCACACACACAGCCACAGCCACAGTCCTGCATTCTCCATTAGCTTATTGATTTTGGGAGAGAGAGGGTTTAGGGCACGATCTCTCTGCGGGGGATGGCTCAAAAGACAAGGTCAGCAATGCACTGAGTTAAAAAAAACAAAACAAACACACACACATGATTTCTCATATTTTTGGACTTAAAGACATAATTCACACAATGTTCATATAAATAAATGCCTATTTTATCTGTCAGACAAGATGCAAGGGAGGCTTCGGTCTTATCATTTATGCAAAATCCACCTTGAATTGCTCGAAATTTTAATGGAATCTTTCACACAAAGGCGTCTTTTTTAAAGTTACTTCATCACTGACTATGAATGAGAGAGAGTGACAGCGTGTGTCTTTCATAGAACACAGGCGGCTTCACTAAAAACAACACAAAAGAAAGGGACTTTTTTTTCTCCATTTTTTGGAAAAGTGGGTAGACCAAAATCCTTAACTTTCCAGAAATACAAACAAACAAATATCTTCTCACGTTGCTGACTTCAAACACCAGCAGAGCATCCTGCATTATAGTCGCCCATCAAATGAAGATTCAGTGAGCAGCAGGGACAAAAAAAAAAACTATTACATGAGCAAATATTTCTGTTGTTTACCAGAGCTGTTTAGTGTTTTTATTTACCCTTTTTTTCAGACAGGTTTTTGACAGGTTTGACAGCAGAGAGCTGTGTGTGGCTGCCTCTATCATGGAATTTG
The DNA here is from genome assembly GCF_914725855.1 of Thunnus albacares. NCBI lineage: Eukaryota > Metazoa > Chordata > Actinopteri > Scombriformes > Scombridae > Thunnus > Thunnus albacares. Next base: position 11,033,465 of record NC_058120.1, on the reverse strand, counting down.
AGTCTCTAAATTAATAAGTGCAATTTGTTCATGCACAAGATGGTAAGTTTTTGTTTACTTTCGGACACGGACGGATTAACCTGCTAGGGGGCCCTGGGGCAACAATTTGCTGTTGGGCCCTTGTATAGCTTGTGGCGATTGATCAAAACATTGTTTAGAAAATGCACCTAGTAAAGTAAAATAATTAAGTTGATAAAAGCAGATTTTGATACATGGCCCCTCTACGAGATGGGGCCTCATTACATAATAATGCAGGAACCAGCTGATATTGTACTTGCAAATTGCTTAACAAATTTTGCAATTACTCAAACACTAATATCCAGCTGATACGCAGTGAACCTGCGGCTTCTGGGGCCACTGGGGGTCGGGACCCCGGGGCATGTCTTAGGTGACACTAAGAATTTGGAGTCTTCCAAACCAAATCCAAGGTTTTATTCAAAACTTAGGCCTACACATACATTACATTTTATACATTTTTTGAGTCAATATTCTTAAATATGACTGTTTTTAGGTCAATGCATTCATTAAAATAAAGTCATTTGTATCCTGGCGTTGTAGAGAGCTCTTTGAAACATCTCAACATCAAAATGAGGACCTAGCAGTCGCCACTTTGTGACACATGAGCACATTCACATCTCACTCTTCCACAAGTGGCCAAAACACATTCTTAATCCACGGTGGCACATGACATCCCTATCTCGAATGCAGCTCCCACAAATGTCCCTTACAGCCACTCTTACATTCTCACAATGCGTTCTCAATGTCAAATCGCAGAGCCATTCAACCGTACGCCTCTGAAGAGCACAGAGACGGAAGCATTTAGGCATTTAGTGTGAATAATGTGGAGACGCACTCTCTTAAGTAACTGTGTGTGTGTGTGTGTGTGTGTGTATGTGTGTGTGTGTCCCAGCACGTGGTGAACATTCAGTGTGTCAGAGATGAGTAGCCATGCACGGCTCTTAGATAAGGCCTGTTACGGGACCCTCAGAGGGACAAGCAGAGCGGGGGAAAGAACATCTGAAAAGGCACATTCTTCTTCTGTGGCAATCAGAGAAAGTCTCATTCAACACAGCCGTCTGGATCTCTCTCTCTCTCTCTCTCCATCCCCTTCCCACTTTCTTTTTCTGCTCACTTTCTTTTTACCCCAACCTTTTTGACGTGTTATTCTTACTTCTACAATTTATTTTATTTTATTCTTAAGCCTCCGGTCTTTTCAGGGCTGAAAGCGCTGTATGATATCTTCATGTATGTACTTTCTGAGATTTATTTCCTCAAGTGTTTGCTGTTTTTACAGCTAAGATGAAGGAAATATTAATTATAACGCAGCTAACTGAGTTAACATTGAGGTTCTATGTCTTGATGTAAATAGGATGGACTATTTTTCTCGTTTCTTCATCAATAAACTTATTTTTTTAAAAATCACTTACCTACATGATGAAGACGCAGCACAACCAACAGCGACAGAGACATAGAGGAGGAGAGAAGGCCATAATTATAATACGATCAGCACTATGATATCACTGTAATTACTCATACATTCCATAGCATTTGCATATAATTATTTCCATGCAAAAACATGCAATTCATTAATTTTACATGGCTGCATTACAACAGGCGTTTGGCATATAATTACATATATTCCCAGGAATGTTTCCCGACACTGGTGACACTTTACTTTGTGAGTGTGTGTGTCTGTGTGTGTCTGTGTGTGTCTGATTGTGTGTGTGTGTGTGTGTGTGAGATGCGCTCTACTTAAGTGGTTGTTGGATCATTAGTGCTTTTAAGATTCACAGTAGATTTCACAGTCTTATAATGACTGTGTTTGCGCATGACAGAGCGAGAAAGAGAGGGAGAGAATTAGTGTTATTACCATAGAAATGGAGGGATGAACGGAGTGATAGTGAATAAAACGGAGCAATATACAAACACACACTGAGAACTTGAACTGTATAATGAGTACTTAAACATGAGAGAGGGGACAGGAAAGGAGAGGAGAGGAGAGGAGAGGAGAGGAAAGGAAAGGAAAGGAAGCATACTGATTGGCTGTGGTGATGACAGGCATCGATCTTGGCCAATGGTGCGACAGAGGCCCTATACCACTACCTCAGCATGCATACATATGAACACGCACGCCTTTTCTCTCCTGTCTCCTGCCTCTCAAACTCTCCCTTTCTCTCTTCGGCTCCCCCCTTTTGCTCCCCTCTCCCTCCCATTCTCTCATCCTCCTGTTTTCAATCTCCCTGCTCTCATTTTAATTACCCAGAACAACGGCGAGGAGCCTGCGCGAGAAATTAAAAAGGAAAATGGAGAGCAGCGAGGAAGGGAGGGAGGGAGAGAGGGAGGGAGTGAAAGGTAAAGAATGGAAGGAGGGGGGAGGTTTTGTAGCTTCAGATGGGATGATAAACAATCTATTCCTTTAAGTGAATTAGAATTGGAGTGGGGGGGTTTCAAATGGATGAGGAGGGAAGGGTGATTTTTATCACGATGGCAGCAAAAAAACACCACGAGGTCAATGAGGTTGAAAGCTAGTGAAGTGGGATGCAACAGTCAATGCAAGTGTCAATTCTTCCTCTATCTCCTCTACACACACACACACACACACACACACACACACACACACACCTCTCAACTGGAGATATCCCTTATGGGTGTTGAGGAACCACAGAGATACATTTATACATTTTGACATTTGCTTCTAAATTCTATTTCTCTAGAGTGTGTGTGTGTATATCTGTGTGTCTGTGTGTAGTATAAGAGTGCATGTCCCTTTGCTGTGTCTCAAAGGGATGCAGTAACGCAGTAACGTGTCCTTTTTCAGTCTCCCAGGGTGAATGTGTCCCTGCTGTCACACTGTGTGTATGTGTGTATGTGTGTGTGTGTGTGTTTGTGTTTGTCCCTCAGAGCTTTGCTGCTAGCCTTTGGATTTCTATCGGCACATCTGTGTTGCTGCCACCGCTAGCCAGGAGTGTAACACACACACACACACACACACACACACACACACACGCACGAGCACACAAACACACACAGCGACAGGAAGGAAGGAAAGCAAAGCAGAGAGGGGAACAGGGACATGATTTCAAAAGCGCTGAAACGAAATCCTCCAGAGTTGAGATCACAGAAACACTGAAAAAGAGAGAGATGAAAGCGCAGTCGCTCTCTTTTTGAGCTTTTTTAACACACAAAACATCGCCCGTGCCTTCGTTTTTTGGAAGGTAAAAACTCCGCCATCAGTACTGCGTCTTCCCGTTTGGAAACTCTGTTCAGCTAATACTTTTTTTCAGTTGGTCCTCTTCCTCTTGTTGGAAAATGATTCGCCGCTCTTGTCCCCCTAAAGACATTTTAATAATTCTCTCACTTGCCGTTCCTCACTCCCTCTTTCTTTTCCTCTTTCTCCTTCTCTCTAGTCATTCGTTCCTCCTTTTCCCCCCTCCTGATCCTTCATTTCTTTCACTTTGTGGGCTGCTTTCCCTCCTTCATTGGTTTGTAATTTAAATATTTTTGCCTTATTTAAGTGCAAGGACAAAGTTATTATAGTCAGATTCTCTTTCCCTGCTTCCTCTCATTTCCCCCATCCTCCCTCCTGCCTATTTGTGTCTGTGTGTGTGTGTGACAAAGACAGAGATAATGAGTGATAGAAGGATATAAATAAAGAGTAAAGTTGATCCAGAGTGAGAACAAGAGAGAGGAAATGAGAGACAGAGAGACAGTGATGTATACAGAAATGAAAATAAGAAAGTCAGAGAAGAACAAGATAGAGGGACAGGAGCCGATCAGAGCTTTCGAGGAGGGATTAAGAACGAGGACGTCGTCTTTCTGTGAAAAATGTTGACAAGCGTGGATGAGATTGATGCAGCTGTACGAGCCGTCAACTTGCATAAATAACTGGCCTATTTGTCCAATTGATGGAAAAAAATGTAAGTTAGCATCTGCTTGGTAACCGCTACCACTAACCGATTCTGTGTCTACTGAAAATGACAGAAACGTTAATCAATACTGATTGGTTAGTGCAAAGCAACCCTGTCTCCTGAACAGAAAACAGATAACATTAACGATATTATTCTACCTTCACTGAGCGTTGATGTTCTGTTTGGTATCAACAATGTCAGACTGAGTATGATGATGATGAAGAGACAGAGAAAGAAGTCACAATTACAGAATTTTGAGCATCAAAAGGTGATGAAGAAGGAGACAGAAAATGTAAGAGGGAGATTCAAATTGAGTTTATTTGGATCTCTTTTAGCTCATTGGCTAATCTTCCAAGAGTCCACAATGACAATCAATGACAATCAGGAAGAGACGGAGACAAACAGAGGAATAATACGAGAGAGAGAGAGAGAGAGAGACAGAGAAAGCGAGCGAGTGTGTATGTATGTGCGGGCTGCAGTGTGTTGGTTGCTCTGTCTGAACGCAGCAGGAAACTCAATGGACTGGGGTCCTTCATTATGCAGGTCAGGCACGGCTGACTAAGGAGCTGCCTGTTTAAACAGCTAAACCAAAACGCATACTCGACTTGTGTCATACCGCCTGACACACACATAAACACACACACACACACTTTCTGTGAGTCACACGCACATTCCAAGACAGCAAGCCGCACACACACAGGTGCTCACATGTACAACTGACCACCGGAGAACACAACCTATGCATTCCTAGTATGAGTAGATGTGCACATAAACACTCGTATTGTGTTTACATCTACACACACACACTAAGACCTGAACTCAAATACACACACGTATATACACACACACACACACTTAAGTATGCAGAATTAAATCTCATAGTAAAGACAGCTGCGACATCACTGATACATTTTCTTTCATTCTTTGTTTCTTTAATTAGAGGGAGAGAAAAAAAGACAGAATGAGCCAATGAATGAAAGGAGGAGAGGGAGAAAGAGAGACTGCATGTTGGAAAACCAGACAGAAAGCCGCTATTGCAAAGAAGGGGTCAGACATCATTAGGAAGGGCAGCACGGCGTAATGCAAAGACCATGCATTTCTTCTAATAAAGCTGATTATGGTAAACATGTGTATGTCTGAGCCTGAGCCGCGTCTACTTCAACAGTGACGGATCTTTTTGTCTTCAAATTCACGGATCATTTCCCAAGGAGCTAATAGCAAGATGAAGAAGAATAAACGGATGCTTACACGCCTGCGCTATGCCGACAAACACACACAGACGACACACACACACACACACACACACACACACACACACACACACACACACGAACGTGACGATCAACTCATGACATGACACGTGGATTTTTATAGTAGGAGGTGGGGGCAGGGAAAGGTGGTGCTCACACAACACGGCACATATGGATATACGCACACACATGTACATGACGAAACACAAGATCAAACACATCTATGCTTATGCGCATGAGTGCAAAGAAGGGACAATTTAAGAAAGACGTACACACACATACACATATAGAATATGGAAACCTATAGAGCCTCCATTCATCTGGTTTACCTGCTGTAACACTGCTCACCTTCCAGACAACTCAAAGACTCTTTCTAAATAAAGAGACCTCTGACTGGACCTGCCTGCTGACACTATTTACTTGCTGCAGGCGTGTTGGTAGCATTCGTGCTGCTTGACTTTATAAAGAAGTAAACCTTCCATAATAAATGGAGAGCTATTATAAAAAACTGACTGTGCACCTGTCACCCTTCCCATGATTCAGGTTTAGCTTTAGGTTGAACTCCTGTTCTTTTTTTTTTTTTTTTATTCTCTCCCTATTTCTCTCAGTTTTGGAGTTTTGCTGCTAACAGTTAGCTTGAGGAGGACGTAGGTAGCCGTGTGCCTCCTCCTATACACCTTTACCTCCTACTTTCCACCTGTCAGAGAGGACCTTAACTAGCATTATTTATAACTAGTAATATTTTTTATAGAATGTTCTAAAACAAAGTTTACAGAATATATAACAAGTAATTTCCAAACACCAGAAAATACATCAGCTGAAGACAAATTTATTCCAATGGATTTTTTTAAAAATAACTTTAAAAAAAAAAACTTTCGTCTTGTTTACATATCCTAATCCTTTAGATATAGCAGGCGGTGCGGCTGAGGTTTGGTGTGTCTCTGCGCTGGTGGATGTGTCTAATGAGCAATCCTTCCCTTCCAGCGCTCCCAGTATCAAACGTCTCCTTCCACTCCGGTCGTTTACCCGGGGACTGATTCTCTATGAAGTCGATGCTACTGCTTGTTCCAGCGCTTCGGCTTCAAAAGCTGATGTGCCTTTTGGGGCCGCGCACATATCTGCTCTCTTCCTCTTCCTCTCCTCCTCTTCCTCTCTTTCCCTCTTTTTGTTTCCCTTTTCAAGTCTTCCCAGGCGTCTGTGAGTCTTTGTCTTTTTCTCGCTTTCTTCTTTCAAGTCAAGACAGGTGGGAGCAAACAGCCTGGCAGTTTTCCCTTTCCTTTTTATCCACTTTCTTGTTTTCTTCTCTATCCCTCTCTCTCTATCTCTCTGTTTCTCCAAATTGAGCTGAGAGAAATGTTTGATCTACCATTTTGAAGGAGGGAAGTCAGGTTTAGCATATTTTTTACACACACACAAACACACAGCCTCATGGATTTGATCTACTGTACATAGATATCTTGCTTCACAAACAAATAATGTGATTAAAACATATTTAATCACATAAACACTGAGTCACGCACAGTCATATATGTGAAACGCGCACAAACTCACACACAATTTTACTGCAAATATCGACAGACGTGTTGCATATCTGAGCCGTAGCATCCACCGAGGACACCAAGGTCGCGACCTTGATATTTCCTCTAGGAAATATGGGATATCATCAAACTGAAGTACAATTAAAATCTCAAATAGAAAGTTAAAGATGAGTTTGTGAGTGGGTTTTTAAAGGCTAGTGGATAGTGAGCGTTTATCCTGGCGCACCTGTTATTTTCCTAGAACTGCCTAGATGAAGCCGTGCACACGGGCATGACAGTGTTTGTGGTTACTTTGAACCAACATGGTTGTGCATAATGTAACCACAGTGGATCACTGTGTGTAAAGGCACTTTGCTTTGACGCGGCACCTGTTTATTTAGATTATTTATTTATGTAATTATTTATTAGAGGGTGAAGATGTAACACATATGTCTGTCTTACTGCTTTCAGATCATGGCAGGGATTTTATTTGTTTTTATGTGGTCTGTTAGCAATTGTGAATAACAGACCCTAGCAAAAATGCAGCTTTGTTACAAATCACATTAAAGGAAACTTCTGGTTTATTAACAATTGGTCTTTTTATTGAAGGTTTGGCCATTAATTCCATCTGTTATATGGTAATTACTAACTACTGTTCACCTTCCTTTTCCCTTCCTGTTAAGTTTTACATACTGCAGGTTTGTTTTAAACTTCCAGGTATGTTCTTTAACTCATCTTTTTTTAGTAATCTCTCTGCACTCTCAGATCTCAGCAATTAACTTGGTGAGTAGAATTGTATTCCTGACAGCATGGCTAAAACATTACAAGAAGACCAAAGTTATACGCTACAGGAATTTCACTTTAATTTTGTGTTTCTCACACTGATCTACTAATTACACACTGTTACACTCAAGTGTTTCTTTACATTCAGTAAGACTGTGCAGCTAATGGAATCAACAAATAATCAACTGCATGAGACTGAGTTGAAAATAGATCTGGTCCTTGGACATCTACTCTCAACATGTACTCTCTTTTCACTAAAAATACCAACAGTGTGGATTGTGTGGCCTCATTTGCTTGAAACTCCCCGTTTGTTTGCACCTCTCTCCGCTTTGCGCCACACACGCTGCACTACAGTACAGAGAGAAAAGCACTTTTTCAAGGTCAGGAAAATAGCAACATGTCATAGCATTGCTTGTGCCAGACTTTGCACTGCTAAAAGAGATACAGCAGGTGTTTTTAGATTTGACTTTTCAAAATCAACAATAGAGTAGAATTAAAGAGATTGGATAAATAGATAGAGGTATAGATAGATAGATAGATAGATAGATAGATAGATAAAGATATAAAGAGATAGATAGATAGATAAATAAAGCAATTCAGTATTTTCCCACCAGAATTTTATTCCTGGCAAAGTGGAGAAGCCTCTTAGAAAATTACATTTGGACTGTGTGGATTAACTCTGGGACATGCTGCATTTAATAATAAAACAAACTAAAAAAATATAATTGAACAGTGAATGGTCAAAGAGCAGAATCGGCCCTACAGGAAGAGAGAGTCAAGTTAATTTATGAGCAAAAATCCTATTAGCATGTGTCTAGTGGCATAAAGCCATCAGAAATAAACAGAGAGAAGAAAGCTCAATTTAAAATGAAATGCTGTGTGTGATGGGGGGAAAAAGGCATTCTCTCTCCCTTTCTCTCTCTCTTTCTCTCACTGCTCGCTCTGAATCTCTTTATTACTCTTCTCCAAAAATCACCCCAATGACGGAGCTAATTTTAGCCTCCAGTTTGCCGTGTGTTTGTGTGTTTTTACCTTTCCAATAGATCGGAAAAGGGGGGGGGGGGGTTAATGCAGCAGGAAGAGGTCGAACTAACTAACCTTTGTTGGCTTCACACGGCTCATAACAGCCTGGAACACAACTCCGAGCCGGATAGCGTGTGTGTTTGTGTTAGAAGAAGGAAACGAGAGAAAAGGAGATGTAGCAGCATGCTTGTACGTGCTCTCCCCGAAAATGTGTGCGAGAGAGAAGACGACAGCTTGCATGAAAATCCCTACATTTGCGATTGTGCGTGTGTATGTGTGTGTTTGAGCTTAGAGCATTATGTTGTGGTGTGTTTTTGAGTGTACACAACTGCCAAAATGTCATTCCAGTAACACAACGATCATCAAAGCCCGCGCCATCTATCCTAAAGACCATCTAGTGATATTCATAAAGAGCATAGCAGATAACAGCCTTGTCATGTTAGCTCCTCCATAATCCAGACGTCTAGCCTTTCATCTGCACCAGTGTGTTTGTGTGCGTGTGCGTTAGTGTGTGAGAGAGAGAGAGAGAGAGAGAGTCAGAGTGAGGATGATCATATATGCTCCTGTTGTTAAGGCTTATCACAGAGATCAGAGTGATGTCAAAACAACTGTGTGCTGGCAGGTGATGACACATACACACAGGTGCACAATACCGCGCACAAGCATGCGCGCATACACAACCGTATAATCACTGAAAGGATTCACACGTGCGCACATCATGAGGACACACACACACCTCTAGTCGGAAAAACGCAACCGTGTACAACCGCATGTCATCGGTGAGGACACACGCTTATTCACAGACACGTACGGTACATTTTTAAGAAGACGAGGCACCTACGCGCACACACACACACACACACACACACACACACACACACACACACACACACACACATACACATACGCAAAGTTTTTCCCTCCAGACAAGTGTAGTAGAGTCAGTCCAGGTATTTGAGCTGTTGTAGCACAGCCAGCAACAGCCTCAGTGTAATTACCTCTGGGACGCCAACATCACGCCAGTAGCAAAGCAGGTGTGTGTGTGTGTGTGCGCAAGAGACAAAAAGAGAGAAAGTGAGAATCATGAATGTGTATTTGTCTCTGTAGGCGCTCCAAATTGAAATGTATTTTGAGAGAGAAATGTTAATAAAAAACTTTGATCAATATTTCACAAACCACAGCTGATTTTCTTGTTAACAGCTTCTCCAGTTTGTACCCAAAGGTAAAAATGCAGGGAATATTTCTGACAGTAGCTTCCTGATGTGGCACTTTATTATAAATACATGTCCACTGTGGGACCCTGTTATAACTGCTCGCTGATACCGAGCTGGTCAAAGGTTTGCTGTTGGACACACCCAGAGCTACTGATGGTTAGTTCCTTCTTGTGAAAAGCTCTCAGCTCTCTAAAAGTGATGTGTTGTAGCTTAGCGGTTAACAGCAGTAATAGCCAAAACAGAGACGAAGGGAGAAAAGCCAAGGAAGAGAAGCATCACAACAACACGCAGTTTGATTTCCCAAGAGATCTCTGGGAAGTGCAGTGCAGAAACACCACAACAAGGAAGATGTCCAAAAAAAAAAAAAAAAAAAAACCCCATCCCTTGCAGGTTACTGTGTTGGAGTGTTATTAATGTATTTTGTATGCGCTGCTTCATGTTTCTGTGTGTGTGTGTGTCTTGTTCCCCTGTTTCAGCGTTTCCATGGGAGATCAGCAGCAGCATCCCGCCCAGTCCAATCAATAGCTTGTTACTGCAGCCTAATGTCTTCCACCAAGAGAGCAGACACACACACACAGGCAGATGAACACCAGTGCACAAGCATAAATTAACATGCACACAGGCCAAACACATCTATCAACATGCATTGGAGCAGAGGAATGGACACACACACACACACACACACTCACACATTTAAGCACTTAAAACATAAAAACTAAACCTTTGACAATGAGTTGTCTACTTCGCCTTGTGAAACATGCTAATCTCCAAGTCTCCAGTAAACAAATAGCTCTCAAGAGGCAGCATTTCAACTATACAGCCTAAACTGTCAGCCCAGAGGAGAACAAGACCAGGTTTCAAAAAAAAAGAAAAAGTCACGATGAGAGGAGAGGAGGAGGAGGAGGAGGAGGAGAGGAGCCATTAATATATAGAGAGAAACCAAGCAGGAAATGAAAGTTTAGATTCCTTCTTTCATCTGCCGAGATGGGCTTTATGGCTAAAACCTGTTATAGCAATTGGATCTGTCATTTTATTTTTATGGTGCTGGAGAGATCGTGCTAAACTGATTCAATGATTTCTTTTTGTATTTTACCTTAAATGGCATTCAGAGGACGTGTTTACAGACAGCGCAGGAGCAGAAAACCTCTAGTTCCTTAATTTAATAGCTTGTTGTAAAAAGGTCAGAGGTCAAAATCTTTTTATAATATTGCTGTAATCATTGAATGATCAAGCAGTGCTGAGATAAGACATACAAACTTCAGAAATCCTGACAGCATTGTGGTGTTTTTGGGAGCAGTTAAAGTGAGTTTTCTCCCATAACAGCAGATGCTGAGCGACTCTGCTGCTCTGACTGGACTTATAAGTTAATATCTTTGCAGTAAACAAGGTAAAGCGAGGCTGTGTCTACAGCAGCTGTCCACCATTCACTGCAAGATGAAGACTTACGGCAGAAAAGATCGATTTGAGTCAGATATGTCTACACCTGCCACGTCTGTCAGCACATGTCAAAGAGAAGGGGTTTTCTAAAGACGGTTTGTGAGTGGACAACCGCTGCAGCAGCGTGAAATGCATGCTGGGAAACATGAGGTCAGATGGATAAGTTTTCATCCCATATATTATCACATATGATCACTTTTTAATCCGCTGAGATTGATAAACAAGGATCCTGTTCTGGTCTAATTGAGTGTTTCTTCTCTCATCAGCTCAGTGACATTTGGCCCTCCCCTGCAGCCAGCCGTGGTGGTCTGCAGTGTGCTGGCGGGTTTGTGGGATTGTACAAATACAGAAGAAAGCTCAAACTGAAACACAAACACGCCCACTTCAAACATACATCCACTTTTTCCACTATTTCTAATTCCACTCCTGCACACACACACACACACACACACACACATACACACACTAACAACAGCACAGCATCCTTTTGTTCGAGCCTTTGTTTCGCCGTTTCTACTTTTTCCCTGGCTGAGGGTTTGAAAGTGATTACCAATGCGGTCCACTTCATTTGCATGAGAACAAAAACAGCGTGGGGAACACATTATCACTTCACAGAGAAAGACCGAGAGCTGTCTGCCCGTTTGTTTACGCCGTTGCGTTTTGGACATTTTCTCCCAGCGCCGCCACTGCTGTCTCACGAGGACGGCGTTTGTGCAGGAGGAAGCAGCCGGGAGGGGCAGGAGGATGCATAGAAGAAAACACCAACGGATAAAGAGGCAGACAGAGATAGAGGTATAATACTGTGATATGTCTTATGCAAAACCAAGTGCGTGCATCAGTCATGGTGTACGTATCATCTGCTGTTCATTCCTGAACAGTTGAAACTTTATTATATCATCAACTAAGCACAAAGTGGCTTGATTTATAGTATTATAGTTCTAGCGATAAAGAAAACAAAATGTGCCAAAACTGTTAAAATGTTCTTTTTGCAAATATGCATGTCAAGAATATCTTACTCTGTCAACCCTGCTGAAGTGTCCTTAACACTAAAGGCATCAATATGCTCCAAACAAAGTCCTTGTTGGTCAGACAGGGTCTCTCCTCACACCTTTGCAACACTGGAATTAGCAGAGTTGCCTCCAACAATTTTTATTAAAAAAACGAAGTACATCCACTTCACTCAGGTGTGTGCGGAGGTGAGAAAGTTGAACTTATCTCTCAAGTTCTCTTTTTTAATTCTTCTCTTAACTACTTCCGTCACTTCTCACGTGTACAAACAAGTGCACGTCATGCAGGCCTTTGAAAATCAACTGTCTGACCGTGTGCACCACTATCCCAGTTTTTACGATTTGCCCTCTATATGTGGTCTGCAGTGCACATTACTTGCACTAACATTTCTCGCGGACGTCAGTAGAGAAGCAAAAACCGGAAACGTAGAGGTCGCTGCGCAAAAAACGCACACGCCATTTAAAAGATTTTTTGTTACAGTACAGCATCATGGTCAACATAATCCTTTTTCAAATCTCAGGTGTGATTATTTCCCACACAACTCCTTTAATCCTTCTCTCATATTGTATGCAAATGAATTCATGTCACGTCACATTGCAGGAGAGTGTATATCTGGCAGTTCCATTGATTACTTTGCACTGTTGATGTGTGTGTCATGTATGGGGATTTACATTTAAACTACTGTACTTATGCTTTAAGATATATCAGCTGGCAGTATCTTAATAGTATTCTGACATCACTGTATTCACTGCAGAGAGTAATAATAATTACAGGTACACTGACTATGTTTACATTCACAAAATATTCCGGGTTTTGCCCTATATTACATTCCAATATTCCAACTAAGCTGTTTACATGGCTAATGAAAATGAATATTCCACTAATATTCCCGTTTACATGCGGAGGGTTTTCAGGGTTTCCCTCTGCTCCAGTGGGAACAGGAATCACAAGATCTCCACAGGCAGTGAGGTAAACCAGCGAAGTGAAAAACATTTGTGATCTGCTGCCTGATATTTAGAAGTGATTTTTGATATGATTGATATTATAAATTTATGGTTACAGGCGCATCCAGTACCTTGGTTGTCCCATGATGTTAACTACAATGCTGAGTGTGTTTTTGGTGCATCACACCGAGTCGTCACCGTCGGTCCATGGCTGCATGTCAGGATAATAAGCAATCCCCTCCGTCCCCGTCGTGGAGAAGGCACGCTCTGTTGTTCCGGCCTGCTCTGTACAGCTCTCCGCTCTCCTCTCATTCCTCTGCTCTGTCTGCCTTCCTGCTCCAGTGTATGTCATTTTGCCTGCGCAGGGGTGCGTTACACAACCAGCCCGTCATGCATCTCTATCCCGGCCTTGCAAACTGTTGGCTAGTTGGTTTGTTTACAACGCGCAGGGCTGACCGTAAACAGGCAAGAGGCCATGGGTCGCAAAAACTGTGGCAAAAACCCCAATTGAGACGCATATTCCGAATGTGCTGTCAACATGTCCAAAGAATGCTTATAAAACCTGAATAATATCGGCATATCCCACATGTCTTAATCAGAAAATGCTACAATCGGGATAAGGCTTAATTTGGAATACCCAAATGGAAAATGCTGTAGTGGAATATTAGTGTAGTCACTGTTCGTAGTCAGGATTTCTCCGCCTGAGGGGCTGCTTGCCTGTTCAAGAAACCCACAGAGAGAGATACCTGACATTTATTTCAGAAGGGTTCAGCTGTCTACACTGTATGAAGGCAAGGAGTATAATAGTAGAGAGTAAAATCTTTATAAAATAGTCATTCTTACAAAACATGGAATTTCTGGTGAAATACAGTAAAATTAAATGATTCCTTGTTTTGCCAAGGGCCCTCTGGAGCCACATGAAGGACTCATGGGAGACCCTGAACCACAGTATGAGAACCATTGGCCTTGTAAACTTCCATTTTAATCCTTGTCCTTCATCCATCCTCTCCCTATTTCCTTAGCTTGGAGCTAAGGAGGTAGATGTGCAGGTAGAAAGGAAAGAAAAATAGAGCAAACACTGTAGCGCTCCAGAAAAAGCTATTTGGAGCTGGTTGACCCGGGGGTCAGCTGGCTGGCTGGTTTCCTGGTTAAAGGGGATTGGTGGGAAATGAAGGCAGCTCTGGTTAGCCAATCGCAACCCGCGGCGCGGAAATCAATGAGGTTCTGCAGAAAATGTCAGTCGGGACTGACCTTTTTGGAGGCTACAGCCTCCTGAGTGTGAGAGAGGAGGAAGAGGAGGAGGAAGAGGAAGACAAGAAATAAGAGGGGATGAGGTTGAAAAGGAGAGAAGAGATCAGGATGAAAGATAGTGTGGAGGGAGGGATAAGTAGAAAATGAAATGGGACAGAGGTGAGAGAGAGAGAGGAAAGGGAAAGGAAGGGTGCGGTACAGAAACGATAGAGATGGAAGAAAAATCTTGACTAGAGGCAACAAAAGAGGTAGAAAAAGCCTACTGAGTTCTTTATTGACTATTTCTTAGTTTTTATCGACTGAATTTGCAACATTACAAAATTTAATCATTTAAAATGTACAATATATTATTGTCATTATGATTTTTTATGTCCTATATTTTATTTACTTTATTTAAAGTTAATTATTCTAAGGATTTATTTGATCTTATTCTGAAAGCATTTTGTAAAGACAAAGTATAAAGTAAGAGGTCTGAGAGCATTACTTTAAACCCAAATCTTTTTTTTTTATTATTTCAGACAGAAGCTGTGATAATAAAGGAGGCTACAAGTAAATTAATGTAATAACTGCTGTGCTTTTGAGTGGTAATTACACTGTAAAAAGTGATGCGGATGCACTTTCAGAGTAAAGATTCAGGACTTTCCTTGTCTCGATTCAACAATCTCTCTCTATTCTGACGCCAAGCTGCAACATTTCTCCCCATAAGGGAGCCAGAATTAAGTTGGCCTGAGGAGTTTGAGTGGAAATCATTTCAGAGATGGAAGGAAGGATGGAGGAAGAGAAAGATGAGGTGACCTTTACTGTCTGCTGCCCTGCCGCTTCCTTGCCTTAAACCAGCCTCTGTGGGACCCAGGAGGAGCGAGCAAGCATTGGATAGAGAGAGAAAAAGAGAGAGAGAGATCGGGGAACACTCTCT
The DNA here is from genome assembly GCF_914725855.1 of Thunnus albacares. Lineage (NCBI taxonomy): Eukaryota > Metazoa > Chordata > Actinopteri > Scombriformes > Scombridae > Thunnus > Thunnus albacares. The sequence goes on along the minus strand of NC_058120.1, from coordinate 11,018,214 downwards.
CTCCATCTGGCTCAGTGACGAGGATGTGAATATTTCTTCTATGCAGTCCAAATGTCTCTTGTCTGGCTCCTTTTCTGTGTATCCTCTCCTCTTTATTTCCCAAGATCCTTAAATCTCGGTATTTCTTACATCATTTCCTTTCCCATTTCATTCTATCCTTCCTTCTAAAAAGAGCACTTTAAAGCTCCTTTTTTGATGCCCTAGAAAAACATATTTATTTTATTTCTTATTGCTTTCATCTATCCTTCCTTGCTTCTTTTTTTGCAGTTCATCTTTTCCTCTCTTTTATTTCCTTTCTCCAGTCTTGTCTGAAACAGAGTCGAACGAGACGTGCAGGAAAAATTAATCACGTTTGATTATCCGGTACAAAAGTCAACTGCGAATATCAGATATTGAACGCTAATCAAAAGCTGTCAAATGCTACCAAAAGGTGACCTTTAGGTCAAATGCTCCAATAAGATCCCAAATGTCCTGGTGTAGGAGTGTTTGTGTGTGTGTGTGTGTCACTGTGTGTGTACAAATATACATATACGAGCTCAAATTCGAATGCATGCACACACGGGAACATACACAACCAATGCAAACACACAGGATGTGCACTTATTCTGTCACACACACGCAAATACACTCTTTATAGTATTAAATTAAAAGAATAATAAAGACATACAAAAAATTAAACATCAAATAACTCAAAAACACACATCCATGCACACACACACACACACACACACACACACACACACACACACACAGCCACTTCACGATAATACAAAAGACCTAACGATAAAAGGCTTCTAAAATAACACTAGTCACAAAATGTTCCACTCCAGCTCAAAGTGGGAGGCAATGAGTGTCCCTTGATTAAAATTCCCCCGTGGAAAATGGAGCACTGTTCAAAGGTTCCCACCTCTGTTGTTTGCCTGTCCTGCTATTCCTCCCATCCTGAATAGTAACAAGGAGGTGAAAGGTCACTAAGGCCCCAATGAGAACTCTTCTCTGTCTCTCTCCGACATCACCATACTTCTGTCTCCCCCCCCTCCTCTCTATCTAAGTTGATTCACTCCATCACTTCTCCTTCTGTCACTCCCTCTTTTCCTTCCATTTCCTTCTCTCTGTTGACCTTGTCTCACCCTCTCCCTCCCTGCTCCTTCTCCTCTGTCCCAGGTTGTTTTTAATTGGGGGAGGGGGGGTGATGGGAGAAGGACGAGTGCTCCTCTAAGCCTGGCTGCTCTTTGATGGGGAAGGATAAGGGGGTGGCGCGATGTTAGAGGAGTGCAGCGGCGGGTCTTTCTCTCTTTCTCCCTCTTTCCATCTCAAACCCTGCTGTCATTCCTAACAAACACACACACACACACTTACACACACACACACTGACACACACACACAAGCAGGCATTTCTCTTTGAACTGACTGCTGCAGTGCGTTCAAAGCAAAGACGAAGGCAAAAATACGGGGGTGGCGAGGGGAGCGAGAAGGACACTTCAAGGTGAATTTGATTTCCACATCATTTTAACCCACACATACACACATCCCTAACACACACACACACGCACACACATGTGCTACCCAAGCCAAGCCTGCAAGTAAGCACATGCTTGCTGAGGTACCTCCAAGCAGCCACTCGTATACAAACATACAGTGACTGACTCACACACACACACACACACCGACACACACTAGACAGTTCATTTGGGTGTGTGTGGATGTGTGAGCGCGCACATTACAATCTCTGTCTTATACATATTTATGAATGTTGCTCATAACGGAGGATCACCTTTAAACTTTTCCCTTCTCCGAACTGTCTGTTTGTATATGTATACATGAGTGTGTGTGTGTGTGTGTGTGTGTGTGTTCGTGCGTGCATGCGTGTGTGTTTACAGAATATGCATATGATTGTGTAGGAGCAGAATGACTCATGCAAAGTTGAACTGAGCGGTGTAGAGTCCCACATTTGCTGGACAAAATAACACAACAACAGTACATTTTGGAGCAACCATTGCACGACATAAACTGCTTTAACCCTGTGTGTAAGTGTGTTTGAACTTGTGTGTGTGTGTGTGTGTGTGTGTGTGTGTTGCGAATGTGTCCGCCCAATTAAAGCAATCAAGTCAAGTGCAATCCGCCTACCTTGCTGCATATTGATAAGGCTGGGAGTACAACAAGGCAACCTGGGCCACCGTGCCAAACTACTCTGACCCGTGTGTCCACTTCCACCGACGCCAACCAAAACCACGGCGTAAACACTTTACACCACTTAGCTCTGCCGCAGTTAACACACACACACACACACACACGTGCTCTAGACGCAAACACGGGCTTGACAGTATGACAAATATTGCCTTCCATCCAGAACGAATGAGGTAACGACAAAAAAAAAAGGAAAAAGAATCAACGGCTCATTAGAAAGACAAAAACCTCCCAAAGCCCTGAGGGTGAAAGAGAAGGGGCTGCAAACCAGAAATGAAAAAGAAGAGAAAGACAAAGACTTGAGAGACGACAAATCATAACAGCTGTAACTCAATTCGGAGGCCCTGCCAGAGACAGCTTTCTTCATCTCTTTCTCTCTCTGTCTTTCTCTCTCTCTTTCATCCTGGCTCCTTGGTAATTTTTTCCCACCGACCAATAAGCCATTATGTGGCAGTAATATGGCTGCTAATGGATGCGCCGACCTGGGAGGAAGCACGCGGCACGCCATTAGCACAAATGCTATGCAAAGCTATCACAAGACTTCAAAATTACCCCGACTGAGGAGTGTGTATGCATGTGTTAGGTTGTGTGTGAGAAACCTGCACTGTCTAAACGGGACCGATCTGTTCTGACTTTTGATGTTTGATGTTTGGTTGGATGAATGGATGAATGGATATCTGTCTATCGGACAGTGGTCAAAAAGTGTTTAGTTTAAAAGTTTAAAAATAATAGTACAATATTGGGGCAGGGGCAGCTAAGTGATTGAGTGGGTCTTCCATTAATTATAGGGTTGGTGGTTTGATGCCTGTCACCTCGTGTCCACATGTCAAAGTGTCCTTTAGCAAGAAACTAAACCCCAAATTGTTCCCCATGTGTGTATACGTAGGTGGAAAGTAATCTGGACAAAAGCATCTGCCAGGAATGTAATGTATAAAAATACTCCAATACAAGTAAAAAGTCCTGTGTTCAAATTTTTTTAAAGAAATATTAACATCAAAATGCAGTAAGTATCATGGCACTTAAGTTATTATTATGGAGAATAGGATATAACAAGCACATTTCCCTCTGAAAGGCAGCAGAGAAGAAGCATAAAGTAAGATTGTAAATACTGACATACAAAAAAAGAGTTACAAACAGCATTTTCTTTCACAGTCATCCTCACACATAGACATGTGCACCTTTTAAAAAAAATCACCATATGCCCTTACCTCCAAATAGTCATGTGTTATTTGTTTTAGATGGACTACTACATACAGTATTTTTTCAAACTTTCAACTGGGTTTTTAGGGGTGATGTGGTCTCAGGGGGTCTTAATACACAATGAAATAATTAAAACACTTTAAACATACTCAGTCCATAGAGAAACAACAATTAAAACTTAATAAGAATCAATTATAACAACCAAACCCTACTCAGTACAAACAGAAACATTTCTAAGAATTAGAGCTCATAAAGAATCCATTAAAAACAAGATTATTTTCACTGAACAGAAGGGATATTGTTTCTTAATATCCAGTTCGGTACATCCGTCTAGTGATGGGAGTTTTGTTTCAGCAAAACAACAGAACGGACAAACACACGATCACACACACACACACACACACACACACACACACACAAGGTGAGTTTTCATGTGTCTTGGAGGTCACAGGTTTCTGATATGTGTGGAGATGCATCCCACACACACACAGCTTTTTCCAAACTGGGGAGACAGCCTTTGTCCCCAATTGGACAAGCTGTCCCCAATCAACTAGTCCTTAGTCTCAAATTTGTCCTGAAAGTAGCCTATGACAGACCACACACATACACACACACACACACACACACAGAAAAAGAGAAAGCGAGAGGGAGGACTTGTTTAATCGTTTGGCCAAGTCTGACAGATGGTCGTACACTTCCAAAAGAGCAGTGCGACTGTGAAAATGGGCCTTTAGTGACCCTCACGGTGTGTGTCTGTGTGTGTGCTTATGCATGTATGACAGCGTTACAAAAGCGAATGTTACACAAGTATTGTTTCAGTGCCACTGTAACCCACTGCCAAGCCCTGATAGTAATCAAGCTGGCAGGACAGTAAACAGCTAAAATGGACTAAACAACAGGCATCAGTCAGGGCTGAAAACCCCTCCGCACCTCACTGCCTCCTTCCTTCCCCCTTTTCCTTCCCAGCCAAAACCCTTCTCCCCGCCTCCCTCTTTCTCCCTCATTCTGTCTCTTTCTTCTTCTATACCCTCTTTGACTCCCCTGCAAAACCTTCCAAGACACCGAAGCCTTTTCCTCTCTTCCGAGCCGTTTTTTTTTTCTTTCTTCCCTACCTCTCCTTTTCCCCCCCTCTTCATACCATTAATAGTAAAGCAACCGAGTTTTTAACGATGTAAACTTGGCCGAGCCAAACGTGGGCCTGCGCAAGCACAGAAAACTCACCCGCATACACACACACATGCATGCATGCAGGAATAAATTAAACACTGTACATATAATGCATACACTGCTGGGACAAACACTTTGTAACATAAGCAATTAACACAATATTGAACTGGTCTTGACATGATAATTACATACAGATTACATACAGATAGAGGAAAGGATCATGCACAAATGGGAACACACAAGGGTGCAAACAAATATAAAGCAATTTGGCGCACACACACACACACACACACACACACACAAGCACACACACTGGCTGGCGTCCAGACTGAGTCTTGTTGCTTGTGTCTATAAAGCCCTGAGCACCATATCGACAACTGTAATAACTGTGGCTGGCAGGAGAGAGCAGATTACAGCAGCAATCATAGGCCCTGCATGTACACACACACACACACACACACACAGACACGCAAACACACACACACACAGACACATCTTCCCTCTGTCAAAGACCTGTTTCTTTTCATCAATGGTACAGATACACACATTTCTGGTTCCATCCTACAGTCTGTAAAGCTCAGTCTCAGCTCCACTAACACTGCAACCTACACAAAGACACACAGTCAGTCAGGGCCATGCAGGGACATATATAAGTTGTCTTTGAGATGACATGCTGAATCTTTCATCATATTTTTAAATTACATCTGGATTTTTTTTATTTTTACAGAACTGCAGATGCAACCATTTTACTTCAGCTATTCCAACTAATTGTAACAATGCTAAATTCTGCTGTAAAGTGCAGTTATGGCGTTTAATTAGTTTCAAAACCAGTGCACATAAAAACCAGGCGTGTGCATTTGATAAAAGCGCGCAGAATAATGTACACGAGCAGAAAACCGTCCTCGTGAGGGAGCATTTCTGGTCCGTGTGCACTAATGCGGTCCGGTGAGCACGAGGCTGTGATGAGCACGAACTCGACCCTTCCTACGTGCTCACAACTGCTCAACACTCACTCACTTGTCACAATTGACTTTTGAGACTTTGGAGGCGGGGATGGAATAGACAGTCCGCTCTTTGATTGGTTACTTAGAATACTGACCATGACCTTTGATTGGCTGTTTGGTTTGATCATTGACACAGCATAGATGTATAAAATCCGTGTGCAGGATTTGAAACTAATTAAACGCCATATGCAGTCTGCTAAAGTACAAGATGACTGATTTTAAAAATGTGCACTCGTGCGGTTGCATTGAGTGTTTTCAATGCATGTACACACCTTCAAATGCCATTCAATCTCAAGCCAGACTTAGACAGGAAGATCATTCTTCACAGAAACAAGGAGCAAGTGGAAAACCAGGCAGTAAACCAGTCATCGTATAAGTAAGCCAGTCAGTCAGTAAGGGTCTGTAATGGCAGTGCAAGGCCACCGGTGGAAAATGAAAGTGCGCTATATTGGAGTGGGCTAAGATTGGGGTCAGACCTACATGGTGCACAGGCCAAGGAGAGGAAATATCAGGAGGAGGAGGAGGAGGAGGAGGATGAGGAGGAGGAGGAGAAGGAGGAGAGGAGAGGAGAAGAAAGGAGAGCTACGAAAGTCATTGGAATAAACTACATGAATAAAAAACATAGTAAAAAATATCACAAATCAGCCTGCTAACTAATTCTACTACACATTACTGTTTTTAATATCTTTTTATTTTTCTGTTGATAAAGTTTCAGATTCCATAGGTGGCGATTTTCCTTTCTCTGTTGAGCCGAGGTAGCCACTCCAAGCATAACAGACACATAAAACCTCACTTTTTGTACAGGTAGGCTTTTTATATGGACAGTGGCACCTGACATTAAGTGTGAAAATGTTGACTATAGAATGGCGAAATGAATATATGTCACAGATTGTGACATTTTTTTCCACATTCAATATCTTGTTGGCAGCCAGTTGGACAGTCTACAGTAAGTGTAACAGACATTCAAATATTACTGTAGATACCCATCCACCCATGTAAAGCATCAGTAGCAAATTACATTAAAAACAGTGCCAGAACTGCATTACATACATGTATATACAGTATAGAACAAGGAAATTAATTGACAATATTCTGGTCATAATAACTGTTCATATTGTGGAAGAACACCACACCTGTGAACTACAATGGAGCCAAAACCACTGCTTTTATCCCCTGTATTCCCTACATCCCTTTCAATCATCCTTCTGTATTTCACCTCTCCTCATTTCTGCATTGTTCTCCTCCTCTTTAACTTTCACCCTTCTCTCTCTCTCTCTCTCCATCGGCCCCCGACCAAGGAGAAGCGATTTGCAGCAGCAATCCGTCGCTAATTCTCGCTCAGCGTTCATGAAAAATGTATAGCAGGCAGACTGTGGGGAGATGCAGATTGGCGCTGGGCCCGCAGCAAGAGTCTGGCTCTGCATTAATGGAACATTATTTTCAACCTCTCCATCCCTCCATCTCCATCTTTTCTCTCCCTCCCTTCTTCTTTTCAGCTATACTGTCTTATGCTGAAACAGAATAACCTTATAGTTGGCTGTAGGAATGAGAACGAGGAATGCTATCCATCCATCCATCTATCTATCTATCTATCTATCTATCTATCTATCTATCTATCTATCTATCTATCTATCTATCTATCTATCTATCTATCTATCTATCTATCTATCTGTCTATCTATCCATCTATCTATCGAGCTACACTGACTTTTAAAAGGCTCTTCTCCTCGCTCTCTCAGAGTTTGATGAAACAAAAGCCATACATATTCCAGGACTCAGTGGAATATTAGCAGCTCAAACAACCCAAACACAGCTATCTACAATCTGAACAACTCTGTGTGTGTGTGTGTGTGTGTATGTGTGTGTTTTTGAACGTGCACTTGCATTTGCCTGTGAGCGCAGTGTGCAGCCAGCTAAACCTTCTCAAAGATAATAAGAGGAAAAACTTTATCTTAATCTTTAAAAGGCACAACATGAAGTTTGAATCCAGCTGTGAAATGGGTCGTGTGTATGTGTGTGAATGCATCTTAGCATGAATTCACAGATATGTGTGTGTGTGTGTGTGTGTGTGTGCGCGTGTGCGTGTGGATGTGTTTAAAGCACAGGTATCTTATGAGAGTAGATTAATAACAGCACTGTAATGCCATCAGGACTAGTCACAGTGTGGATCATGCATAATAAACCTCCCAAGGAGTTTACACACACACACACACACACATGCACACACACTTTCTGTCACTATAGCAACGCCGGTGGTGTTGCTGTCCCTAACTTCAAAGTCAGATGTAATTTCAGCCTCCCAGCAGCCAGAGGGAGCCATGGTGATGACAGAATATTCCTCCTCTAATGGCTCCTTCCTCCCTCCATCCCTCCTCCATTCCTCCACTTTTCTTCTCCTCCATTCCTCTGCTGGCTCCTTCCTTCATTCCTCCCCTGCCTAGCCAGCCTGCTCAGAGGCCAGGCATCCACGACCAGACTTAAAAATAAACCCAGAAAGGTTAGAAGTGGATGACTGAAGCTAAGGAAAGAGGGAGTGAGAGGAGAAGGGGGGAAGCTAAAACAGACGGAGGAAGGGCAAAGGAAGGAGTCGGGGAGAAGGGAAGGAAAGTGGGAGGGAGATAAGGCGTAAAAGGAAGGAGGGTGATGTGGTCTACAGCAATCCAAAAGGTGGACTGTGAAACTACAATATCAGCTGCAAATGTTACTCATTTGTTATGGTAATCCCACCGAGGAAGTGAAATATCTCCGGATTCATGTACTGAAAATTGAATTGACAAAAGACGGTTCCCACATCAAAACTATTCATGTTCCCAACCTTCAGTTCATATCAACTCAATAACATTTGAAGTAGGGCTGGGCGATATGGACAAAACCACGATATTTTTGAACAGATACCTTGATATCGTTGCAACAATATTGTAGGGATGACTATTGGTGCTTTCACAAAATATTTCCACAAGGAGATTTTTGATAAATAATCATCAGTAATGTGGATATAATGACTAAGTGGGTAAATGCAAACAATAGAACAGCTAGAACAATCCGGTAAGTTCAGACAATGACATCACTTTACTGTAATGCAGCCTTTAAACCAGGAAAAGACAACACTTTGCCATATCACAATATTATGATATCTTAAATCTAAGACAATATGTAGTCTCATATCACAATATCGTATTATATCGATATACTGTCCAGCCCTAATATGAAGCCATTTTAACAGTTAATTTAAATAGTATATGTAGTAACAGAAAATCATCATTTACAATGGAAAGCTTACTGCCAGAAGGGCATATCAGGCATTAATGATTGGTGAAAATGAAATCTATTGATATCAAGTATGCACATGAGATCTATTTGGTTCTTAACTTTTCTAGAATCAACATGAATGAGTGTTTTATCAAAGCAAATCCAAACTGCACTTTGAACTGAATGAAGGTGATGTCAGGCCAATACCCTAATCACACTTTAAGAACGACACACAATGTAACACCTCGAAAGGACAAGACAAACTGGTAAAACACGCAGTGTGTCATGTTCATTTACTCTGTATATCCAACATCCCGATATAGCAGCCTCAGCTTTCACACACTGTCACCCTCTTGACTGTCCTGTGGTAGAACAGGGAAGACAGTTAGGAAGGTGTTGATGTGTGTTTTGTGTCCCATGAAAAAGAAAGAAAAGGTAATGCATACGTACACACTGTTTCTCTGCCACACGCAGAAACAGACACACACAGGCAAACACAAAAACACATATCAACACATGCACACACTTATCCAAACACATATAGTCATCCACTTTCCATTTACATCATCTACTTTTTACAAGGTGTTTATGCAGAATCCTGCTTTTCACTGAACTACAGATGTGTTGTGTGTGTGTATGAGTGTGTATGTGTGTGTGTGTTCAGCTGTATTAATGGAAACCTACAGCCATGAGCTGCCTCTCCTTCTCTGTCCTCTTTTGTCCTAAATTTGAACTAGTCTTCCTAATCTGTTAGAGACACGAGGAAGAAATAAGCTTTGACAAAAGACACCAGCCAGAGGAAAAGAACTGATGGGCAAAGGATAAAAAAAGATGCAGACAGGAACATTTCTCTCCTTCTAGGGTCAGTCCTCTCTCCCTCTCCCCCTCCTTCTCCTCCTCCCTTATCTCCCCCTCCGTCTCTCCTCCTCTGTAGGAGAGGCTGGTGGAGAGGCGCCAGTGGAACTGGACTGGTGTTTTCTTAACCAAGTTCATCCCTCTCCATTTCCCCTCACTCTCAAATCATAAAGCCTGTCACACACTGGGGGTGTACGCATGTGTAAGCATAGAGGTAGGTGAGTGTGTAATAGTCACATGCACGTGCACACACACACATTTATCTACCCTTCACTCTGCTGCGCTAGGCTTCAGTCAGCCAGCCTGTCAGGGGTGGTTGGGTATAAACATGGCCTCCTCTGCAGCTGAGGAGCTTCTCCCCCGTCTCTCCACCACTGCTGCTCAGCCTTGTGTTACCAGTTTGCTTTAACAACCTACACTGGGCAGCATAGTTCCCAGTAGGTAGAACAGTGTGTAGCCATCAAATTTGGCCACAAGATACAACTAAAAGCCTTCAGGCAAAAAATACTTTATTGATCCCCATTGGGAAATTCTCTTTTGGTGTGTCTCTTCTTGGCAGGGGATAGAGTGCAGTGTCAGCTGAGGAGGAGTGCTGGTGGGGACTCAGTGTCCTGCTAAAGGACACTTAAGTAGTGCAGATGCTTGACAGCAAGGAGGTTCAAACTTTGGTCTTCCAACTAATGGCTGGCCTCTTTTCAGGTGACTTCAGTAGTCATCATTTCAAACCTGACATGTATCACTGTAGCCTTGCTTGAAGACAAATGCTAAGACATTTGCTTAAAGACAAATGTTAAGACATATGTTTGAAATTCAAAGTGATTTCTCATGTCACTATTCATCTCAAGGATTTGCTGATATTTCAGCTGTTAGAAATAACATTCTAAAGAAGCTAAATATAACTGGAGACACAGCTGTGAAATTGCAGCAGAATGCCTATGAATCTAATTATATTTCAGACATGATCACAGGTGAATTCTCTAGGTTTAAAGGGATGGTGATGATGTGTACAGATGAAAGGCGCAGAGAAATTTCTCCACAGATCAATTCCGCTTCCTGCGTGTCTGCGTTTTAGAGCCGTGGGGGAACAAATAGTACGGCCCCAGCAAAAACACGTGTTCCTGGCTCTTGAGAATCAAAAAACTATGCGTGTACATGAAACTGTGTGTGCGTGCTAAATGATTCATGAGGAGCAAACGAAAACAGGCCGGCTTACACGCGGAAAAATAGCCCGTCTGCATTTGAGATGAAGGCGGTGTCCTCAGACCCGCTGTGTCATGATATCTGGGTCTTGCGGTGAAACAGGGCAGAGGTGGAAACATGGATTATGTGTGCAGTAGAAAATTTGAGGAGGAGTTCGGTGTGTAGCTGTGTGAATATTAGGGAGTAGTGTAAGTATTTAATACGTACAAACATCTCAAATTATACGGCAAGTTATAAAATCATATGGAGCAGATATGAATTAATAACTTAGGTCTACAAGTTTAAGACTGTCTGGTTATTTGGCATGACCATGAGCATTCCACTATACCTCAGAGTGTGAAACTGGCTTCAGATTAGCTGTCCTATTCTCAGAGCCGCTATGTGTTCATAGCAGTGGCAGGGAGCTGCTGTGGCCTTCAGTGCTGCTGCCTGTTCTAAGAATAGGCTAGCAGGGTCCAGAGAACATCTAGTCTCCGAGTCTCCCTGCCTCCCTCTCTCCCTCACATACTGCAAAATATATAAAATATATATATATATTTGAAGTATGTGTCACATAAAACATACAGAAAATATAGGCAGCAGTTAAAGTCCTACTGATATAACTGATAATACATTTAGTCAGTGTAATTTGAATGGTTTCCCAAAATATATATTCAGATATAAATGGGAGATGTGTTTTTCTTTCCACATGGGTCTTTCCATTTTTCCTTTCGTGTCCTTTTCCTCCTCGCCCCCCCCCCCCCCCCCCCTCCCACCCCACCCCTCTATTCCATCCCTCTTCATCTCCCCTGCATTTTCTTTGCTTTCTTGACTCCCTCTGCCTCCTTTTCTGCTCTCCTCTCCTCCCCCCTGTGTGCACTAATGTGGAGGCTGAATCTAACCCTGCTGGATGACATTACTCTGTGCTGCCTGCTGGCCTGTCTGCCTGCCTGGGGACTCTAAAATAAAACACAGCAGTGGAGAGAGCCAGAGTGAGAGCACATACTGTATAGGCAGCCTGACTGACATGCTCTGATAGAGCACACGCACACACTCGGTGTGTGAAAACGGCACGCAGAGGACAGAATGTGTATCAAAGCGCGCATGACCGTGTGTTTGCGAGCAAAGTGGTCCGTGTGTGTGTGAGTGTGTGGTTGTAGTGAGGGAGAAGGGAGGGGAGCAGGCCTCTCCAGCTGTGCCCTGTCAATCATTCATGACCTAACACTCAGAAAAACAGAGGAGGGCAAGGTGGACAGGAGTGAGAGCGAATAGACAGCGAGGGAGAGATAGTGTTTCTGAATTTTCCCTTTTGTCTGATGGAAAATAAGTCAAGGAGGGGCAAATGAGCACTGAAAGACATACAAGAATATTTTTGTCCATGTTAGTGTGCGTGTGTGTGTGTGTGTGTGTGTCTGTGTGTATGTGTGTTAGTGTGAATAACATGCCGCTGCCGGAACCCCATAGCCTGAATTCAACATCCCTCACCCTGAACAAGTGACAAAAAGATAACCACGTTTCACTTCACCGCTTCACGCCCTCTCTCTCTCTTTCTCTCTCTCTCCCTCTCTCTCTCTCTCTTACTCATTCTCTTTCTCATCCTGTTCTTCCACCCCCCCCACCCCCCACCCCTCTCCCTCCGCCCCTCTCCTCACCTCACCCTCCCACCCCCAGCTCTCTCTCTGTCTTTCCACATGGCTGGCCATCCTCTCCCATGTCCCAGAGGATGGGAGGCTGTGCGGCAGCTTGGCAGGCTGTCAGGGGAGCGCCGGAGAGCAGGGAACATGTAGTGACTGGAACGGGGGTGGCGGCTATGTTGGGGAGGGGGGGTGCCGGTGGGTATGAAAGCCCTGGCTCCTCACCTCACTGTGAACCTGGAAGAACTGGCTCGGCTTAGCGACGTTAGGCAAAAGATGCAAAGAGCTGAGGGGGCTACAGAGAGGAGAAAAACACAGAGCTCTCACTCCTATTCTATTTCCACGTACCAGAAACATCACTGCCACACGCAGCAGGGAATAACAAGGCAGCAGTCAACATGTCATCCTGTGGCAGTCATGCAGTCCAGCTCTGTAACACTCCGTCTGTAACCAACATGTCACCTTTTGCTGACCTATAATTGACGCATCTCCCCTGTGGAAATCAGGGTACTTTCAAAAATGGCACAACTCATTCCTTCAAGTTTTCACACAATCTATTCATTGATATTTCAGGTATTACATGTGGTGAATGAACAGAGGATGGAAAGGTTATGTCAAAAGTTATGCCCTTCTGTTACAGATGCAAATAGTAGCTAAATTTACTTTTACATGCAAACCAATAGCAAACAAGAACTGATGATGGTTGTTATGCATTTGACTGTAACGTGCAACAGCAAGAGAGAGAAAATAGATGGAGGCTGCTGCTAACTTTTTCCAAAAATGTTTCGCTATTGAGTGGTTCAGCTTCTCAATAGAAGATCTTTGCTCTAACTCCTGACTTCACTATTGTGTAGAACTGGAGGAACAGGCTCAGCTAGACCAGTGCAAATCTGAAGAGGCTGAAAACGCTGTAAGAGGAATACTGTGGTGTTAATGCTAACCCTGTACTGAAAACCAGGTGGTGAATGCTGATGTCATTTTAAAAATGATACCCTGAAAAAGATGCTGGTAAACATTAAAGTAAATGCAGACTGCTGACGAGAAGAAGCAAGGCTTCTTTGAACAGATAAGAAATGACAAAATGTTAAAACTCAAAGGTATACAATGAAAACACCGTTCAATCATTGATTCATTCATGAAGAGCACTGTGACAGAAAAGCAACAAAAATCAACACTAATGCAAGGCTTAAACTAGGGCTGCACAATCAATCAAAATACACAATCTTGATCTTGATTCAAGGCTCTATGCGATTAGATTTTTATGTGACAATAATTCTGCGATGTTTGTATCAGCGGGAAAATCCACTGCCCCAGCAATGGTTAGGAAGAACAAATATATCTATAAACGCTGTGCTTGTACTGTAAAATAGCTGTGTGGAACTGCTTTCAAAGATGATGATGACAGTCAATATTGCCTGTGCTACTTTTCAAAAGTAAATTCATACAACTACTTGCAGAACATTAAAAGACTACAGAGGTAATGCTTTACCTAAGTTAACCAAAGATATGGCTCTGGTCAACACCGTGAAACAAAAGATTAATGCTTTGGTAAACAAACGCTACTTAATGCTTTCCTGCAACTGTTATGTTTATGTTGTGCCACCTAATTTAAGTGTCAAGCAGAAGTTGAGGCAGAAATTGAAAAAAAATATCATTTTGAAGCCATGCTGGATTTATGATCTAGCTAAACTACGGAATCATTGTCATGTTTGGATGAAGACAATATGGATTGCAATAATTTCATTGAAGAAATGGTGCCCCTAAGAATCAGGGAGAAAATCGTGATTCTCCTTTTGACCAGGATCGTGCAGCCCTAGCTTAAGCACGTAACATGAAGTATAGATGGCTGACACCAACAACAATGCTACACTGAAAAACTAATGGTGGGCACTTACTTTGTCTTATTCCAACTGAAGTATTTTAGTGATTTTATTTTAACAGCAGTGTTCACAATAGAAATACTGTATAATGATATGGAATACAAGGCATGCTGTACCTCTGATACATTACATTTTAAAAGACCCAAGGGGCACTGTGACTTGCATTTGTGATAAGTTACTAAAGCACTTTTCCCTTTGGTCTCCCTTCAAAAATCCCGCCACATCACACAGCAGACTCGTCCCAAAACAACAACATGACACTTTGCCGACCCGCACTCCCTCCCTCCTGACAGAGAGAAAGAAAAAAAAAAGATGACAGCAGCTTTAGATCTGACATCAAACGCCGGCGAGAGAGTGAGAAAGAGAGAGGGGGGAGAAAAAAAAACGGTTACATCTCTGGCGTGACAGCTTGCTGGAAGAGCCTGGCAAACGCAGAGCAATTTCTCTCTCCTTCTCTCTTTCTATCTATCCATCTCTCCCTCTGTGTCTCTCTCTCATCAAAACTTGCCGCCGATTAGGATCGCGGCAAGCCATGCGCTTTGGATGGGATGTGAAAACACACGGAGAACCCAAGGGGTAAAACGCCAGGATTAAAGTGGTGAGGGAATATGGGGTGATAGTGGCGGTGGTTCAAATAGATCGGCCCCCGCGACTGCAGTGGCTCCTCGCCTCGCCTTGCTCTCTCGCTCTGGATTCACACACTGATACATCAAGGCCATTTCTCATTATAGCACGAGGGGGAAAAAAGCTTTCATGATGCTACTTTAGAGAAAAAGACAGAGAGGAAAAGGGAAGGGGGGGTTGAGGGGATAAAGAGTATGGGAGAATAAAAGTGAAAGAAAAAGGAGAAATACCAAGATAAAGCAGATGACATACTATTAGTATGTTACAGAGGAAAGAACAGAGAAGGAGAGGATGTGTGAGTGTGACTGTGTGTATGTGTGTATGAGGAAGTGAAGTTATAGGAATCACTTGGAAAACTGACACACAGCAGCTGATTTGAAACAAAGCAAAGTCAAACATCAGTGTGTGTTGAAAGACAGAGGACAACCAATGAACACAGACTAGAAATGTATCAGTATATGAAAAATATCATCAATTCATTAAGGGGGACCTATTACGCCATATATATAATGACCTATTAAGTCATATATGTAATGTCACAACGTCGGATGTTCATGTTAAACGTGGGAAAAGTGTCAAATTATGAGGTAAACATATGTAGAAGTAATCCCTGTGAGCAAAAAGCTCAAGCTTCAGACTGCTCTGAATGCTCGGTTTCCAATAGTTTTTTCTACTTTCAGCCTGAGCTGATGTTGGCTCGTGACAGATTTCTTTATATGGTCATCTGCTCCACGCTCAGCACACGAGTTCACTGCTCTGCTCCGCTAACATTGGCATTTTTCCATTGTTTTGGGGGTAGTCACACCGAGCCATGACTCAAGTTGAGCTAGCACGCTCAAATGTTTTTCCATTACACAGCACGGCAGTAAAATAAGTTGTTTACCTGTTGTTTACCTGCAACTCTTCATCAAACATCATCACCACTGTGGCTATTTCTGGTTGTACTATTCCTCCCTGTATTATTAACTGATCTGCTGAACAAAGAGCTCCAAATATCTCCAGATATTGTTGTTTTGATGTTGTTGGTTTTTAGCGATGCTAACGAAGCTCTGCTAATTCAGTGATGAGCATGTTTAATTTCCTGTAAATTCTTCACAATAAAAGTCTCCTGTTATTTAGTCATTAAAAGCTTTTAATATGAAGCAGTAAAGCAGGAAATGTTGGGTTTGCAACGGTGGTAACTTAACACGATACTGATACTGCTGCACCTCGGCAGGCTACCGGAAAGCTGGCCAATCAGAACAGAGTAGGCTCATTAGGAGGGGGGCCTTAAAGAGACAGGAACTAAGACTGCCTGTTAGAGACAGAGGGTGAACTGAGGGACTGCATAACGGGCTAGTATAAGATAAATAAGGAGTTTTTTGAACTGAGAATCATGCAAAGCTACTCTAGTGGAGTCCTAGAATAAAAATATAAAGCTGGAAATGAACATAATAGGTCCCTTTTAAGAGTTTGTACACTTTAATTTAGCTTTTCTCGCAGTTCATTCCTCCACTCCTGTTCCAAAGTGTCTGGTAAATTAAACGGCACACACCTCAAGGAGTGCCAATATTTGCGGCCATTTGCAAATGTCTATTTATTCTATTCTTGAAAGTGCTGAGGAGCTGTAAGGGGAGAAATGATAGAGAGTAAAAACCGATTAGTTTAGCCAAAAAACTGAAGCAGCCCACATCTTTCTCTCCCCCCTCTCAGATCAGCCTGTTCTCACCATTTCTTCTCAATTACTCCTCCAGTCAACCTGCTTAACGATTTTTAGCTCGCCCAAATGCCAAGAGGCAGTACGGGTGGGTTTGCAAGAATGTGTGTGTCCACGCATATGTTTTTCTGTTCGTGTGGGTGTATGTGTAAGTGAGTGCATGATGCTTTGACCACGGAGCTGATGCATGTGGCCTTTTTTCGGTATGGATGCCAGTCAAAACACAGACATAAGCTATGAAGTAAGCAGTCAAATCCATGTTTCCCCTGGGACATGAGATAGAGAGGACGGATGGTGGCATTTGATTGGACAGAAAAGCTTAAAACTCAGCATCAGACACCATGCTGGAAGTACAGGAAGTGGAGGAAGACAAGGAAGCAAATGTTTCTTTGAGGCCTTAAGCTGTGTTTTTATGTCTGTCTCTCACACACACACACACACGCGCACACACACACACACACACACACACACACACACACACACACACACACACACACACACACAGAAAGCATTTTCAAGCTGTGATATAAAAAGTTTCCCTAATGTGCAATGGTGTATTTAACTGTTTGTGTCACATTTAGCATTTAACTCATTGGTGGACAGAACTGTCACTAACTCACCGGCAGACTGGAGGGGCGGTCCTGGGAGACACCATCCTCATTGTTGGCCTTCCCAGAATTCCCTTGGGCTGGACCCCTGGTGCTGTAGCTCTCTTGCTGGGCCTCCTTGAAAGAAAGAGAGAGATTGCTACTTGAATCTATGATCAGCAAAACAGATCTATTTCACAGACCCCTCTAATACATAAGTAAATGAAAAACATTAAAATCCTATATATATACAATATGTAAATATGTATATTACCAATATTTTAGAGCCCTAAAAGTGAACGCTAATTGGGATATCAGAAATATATATTATTTTATGAACTAAAAAAATTACAGCCTATAATGCAGTCAAAGTGCTTGAGGTAAATTCAAAACAGTGTTGATACAGTGCGCTCTGTCCCTGAATATGTTAAGAACATTTAGTTCATGGTTCAGCTGTAAAAGACCCGGCCTCAAGGACACATTTGTTACAACTCTACCAATTTGAAGGCTCCTTGCTAAAAGAAATGCTTTTATGTATTTGTACAAAAACAGTAAACATGCTGACATTTGACACTGGCACAAATGCTCAGATTTTTTTTAATTACTTTTTCTGCAAAACATTATTATCATATTGTCTCAACAACACTCTTGCATTACGATGAAAAGGTTCTAAATGTGAGTGAGAGAGATGAGGGAACGAGTTGGACTGTTGAGTGTGTCTCAGGTTTGCGGCGCTGCAATAAACACTCTGATTCCCACTTAGATCAAGTCACAACACAAAGAGCCACATTGCACAAGGAAATACACACACTCTGATACAGTACATGTAGACTGAAAAACATCCAAACACGCACCCATCAGCACACCATACCAGCCAATTCATTTCAACTAAATCCCAGCCTAACCATCCACTAATCCTTGAAACATACACACACATGCAAACACACACCAACACACACACTCAGTCCTATTGTTCAATCTAAGTCATTTTCTTTCCCTCTGTAATCACAAGCCTATCTAGTGTAAACCAATTTTCTCCCCATTGTCGGAGGTGTTGCCCTCTCCCTCTCCCTCCCTCTGTATCTCTCCCTCCTTCCCTCTCCCTCTTCTTTTCATTCACCACGGAGGTTGTTCCTCCATCATGTTAAGCATCGGCAGCACAATGGCAACTTGTAAAAGAGCTCTGAGTGGAAGGATTAGTGATAACTGATCGGCGAGACGTGGCGAGAGATCACACACGAGTGCTTGCAGACCATACACAACATACGTACACGCACAGCCACACATTTATGCACACACAAACCGGGAGTCTTCACATTTTTACTTTCAAAATCAATTTTCCCCCCACAGAGTTTGATTTCTTATCTGTTGTGTGCTTATACTGTAGAAGGTGGGCAATATTACTGTCAGCCAGGTGATATAATTTTTATAGCTGAAGATTATCCTTCACAGCAAGAAATGTATCATGTGAAATGTATCTATTATAAGAGCATTAAATGTGTCATAATGTGTGCATCAGAGCTGAATGATATAAATTTGGTACTTACTAAAGTTAATTTCTTAAGAATATACCTGCAAAGTTACTCTGCACACACAGTTTGCATGCTGCTTCAACAGCTGCACACACACACACACACACACACACACACACACACACACACACAGACAAAAAGTTAATGTATTCATTCATCCATTATTAAGAAAAGTCAATGTAATGACCTTAAATGCCCTAGAGTAGTTCCTTCAAATCCACATTTCAATTATCAGCCAATTAAATCGCTGAAGCAGTAATTTCTAAAAATACAGCACATTTTAAATATCTTACTTTTAAATACAATATATACATGTTACATAAAATGCCAGTTAAGGTGTTAAATGTTTTCTAAATAGGTATTTGGAACACAGTTACTCAAAGTACCATTTTTAGCATCAAGTGAACTCCTAAAACATGTGGCTTGTGGCAATGCTGGTGCAATTCTCCTAAATCTGGTGTGTCTTCATATGTTTATCTGTTTCATATGTTCCAATATTCATTATTACTTTTTGTCATTGAGCCCTCTGCTAAAAGGTCTTTCAATTAACTTAGTATTAATTAATCGTGATTTTAGTTTTCTTAGTTAAAGGAGAAAAGGGGCATGTCAGCAACATATAAAATCTTTTGCAAATTTTGCATTTTGTTGGTGTCTTGCTTGCACAGTCTGACATATTTATGATTGACACATGGAGAAAAACATGATATATATATATAGAGAGAGAGAAAAACAGTTGATTGTTCTGAAATGTGTGATGTTATCGATGGATCGAAATTCTACTGTTACACTATGAAGTAGCTACTCTCTGTCCCGTACACATCCAAATGCACTACTGCAACATAGCATAGTCAATTTACAATTACTGGATCATCTGATCCACTTGCACAACTGAACTTATGTATATTCTGTATTTCTGTATTATAGTATATCAGCCAAATATATATATATCTATATGTAGCATTGAACTGAAAAGTATAAATATAACTGTGGCAGGATGACAATAAAAGTCCTTGTATTCTTGTATCCAATGTATGGAGTTTTTCTGTGGGTAACTGTAAGTTTAAAATTTTACAACACACATTTAATGATGTGTTTTTATGATCAATAGGCCTCCTGCAAGAACATTTTCATATTTTTATCCTAAAACTCTCTTACATTTGCTGGTACGACTGTTCCAAGTCGGATTCAACAAACTCTCTTAACTGCCTGAACATGTTGTAAATCGCTCGTTTCAGCCTGATGAAAGCCACCTGTTCATAAAAAAGTACATGTTCATCAGATGTGATCATTAGCATAATCCACGCCCATAAAATTGCCATATAAGGCTCTGTGTTCTGCTCTGTTTGTGGGTGAGTTTCATTCACAAAATGTTCTCAAAGAGTAAAAACACTGCACAACTTCAAGTCCTGCTTTCAGTAATCATTAGACAAATATTAGAAGTGTCAGTAGTACAAGACCCAAAAACAAATGGAAAATATGAATCCAGCTAACATGTCATCAGAACAGCTCTGCACTGTGACAGAAATAAAGAGGGAATGCTTTCATTTAAAGTTTTAAAGATGCTAAAATATGTCTTTCTAAAGCAAAGCGGCCGTGATGGGAAGCGGTCATGTGACAGTCACAGAGATATTAGAGGAGAATATTATAGTCTACAGGTGATGTTAGACTGTCAGCTCTAACACATGATGATACTGGACAGAGACCTGCAGGGAGACACAGAGGCAGCTGTCAGAGTGAGAGAAGTTTCCAACGACTACTGAAATGTAGAAGTTGCTGTGTCAAAATATGCCAATAAATCATAAAATCTAAAAAACATTTCAGTTCATTGGCTGCCATGATGATGAAAATATGGTAAACAGAATATTAATTTTGCTTTAAGTTTGTTTTGGTGATATTTAATTTTTGTTCATTTAGGTATCACATTTAAACTCCAAATTAATTCACATTAGGGCATTATAATTGTAAATAAAACAAGTGTTTCTTCCCAATAAAGAAAGGCAGAGATGATTTATTCCTGACACGTATGACAGGTCTAGACTACTCGTAAATCTTGTTCGTGCCTAAGAGAAAATTCTAAGGACAAGAAAACAGATGAATGCCACAAATGTTCTTAAATCACTCATACGTACATCTTAAGAATTAATCTGTGAGTATGAGTGCTTCTCGCACGAGGCCCGTTGTTTTTAAACAGATGCATGTCATTATTATGGGAAATTTATGAATCAGGCTATTAAATTTTAGTTCAAATCTTCACAGTGCAGTAAGTGAACAAAAAGAAGAAAAAAGAAGTACATATAAGATGTGAGAAAAGTACATACTAATAAATTTGATTAACTTTGTTCAAATAAGTAGTTAGAAGATACTCATTCCTGCAGGGAACTTTAAAGTTCCACTTTCTGATATTTTGAATAATATTTTGATTTTTGTTTTAATTAGTTTGTCTGTGAGTGATAACTGCTATGTGTGACTGAATTGTCTTATCGTGATGTTGTTTATAAAGTATATAATTTGTTCTCAGGTCTCTCTTTTAAAAGAGATCTTGATCTCAATTAGACTTCCTGAATAAATAAAGCTTAACTACGTATGTCATTTTTGCCTGCAAATAATAAGCACAATGAAAACAGTCAGCCAAATAAATGAAACATCAAGCCATAATCACACCACAAAAGCTTCTTTATTCTAATCCTAACTTAAAATATAAAAACCACCAACATCCCCCCCCTTACCACATCTAAAAGCCAGAGGGAAAACCCCGTTCATCCAGATGTGGTTCACAATCACTGGATCACATATCATCTCATAAGGCCGTGCTATTTTTAAAAACAAAGCCATGGTAGTTTCCTTGTCAGGGTCCTGGGCAAGCCCTGTGTTTGTATACACAGCCTACCCCCCTCCCCACCCCCCCACCCCACCCCCATGTTTATCAATGGGAGCCTGGATGCACGCCAAACGTCAGGTTTTTATTACATGGTCGGAAATGCTTCGTTTGAAGCAGAAACCCGGCTTATATACAAATACACCTCCACAGGTAAATAAAGGCCTGAGAAGGGGGGAGAAGGAGGAGGTGTGTGTGTGTTCTGAAAATAGGTGGAGGAGTGAGAGGACACACACACACACACACACGAGCACAGTTCAGTTCGCAGACAAAAATGCACACATAGACAGACAGTTGCTCACACAGTGAATTGAGAACAGAGGAGTGGCTGCTGACCCAAGTCCAATATTTACTCAGGCATATGAGTCTGTAGTGTGTGTCTGTGTTAGAGTGTGTGTGTGTGTGTGTGTGTGTGTGTGCATACTTGAGGGGATTTCTGTTTTAAGTGGGTCAAAGTGAGGTTAGCCTCATACTACTGTTTACACTCACGTTCTTACATCATCACTGTCAACTATAATATGGACGGAGAGGGTGAGATAGAAACAGAGACGGGGAGGGGGGGAGGGCAGGAGGCTGAGAGAGAAATACAGAAGGTGAGATGCAAAAGAGATAGAGAGAAGCAGGAGAGCAGAAAGAGAGAGAGAAGATGAAGAGAGAGAGGAACAACGGTAAAAAATAAAATTAAAAAAAATGGAAAGGCGAGCGCAAGAGAACATCAGAGGCAAATGAAGAAGTGCTGCGAGTGCATCCTTTCATTTGAGTTTTTTTCCAGTCCATTGTCTCAAAATCCCATTTCCCAGCTAATTTAGAAGCTTCTAAAATACACTCCACTCCATACCTTAAGCCTAAGGCCACAGCTAATCCTGTCTCCACACACACACACACACACACATCACATACGCGCACACACGCACAGAGACACGCTCATTCATCCTCCTTGCTTTTCAAAAGACTTCATCTTGGCATAGTAGAAACGAATGAAGGATATTGAAGGCAAGCGTTTGAAGTACATGAGGGAATGCAGGAATCAAACTGTGAGTTAAATGCTATTAGACAGCTGTGTGGAGAGGCAGTGTAATATTAGATTTGATTGAATAGATGACTGCTGAATGTGGTGTAATATATAGAGCTGGAGAGGCTTTATGCAGACGTAAATCAATAATGCAGTACAACGTCAATCCCAGCCACTCAACAATGGGAGTCTGTCAGTAAGTGGGAAACATCGGGAAAGCAGAAACGCGGCGATGTTGCGTGCAGACGATCGTTTGGAATATGAAACTCGTACGTACCCGCTTTCAAAAGTCCACCTAGTGATTTGATCTTTCGTGCTGTGTCAGTATGATGTTAGATTTTGTTAATCCCAGAAGAGAAATTTTCATTTCCTCACAGGAGAGGTCAAAGGTCAGATTGTGTTGCAGAACAGCGCCTCCTGGAGCTGTCTGGCATTTCAGTCTTCTACTTTAATCTGCTTTAAAAATGGTGAAAAGCAGAATTCTGCCTCAAATAGCAATTCCAACAATCACACACAGTGTTTTTTTTTTTTTTTTTTTAGCTCGCACCTAATTTAAGAAGGTTGTTCTAAGGCTTTCTTGGTTGGTTGCACTGCACACTTTCTAACTCTATATTCAAGCAGGGAACAAGGTGAAATGTTGCCTCGCTTTTGCTCGTATGAGTTTGATTGGCTGTCTTTGAAAATAAGCAATGAAGCTAGCATGACAGCAAGCAAGCACATTTGATGCCACCACTTGACACAACAGAAAGCAGCCAGAGCTAAATTCACAGCCGTTAAGTTAAGCTGATTTTGGCTGACATGTGTCTTGATCTCTTTTTTTTTTTTTCTCAACAGTGAGGGAAAAAAAAATGTGGGTTACTTCACACTATACAGCATTTTTTTTTAATTTAACATGCTTGCATTTTAATCCTTTTTTCCACTGCCATTGTCTGCTCTGGGCTGTCTTGTTTTTATAAACTTTGCGTGCAGAGTTTTTGTCACACATCCCTGATAGAATAGGTGTCCTGCTTGAATCTGATTGGCTCTCAGTTTACAAAGTCAACTGAGCAAACCTTTACTGTTTTTTTTTGTCTTTTCTGTGCTTTTCATCCCTTTTGTCCTCGTTATGTGTCCGTATATTTTTTGCTCCAACAGTCCCTCAGCATCCGCTCTCTCCTCTCAGTCCTGACTGCTCCCTCGCTCTCCATCCTTCCACCTCTCTCGCTCACCTCTTCCCTCTTCCCGTTATTTTTCTTGCTCTCTCCACACCTCTCACATCCCTCATCCCAATCCCTTTGTCTCCATCCATCACTCTTCCTCCTTCCTCTTTTTTTCCTATCACCCTCTCCGTCCCACCTCCATCCCTTTCTCCACCCTGCTCCTCTTCTTCATCAATACCACCTCCACCCCTCTCTCCCTCAATCCCTCCCTGTCTCCCCTTGCTATCCTCATGACTACCAAATGAATTAGTCATCCCCCTTTTTCCCCTGCACCTTGGCAGATGCACATCTCCACAAAATCTGACGCTAATGCCATTAATATTCATTAAAAATTAAGCTTAATTGCGTGTCTTTAGGAGAGGGACCCATAACCCCCCCACCCCCCCACACACATACTCCTTAACCATACACACACACACTCCTTAACCATACACACACACACACAGAGCATGAAAACCAGTGCATTTGGCCACCTCCCACTGCCCCATTTCCCCAAGGACAGGGACACTCTGATGTCCATTGGACAAGACCCTGAGAAGCATGTACACACTCTGTCTTTCTTACACACACACACACATACACTGTGTCAGTCACTGGGAAAAGATGTTGTGATGGAAGGGTCTTACAGAAGTAAAAAACTGAGGTAGTGTTTTTCCTCAGCACCGTAGCTGCAGTATCTCTTTGTCTTTATTTATGTGTGTTAAAAGTGTATGCCCTGCTCTCTGCCAATAATTACTGTTGAAAGCCGTGTTTTTAACTTTCATTAGGCCACCAAGCTGCAAGAAAAAACAGCTTTTAAAGAGAAAACACCAGCACATGCACACAAAGCTTCTACGCATCAGAGAGAGGCAGTGGTGGTGGTGGTGATGGGGGCAGGACATCCATATTCAACACCCCGCGTTCACACACAGACACACACACACACACACACACACGCACGGTGGTTCAGACTTGCAGAAATGTACATGTGCTCACACCAATCAGAGCAACTGAACCATAATTGAAGCAACAATCAGCAGTGAGAGCGTGCTACACTGTTCTGAAGAATGTGACAAATCAACACTTGGTTATGATATGCTTGTCTTTTTGTGTGTTCTTGACACTTTTGATCCATTTTAGGAAAACATTGCGGTTACATTCTGATTATTTCAGATGCTGTATATACTGTGTATTATAGGGCAGACCTACTTTCATCTGCTGCGACTGCTTTTTAAAACAGTGTGCTGGTTGGACTACATGTAAATGATGGCCATTTATTCTAGGATATAGCCTATTATTATCATCACGAGAAAGGTGACCATTAGAATGGAAATAGCTGTTGTATGTGCATATTTGTGTGTGAGGATGCCTGTGTGTGTATGCCTATATATCTGTGAGCGGTATGTGTGTCTGCATGTGTGTGTGTGTGTGTGTGTGTGTGTCCAGCCTATCTTAATAGGTCCATTTGTAGCAGGGCCTGTTCTAGTGCCGTGTCCTTCAGATTGGATTCTATCTCAGCAATCCCCCTGACCTTTAGCACAAAGAGACTACAAGAGAGGACCAGAGCTCTGACACAGGACACACATATACTCTCACACAGCTTGTATATACACACACACACAAGTATTTATTCTTGCCAATATAAACAGACACACACACACACACACACAGACAAACACATAAGCAGACATAGAAAGATATGGACAAACACATATCCATACAGACACACACACACCAGTATGTGTGCAGGCCTTCCCTTAGGGATGATGTCAGATGTAGCTAACAGTGTTAGCTGCAGATACCGTTGCCAGGGCTTTCATTCTCATTCCTCTACACAGGCTAATCAAATAAGAGCGAGTCTTTGTACCATCTTCACTTCACACACTCTTTGCAAGTCCCTGTCACCACCACCCCCATCCGCCCATTCACTTCAATTGCTTTGGCTCACAGTTAAAGAGGACATCCACCCAAACTGGTGTACACCCACATGACTTTTGCTAAAGCACGGAGGAACAATAGCGGTGTGTTGGCGAGCTCGACTTTGACTGTGACATTTTTTTTTTTTTTTTTTGGGGTGTTTTTTCTTTTTCTCTCTGTCTGTGAAGTCTGTATCCAGGAACAAATGTAGCGGCATTTCCTAACAAATGGCAGCTAAATGAGGCCCCTAGGGTGCTGTGCCGCTAACTACCGGCCCTCTTTTTTTCTGAGCCATTATGATTGTCCTAACCGTTCCAAAAACACCTCTCCCGTTCTCGTTCATTTGCATTTGAATTGCAGCAGGGTTGTACAAAAACAAACATAAATCAAAAAAGGGAAAAAAGAAGAAAAAAAAAACAATGGCGGATTCTGGTCGAGCAATTAGCGAGTGTCAGTCAATGTGGAGGTAAGAAACACACTAAATTAAAAACATTGTCTGAAACACATGCAGACACACTTTCACACACACACACACACACACACACACACATACACTCATACACACAAACCTATATATATATATATATATATGTATATATGTATGTATGATTTTTTTTTTTAATTTTATCGTTTAGGTTTTGCTTGAAAACTCATCAAGCTTAAGTGCTTGTCAGCGGCAGCCAATCGGAGTGTGGCAGGCCTAGGGTTGCCGTGGCGATACGCGGGGACATTTAGAGGACTCCGATAAACTCTGCCATTTAAAAGGTTATGACAATTAACGCGGCTCTCCGCAAATTACCACTGCCAGACCTTTACCCACGGACGTCTCTCTCTCCCTCTTATCACCCCGCGCCCAGCCTCTCTCTCCCTCTCCTGCTCCTTCTCTCTCTCTCTCTCTTGCCATATGCCCTCCATTTCCGTAGCCTGTCCTCCCTCCATCCCTCGCTCCCTCCCTCTTTCTGTCCGCCCCCTTCCAGCCAACAGCACTTTTATTATCCCGTTAATTAACAGAGTTCTTCACTTAATATTCAAATGGTGACCAATTAATGACATTGAACTTTGGGTGCCCCACCCACCCACACGCCGTGCCCCCTCCGCACACACACACACACACACACATCTTTCCCTCTACTTTCACCACATGCTTTTCACTCTCTCTCTTCACACGCACTCCTTCCTGCCTTTCATTTCCTCTGTCTCGTCCCCTCAACCTCCCCTCCATCCCACCTCCTCCTCACCAAGGTGAGCTCCAATTTCCGTGTGAGAGAGTGTGTGTGTGTGTGTGTGTGCGTGCGTGCACGTGAAGGGAAAGGCATGGTGATTGAGGCAGCAGAGCAAGTATACAGCGAGGGGGTAATAAAGCCAGGGGGGCAGGCCGCAGAAAGGCTCCACGGCCTTTTAATTAACCTGGTGTGATTAAAAGCGGGGGTGGTGGAGGGTGGGGGAAAGGGCCTGCTGCTGCAGTCGTTTGGGGCCGGAGGGGTGACAGACAGGAAAAAGGAAATGACACACTGGAAGTAGTGAAAGGGTAAGGACCCAGGTGATGTATGTGAGAACTCGTGGTTTATACAGTTACCTCTAGTGAACGACAAAGAATTATTTACTCAAAGAAAATGATTTCACACTTACAGCAACTAGAATACAGAATGGGAGGGATAAATAAACTTAATTCATTTTGAGATTGAAAGTTATTTCCTGGCCTTGGAAAACATTCTCACCACAAAGTCCATTTAATAGCTGTCCTTTAGCTTTCACATCAAGAATGAATTGTCAATCTTAACTTTCCTCAGTGACATTAACAAAATGTCCTTAAAGCGTACAGAAACCTGAGATTTGAATATCTACAATTTCATGACAACTGGGCAACTCCATCAGCTGACAATCATATAATATGATCAAAAGCTCCAGAGCAGCTACTAAATAGACCTTGTTTTGTTAAAATTAATTTCCTTTATGAGAAATGTTTGTGTATCATCGCTGTCCAGTGAAAACAATGCATCTTAAAATTAGGTGGTTTTGAATTGTTCATTTTGACTAAAAGACTAAATTTTCCTTTATGGACTGAGACGAAAAAAAGCACATTTTTAAAAAACCACTGGACTAGCTGAAGCTAAAAAAAGGGCTGTTTGTCTTACATTTTGGAGATACATGTTTTTCACACAGGACAGCAATAACCTGCCAGAGTTTCCCAGCAAAATCTTCCAGCGCTCTGAGCATTTCTCTCTGTCAAGCAGCACTGCTTGCTACAGTATGAGTGGAAGACATGCATGCAGCAGTTACCATCAACAGTATTAAAAGCATTGCCCTGCCAGCCTGATAACGCTCATCCTAGTTATTTAGTGGGCACCACATGGTGGACATGTAATATTCTGCTCATGAGCACCAACTAAGCTACATCTAAACCAATGAGTCGGCTTCCTTCCATGTAGGTCCCTGTAAAGTGAGCTTGTCTCCTCCAATCAGCTGAGAGCTCCCGTGTGCCAAAGCACTGCTCCCAAGAGCCTACTCTCGGACAGGAAGAGGAAATAGTTAAGGCCAATAGAGGAAACAAGCGGTGGGATCAGTTTCACAGAGGAGAGTGGAAAGGTGGGTTTTACTACAGAGAGTAAATGTCACAAGGAATGACTTCCTTCTTCAAAGACCACGAGTCAAAACCCGACAACTCTACTACACAACCAAATACCACTCTGTGGCATATTCACCATACAGTTTATATTATACTAAAAGAGGGCTGGGCTCTATTATGTTACATGTAATTACTCTACAAACATAAATTTAACACACTGTTTCTTGGTGGAAAATTAAATAGTGGGTGCTCAATGGAATTGCTGATCAAAGCCGGTACCATGTTCTGACAACGTTATGAGTTTAAGTCTGGCAGCTGGCCAATGTTGCGTTTCACCTCCTTTTCTCTCTCCCCTCAGTCTAACCTGTCACACTCCACTGTATACTACCCAATAAAGCAAACATGCCATAAAAAATAATCTGCAAATTCTTGAAATTACAGCTCTCTCTTGCTTTTTTATGAGGTAGAAAGTATTAAGACAGTAACAAAATATCATGCACTTCATCTGTTATGCATCAAGTGTAATATGGTCAGGAAGAGGATGAAAGGGCACCAATTTTATCCTTTTAAGCGATTTGTCTCACGCTTGGAACTGAAGCCAACAATCAGACCAAATACATTAGGGTCATGATATTTATAGGGTCTGTTGAAAATATATTTCCAGAGAAAGGGGCCCATATTCTATGGCTTCCACATACAGGAAAGCAATTTGACACAGCAACAGTAGTGAGCTTGAGTCGAGAGAATTTGGAGGAGAGTGACATGTTCAAATACAACTATTAAACTCGGTAGTGTATGAGGTCGAAAAGTCTTTTCAATCAATTAAGTTAAAGAATATCTGAGAACTACAACTCACAATCATCAATTTTAAAATATATAGCGTTCTCAAAAACCCGCAGTGCTCAAAAACCACCAGCACAATACGCGCATTTATTTTTTCAAAACCTACTTCTTCTCTGTTGCGATATTATAGTTTTTTTATTTTTTGTATCAGCCTTAATGTCTTAGAAATGTCTTTTTAGCCTGTTCTGCTGCTTGCAATCAGATGAGGTCACAGCAGTGCAATAGACTCAAAGAAAGACGGCATTTTCACTTCGATTTGTTACAAAACCAGCTAATAGCGGTCGGTTGCAGAGCAAATTCTGTGTCAAAGGCAGCTGGAATGGTTCCATCAACTGGAGGATGTCCTCTGGCTAGGGTTAATGGGAGTGGAGTGGGGGGAAAGGAACTGCGGAGAGAGCCGGAAGAACAAAATAAAGAACTTTTCAGCTTGGATTTCTCCGAGTAATGCAGGGTCAAAAAACAGGGGTCAAAACCACAATGACATCCTAATCTGGCGTGTGCTTGCAATTGTGTGTATGTGTGTGCGTGTAATCCGTTCCGTGCGGCTCACATCATGTCTCATTTCAGCCCAGAATCACAGACAAAGGTCACCATTTGACCTTTTCACAGCTCAGAATTGCTGCAGCACACTCGGCTGATTAGTGTACACACAGACACACACACACACGCGCGCACACACACAAAAAAAAAACTGATACAAAGACGCACACTCACTCACAAAAGAAAAATGAAAGTAATACAGCACTAAGCTGAAAGCACACCAAATCCTCTATTTGTAATCTTGGCCAAGTGTACTACGTAAGTTCAATATCCAAGCATGTTTACTCTTGGATCCGAAATCAAAGAGAGGGACCTTTTTTCTTTGTTATTCAAATTTATTCTGGTATTTTCTAGAATTATTTCTCCTCTAAATTTCTCTCTCACTCAATCGATGGACAATTAACTTTGTCTTAATGCCAATGCACAGCCTTGTTTTTGTTATGTGTAAAATGTCATGTTTTTTAATGATCAATATTGCGTTTTTTCAGCAATTACTTGAACATAAACTGTTAAAATAAAAGGAGCGCTTGGAGCGGGATTTTGCATATGTCACACGGTGTAGCTGAGTGCAAAGTGCACTGACATATATGCAAAAAACCCACCTCTGTTTCAAGGAATAGTAGCCTGTTACATCTCCACTAACACATAGTATATGCTATATCAACCCTGTTATGTTTCACATGAATTGGGCTGCTACTGTACCTGTCCATAGCTGGGTTTCCTGACAAAGCTCATTTCCCATAGAGAGCCAAAAATGTAAAAATGTAATGTAAAAGAACAGGAGGTGAGAGCTTGTTAGTCGGTAGAAAAGACTGGACTTAGTTGGGTCTATAGTTTGATGGCGAGTACACTGGAACAGGGAGGTGTCAACATATTGCCTGCTGTGTTGCTGGGACATAAAACGCTACTGCATAAAGCTCTAACACATAGGAAGGCTTTCTTGATTACAGGCAAGGACAGCGGGATGCAACGTTGATGCAAAGGATAGTGAAGGTATTGTGGCTTTTATGCGCAGTTAACAAGCATGTGTGCTGATTGAAACATTTTCGCTTAAAGTAGCGTGCATGCATAACAATGACAAACAGAAGGAAACCGGCTCCCTGGTCACCACAGCAGTTGGCATAGCAACCAGTGTGAGACCAATCAACACAGGTGAAACAAGGCTTTGGCCAATCAAAATGCTCAGGCAGAACTACCTGGTGTATAAATGTCATCGTGGGTCAATTGCCGTCACATCATCAGCGATGATGAAAACACACCATTACTGTCACAAAATGTCAACCTGGCCATGGATCTCAGCCTCTCCTAGTTAGAGTGAATAATGTTTGTTCAGTAGGCTGCATGAGTCTGTGTGTGTGAGCATGTTAAGTGAGGAAATAAGAGTGTGTGTTTTTTTTTTCTGTGTGAGACAAAAGGCATGCTGGCTGAAATGTTCACTCAATATGAAAATTACTATGCTAAGACTAACGATTTCCTTTTTTTGACAACCTGCTTTTGTGTTCACAATGGCTTTTTGCTTGGCTGTTTGTCTTGTTGTGCTCAATATTCAAGGCTGTCTAAAGGAAAGGTTTAACTACATCTCAGTAAATCACAGTATAACTACTTCCACAGACACAACTACATCACTGCCAAATGACATCAACTTATGCAGATGCTAAATAAGTCTGTTCACATTTGTGAACTACTAATGGCCAATACACTGTCTGGGCCAAAAAAAGCATTTGTCCATATGGCATGGTTCTGTTCCTTGCATGAATGTTTCTTTAATTGTTAGAGAAAAGGATTGCAAAAAAGTTTTTTTACAGAAGGAAATCATTTTGGGCAGGTGCACTGATTTGTGCTGCATTGTATGTAATATTCTGTATAGTTATATCCTGCATGTGTGAGCTGTCAATGTGGAAATCTTTAATGAAACAGTATAGGTAAGTGTTGAAGTGCATCTAGGTAATCCATGTCAATACACCATATTTTATGACCTGCTTATATTGTTTGGATTTTTTTTTTCTTCTGCAAAGTGACCATGAACGACAAATGTCAAATACATGAAATGTAGTGGAGTAAGAAATACAACTTTTCAGTCTGAGAAGTAGAGGAATAGAATAGAATTGTTACTTTACTTCTCTGCTCCAAACTGCAGTTGTTTTGCAATGCCTTGCATTCGGTTTGGATATAGACTAGTATAGGCTATATTGATGAATTAAAACATGCTTTCATCAGCTGCGATACAGATGTAGCATAATGGCTCAGGGCATTCCTACTTCAATCATCTGTCTTGTCCTACTTGGCTTCATCCTGTCTTCTCCTTACCTTCCCTGTCCTGTCTGATCTATTCTTTCCTGTCTAGTTTCTGCTGTAATCTCTCCCGTCTCATTCTGTTCTTTCTCCCGCTCCATTTTGTTCTGTTCTGTTCTGGTCCAGGCAGGGCTGTTAGCCAGAGTCACTCAGCGCAGGCTGATAGATCTCTCTGGCTGCAGAGTGGATGGGAAACACATGGGCAGCCTTCACTCAACTCAAAAACAACTGCTTGAACCCAGTTTCCCAATGGAAAACTTCTACAGAACATCAGGCTGAAACTTGGCAGGACAAGTCTCAATCCATATGTTTGGAACAGGCCCTTTGTTGTGCTGAGGATTGGGTTTACACTGGCAGGTTTGTGTGCACAGGAAATGTACAGTATGTGTTTATACGCTATGACTGTCCAACCTGTGAGCTTGTATTGCATTCACATATCCTGTTCCTGTAAAGTGTGTGTGTGTGTGTGTTTGTGTTGTGACATTCATGCCAATAAAGCGAATTTGACTTTGAAGAACATGAAAATATCCAGAAACACAGAGGTTGAGATTCACCTAAATTACCTCTCATGAATAATGCGACCCGTAGACCAGGCATGTTGGACCAGAGGCACACCACACTATCGTTTACACACACAAACACACACACACACACACAGTTTATCCCTTAAAATGAACTCTCCAATGTCAGCACCACAAGAATATTGAGATACAATCCTTGGAAAAGATTTCAATGAGATACCTTTCCTGCTGATATTCAAAATTTTATTCTTGATGTTATGTCTGATAAGTGACATCTGCATATCTATATCTAACTGATTTATTTA
This sequence comes from Thunnus albacares, assembly GCF_914725855.1. Classification (NCBI taxonomy): domain Eukaryota; kingdom Metazoa; phylum Chordata; class Actinopteri; order Scombriformes; family Scombridae; genus Thunnus; species Thunnus albacares. The sequence continues at coordinate 10,985,372 of NC_058120.1, read as the reverse complement.
TTCATATTTCTATATTGAGTTATGCTAATTATTTCCATTTTTGCTCACGGCATGTAAAGGGGTCTTAATAAGAAATTTAATTTCCAGCATTGGTTACAGATGAAGCCAGTTTTTTTTTCCACACAGGAAACAGCACAGTGTGCGTCTGGGTCTGAGTGTGATGAGTATATGAGCGTGTGTGTTGGTACCTGTTGCGGCGGTGGTCGTGGCTGTAGGTAGGGCTGGGTTGGGCCTGGAGGGGTCTGCTGAGGGGGGCTGAAATACGGAGGGGTTCCCTGCTGCCCCGTCTGCTGCTGCTGCTGCTGCTGCTGCTGCTGCTGTTGCTGCTGCTGCTGCTGCTGGCTGTAGCCCCCCATCCCCTGCTGGCCATACGGCGCCACCTGCTGAAACAACCAATCACACAATGGTTAACGGGGTGACTATTAAGGTCAAGGCTGAGGTTGAAGCAAAACTTTCATTTTCAGTTAAAGGCAATGCAGAGAGGCTGTCAGGTGCAATTAGTAGCCAATCACAGCAGGTGCCAGTTGACGTACTGTAGCAGTCAATCCCATAAAAGTCAGAGAGTCCTCAAAACCCACCATTCTTCTGGAACGATTTAGAAAAACATGAACGACAGCAACCCACATGGGCCTACACAAACGAGCTTTTATCCATTTTCCAATTAATCTGATCGTCCCTCAGCTAAAGCATCTTAATTTAGCTCAGACCAGGCTGACACCCATCTCACAGCAGTCCTCTGCCTAATGAACTCACACTGCGGAGAACTCTAACTTTATGTCCTCTGGCTTGCCAAATGCATCCTCCTCTCTACATTATCTCCGTCTCGGTCAGCTCACAGATGGGATGAGGTGTGTTGGATATTACTGCAAGCCCGTCCCAGGTCGTAACCCTAATGAGGGACACATGGATGAGCCGGGGCATTCCAGAGCAGTACAGTTAAAAACTAACTCGCAAGGCGAAGCCACGCCAAGTGCCGTTGCTGCATTACACGGTGGTTATGAGAGAGAATGTGAACAGGGAGTGTGTGTAACAAGCTGGCACCAATACAAATGTAGTCTTAATCCCTCCTTGTCGTTTGTTATGACTACAGACAGCGCCAGGTGCTTCTCACTCCTCCAAGGATTTCCTATGGAGGCTGGGGTTTTCTCACAGACACGCACATACACACTCACACACACACACACACACACGCACGCACACAAAAGCCAAGTACTAGACAGACTATTAAACAACATTTACGACTGCTGGTGAAGCAATACGACAGCACTTTTCATGTCATATTTTTTTCCCCTTCATGTCACGTTGCTTTTTTTATTCCATCGTTCGCGATGACAGCCAACAGCCCTGCCACAAACTCATTATACATGGCACTAAGGCTGTCATTTGCGGCACGTGCAAAGCTCATAGTTCAGTTTGTCCACCTGCTTTCGCCCAGAGTTAAACTTTGAAATGCCCCTTTAAATCTTCTTTGGCAGTTTTGGCAAAGAGGAAAAAAATCTCACAAACTGAGAGTGATTTATATCTGGAATGACTGTGTTATAGGGGACTCCGGCATGACGTAGTTACTACACTACGGCCTTGTCAGATCAAAAGCAAAGAGCACACATCCAGAGTTTTTACTGTGACTGTTAATAGCAAGAAAACCCACTCATAAAAGCCCTGTTGAAAGTGATGTCTACTCTGGTGTAAAATATAGTGAAATCTGATCTGGTCGTAGAGGGCCAGTGGAGATTAATACATTTGAAACAGTTTTGAAGAGTAACTTTCTTTGAGTGGGTGGTAAAAAAAAAAAAAAAAAAAAAAGAAAGAAATCTTCTCTCGATACCGGCAGAAGCTTTTTGATGCTCTGAATAGAGATGATTGGACGATGTAGAATAGTTTTCACTTCAATGGAAATTTGATTAGAAAGGACAGGTTTGTGTGTGTGTGTTATGCTCAGAGTGTGAGAGTGTGTCATTAGGCCAATGAGACAGACAGACGGGGTGAGATCAGTCTAGCTGGCAGAGAGGTTAATAGCATGGCCCTGCTCATGCCAACATCACCACTGGATTCATTACTGCAAGCCAGGGCAACACGCACACACACACACACACACACACACATATACTTACATACCAACACACTCAAATGAATGCGCATGAATTCAAGTTGTCTGTGTGTAGGGATTTGTTAAAGTAAGAAAGACAAACAAATGCTCTCTCTTTCTCTCTCTCTCTCTCTCACGCACACACACACAACATTAGATGTGGATCAAAGCTGCTCCGATAAAACAGAAGCAACTCTATCCAGTGATCAGCGATGGCAGGCTGGTGTAACACAGTGGGTCTCAACTGGAACACTACTGTTCTGGGATTGGTGAGGATTAGGTCGCCATGGAGATCGAGACCAGACAACCGTGGGTGGGTTCCTTTCTCAGACAAATACAATGACAGGCAGACAGACAGATATGGGCAGACAGTGACGGATAGACAGAGGAATAGATAGATGTAGGCAAGAGACTCAGACAAAACACACAAAAAAGGAGAATGGCTCTTTAGGTTTGTGCCTCCAAAAAAAAAAAAAAAAATCTTGGTGCTATAAATAACTGTGTTACAAAGCATGAAAGGCTAATGAATAAATAATAAACTACACTAGTTTCTGTTGTCTTTAAAATTGCTGGTTTCATTTGCTGAGATTTCATATGTGAAAATACACCTGGGACACGGCAACTGTGCTGGAACAAAAAAAGCTTGAACACACCAATGTTATGTTTGTTGTCTTTCTTTGCTTTCTATGAGGATATGAGGACTGACTGGATGGGTAAAAATAATTGTGTAGAGCTCATTGTATAATGTCATGTTATATTATTCCCTTTCCTAAATTTTCAAGGTCACAAAATCCAGTAACTCTTGCTACAATCTGGGGCCACTGATGAGCAAATTTCCCCTGCACACAGTTTTATTTTTTCACAGATTATAATTAGTATTGTTCAACAAGATGATTTTAACTTCTCTTTCTCGTCTGATCCGAGGAGGTCTATGATTACAGGCTGTTCTTTTTCCATATACCTCCCTCTTCCTCCCCCAGCATCAATATACATTTAAATGCAAACAAAAACATCGCCTTTCCATTACCATACATATGTACTACTATATGTACAAGTGCATGCGACAGCGAATCTGTTTGCGCACTTGGTGCTGGTGCATGATCATGAAATGGACCGGAACATAAGACACCTCCTCAAAACATGGGAGGTGACCCTTGATAGGTGACAGAGGGAGGCAGCGGGTGGCTAATAACAAATAATGACCAGCCTACAGTAGATCACTTAACATTACTCTTCCTGCAAAAACTGTCCGATAACAGTTCAAGGAACATTTAGCACACGCAGAACTCCGCAGGTACGTTTTTATAGGAGAATGATACATACGCCTTCTACAGTACAACATGAGGTAGCTGTTATTTTGGTCAAACGTGATTCAGTGTAGTCCTGAATCTAAGTTTATTTTCTCCGGATTGATCACATCTAGCTCTTTTTCAAGCTGCCTCTAGCTACTTTGTGATGAACGGCTATCACATGGGACCCTTGAAGAATGTCCATCTTTAGTGTACTCACTCTGACTGATGACAGGCAATCAGGTAAGTAAGCAGAAAAGACAGACACAGAAACAAACAAAAAAAAAGACCGCCAGTCAAATAGGTACAGAGACAGCAGGCAGACTAAAGGTCTAACAAGTGTAAACCTGTCACAGTGGCTTTGGGAAGGAGGAAAGAGTCATTCATATGCAGCTACTGTTTGATCACTGTGGCAGACTGTATGCATGTACTGTACCTACTGAGTACACACCAGCTCACTGAAACCTGATTCTCTTTGACTGAGAAAATGTTCAGTGATAAACAGACTTGCTGTGCTGCTGCTTATACCAATAAAAATAACTGCTGGAAGTAGAAAATAAGACCACCTTTTCCTTCCACTCAGGTGTGTGGAAGCAGACAAAATAACAGTGTGATTTATCCAGAGTGTCTTGGCAGGCACACAGTGTCAAATAAATGTCTAATGAAATGACAACAGATGTGAAGTGCTGTAGGGAGAAATGACGCAGAATAGACATCCTGTGAAGCAAATAATTCACCATAAACTGCAGAAACAGTGTGATGAAAACAAAAGCCTTGGCGGCATATTAAGATACAAAGACACACACACACACACACACACACAAACACACACAAACACTGAGAAGAACTCAATCAAAAATCTATCAAAACAAGAGCCGTGTGAAAAGGCAGACAGTATCTTCCTGCTCTGCAAATGGAGGAAATAAATGGCTATACTAACCCCAATCCAAGGCAGTGGGGTGTGTGTGTGTGTGTGTGTGTGTGTGTGTATGTACGCGCACATGTGTGTGTTCCTCAAATCAGCCGTTTAAAAGCCTTGCACGGAACAAGGCACTGCTTGTAATTCAATTGGGCCAATGAGCAATAGACAGGAATTTTCATAATTCTGTCAAAGTGGCGATACAGGTCGCCCATTTTGAGTGACAGATGGGCTCAGCCAACCAGAGTGCTAAGCAGAGCCAGCCCACTGACCCTAAACACACACACACACATACGCACACACACACTGACAGGCATGACAGGCGCACATACACAGGCACCACATTAGCGAGCTATCATGCTAGATGGCCACTCCAAACCACAGAGGTGCCAGCTTGAAATAAAGAAAAAGAGATAGAAAGGGTTATAAGTAACAGGAAGTCAAATGAGTTGACAAAAAAAGAGAAACAGAAGAGAGGCGACATTAAAAAAGCATGCTACATTCATGGTAAGAGATACCGAGTCAATGGCAAACAAAGATGTTTAGAGAGACAGAGATGGAGAGATAGGCAGAAGGGAGATAGAGGAAGGGTGTTACAGAGTGACGGAGATACTTAAAGGGATGGATAAAGCGATGTCTCACATGATAAAGACAGAGAGAGACAGATAAAGATGGTGGTGTAGACCGAGAGATATGTGAAGAGAAAAGGGGCGAGACAAGTGTAAAAGAGAAGCAGAGGAAGCAAGAGCCTTAGAGGAGAGACGGGGATACTGTGAAATAGTGATGAGGAAGAATAGAGAGAGGAAGAAAGTGTGAAGAGTCAGATTTTTTAAGTGGATCATAAATTAGGCTACTATTATACTGACATCATTTGAGGAACAAATAGAGGCAGGATAGAGAGGCTGCGAAAAATAAACAGGTACATACTGTACAGACTTGTCCTGTACTACAGATTGACAACTGGAACACCAGATGAAGGTCATTAATTAATGACCGTTAACGAGCTGGTTGGATGGAGCAGCAGCAGTATGGTCCTGATGACCAGAAATGAGAATCATTGGCTGTGTCCCAATTCTATTCTGCATAATACTAAGCAGGTTTTGAGCATGTAGTGTGTTCACATTAGAAATCTAAGTAACCTTAAAAGTATGCATACTAAAAAATGGTTGATTATTCAGTGTGATGTTGATGCGCACTATTGTCCCACAATGCAATACACAGAGGAGATCGAGGTGGTACTCAAAGCTGCAAAACATTTAAATACATTGCAGAAGGCTGTGAGACAGCTCCAGAGAGAACTATTTGTTTTTATTAAGTTGCTGTTCAATTGATGTCCAACAGTGTACGTGTTGGATCATTTTTGTTGGTATCAAGTATTTAGATTTCTTGTATACTGACTAGAAAAAATAGTTAATATAAAGATTAGTATTTAGTACATACTGTATAAAATTAGTATGTAGTTACATGGAGCAGAGGAGGTGGAGCCAAATGCAGGAAACAGCAAACAACAGGAAATGAAGAATTAATATTTATTTCAGCACCCGGAAACAGGACTCAGGAATACAGACAGACAAAACTCAACAAAACAGATGATCCGACAAAGACTGAACTGAACAACAGGACTTAAATACAAACTGAACTACTGAGGGAATAGGGAACAGGTGACTAGACAGGAGAACAGGCAAGGAGCTGATTGGCTGGGGGAGGGGGGACAATGCGAGCAGGGCAGGGCTGACGAGGCTGATGCAGGGCAGGTGTGGAGAGAAAAGGGACTAGAAGAAAATAACACAATAAAGAGAGGAATGAAAGGACAGTGACAGTAGTATGGATTTAGGGACATACCGATTTACACCTAATTTAATTATAACATACCAGTGATGTCAAGTCATAAGTCTAGTGTGTCTCCAATCAGAAAGTATAGCTTATCACTGAAATCACCTGTTCTGTGTCCCATTTCCATACTACATACAGTAATAATAGTACACAGTATCCTTTGACACCATCATCAGCAAATTAGTTTTATTTTTTTCCAGTTAGTATGTAGTATACAAGTGGGACACAGCACTGTTGTAATCTTTGGCTAGAATGAAAGAATACATAGCTGTTGTCCCTCTATAGCACACGGTTTGACACCCCTGATCTATACAGCTGTAAATCAACTAAACAGGCAGTTAATAATAATAATAAGAAATAATCCAACATCTCTGCAATGACTGGAAGGCACATTGATGATAAGGAAGGATAGAAAACACTGTTTGCACTACATATTTATATTCTGCAAAGTAATTGATGGTGGGACCATATACCCGCAATGCTAACATTAGCATACATTACACTAAACGACCAGTGTAACGGATTCAAACTGACATTTTTTATATGTAATCCCCTTCAAATTTCATTAAGCAACTTGGCACCGAGATGAACATATCTCAATTTTATCTTACTGCTTTGATTTAATCATACAAGGACAGATATTGATCAAGAACTTGTTGTAGTTAAGTTAGGTGTGTTTGTCCTGTTGGCAGCCATTTCTCTTCTGTATTTTTTGCAAGCAGCAATAACTCTTCTTCAACATCCCTCTAGCCATTTTGGGTGCGACAATTAAGGATGTAAGGTGATTTAGGGGCAGTGAGAGGCCGAGATGTTGACAGCATATAACTGTAGACTTACATACTGTACCTTCTAAAATGCTTACTGACAGACTACTGCACTTTTAAAATAGAATTACAGTGACAAAGGTTAATTGCAGCATTGCTGGAGGGATGGGTGTTAATATGCAAAAGCCGGACACATTACATTATTTACATTATTTAGATTTGTAAATAAGAGTGCAAAAATGAAACCTAGATTATTTTCACATTCAGACTCTAGCAGTTCAGTAAATAACAGCGAACTTAAAGGCAGATAATCAAAGGAAATTTCAGCAAGGGAGCACAGCAGGGAAACAGTAAGGTAGAAATGGCAGTGTTGACAGATCTGTCAGTCAAAAGAATAAAAAAGTATACCGCTATCAAAATAACTCTGACAGCTGTGGCAGTTGGCTCATCTTTTTTTTTTTTTCTTGAGCTTATTTGCCATATGTGATTGAAGCCTTTTAATTTAAAATGATCCAGCCATAATGTTTTTTAGTTGACCTGCTCCTTCTCAGCTCCTTATTGCTGTATGATCTATCACAACTTACAATCTCTGCCTGTAAAAAAAAAAAAGTGAGAAAAAAACACTTACAAAGTGACACAAAACCAACAATTACATTTTTTTTTTTTAATTAATTTGAAGGATCCTATAAACGTCCACTACAATGTCTGATTAATTCCTACATTCCTTGCCGATGAAACGTTTCCAGGCTCACTGGATGAAATCAATGATGTATGATTATCATGCAACAGGGACATTTTTCATTGTTCCTTGTTTTCATTGTTGAGGACAAAGCTTTCATTCATGAATAACCTATCTGTTCAAGTTGTTCTGTTTTTCAGCAGAACAAGAAAAAAAAAAAAAAAAATCAGATAAATTTTGTGGGAAAATTGCATTCAATCGTGACTATCTGTGACTTATTGTCAATTATTGTTTTCTTAGCCATAACTGTGAAACTAATGTGGACAAAGACACACACGCACACACATTTCCAGGCCAAGGTAAGCATGTATGTACATTCACCCTTTCTGATAGTAATCATGACATATGTAAGTCTTTGAATATAACAGACAGCTTGAGGATTGATGCACTTAAAGAGTTGTCTCTTTTATTAACTTTTTAACCATTTAACCACCATAAAACCATGTTAATGAATCAAAAAATGTGTTGCATACTACATTCAATAAGCTTTCTAATGTAGTTCACATCAAGATGTTTGAACCATAGGATTACTGTTAAAAATCCTGCAGACACTTTGCAGCAACACGCTGCAACTGCATTGATGACAGCTAAAAAAGGGACAACTGTTCCGATCTAATAACACAGGGCATGTGTGCCGTTGTTGGGGTCGCTGGTAATATGAAATATCCGTTCTCTCACTTTTTACAACACATAAAGTAAACATACACATTAGTTTTTTTTGTACTGACACAGCTGACAAGAGGTTATCATTACACTCAGGAACAAAACAAACACAACCAGCTTCTTCAACTCAGTGTGGTGATAAGATCAGTCGCTCATACAGCAGCCAATACCACGTCTACTCATCTCTTGTATAGAGAACTAGATGGGAACACCATTGCTGGCTTGTGAACTGCAGGCGAAGGTGAGTCCCTTAATGAAATGCGAGGCATCTGAGGAGAAGGATCAGCATCAACAGGCTCATGATTAAACATAAGGAGAAGAGGAAAGGAAGAGGGGATGCATCACCGTACTCGTCATTGTCCTCGAATCTCTTACCCCAAGGTGACGGCGCTCTCGACGCACTATACCTCTCTTTGATCTCTCTTTCGCTCCTCCCCCTCCTCATACATCGGGAGGCCCTTGACACCTCAAGGAATGAGCTGCCCTTGGAGGAGTGAGAGAATGAGAGCGGCGCAGAAAGAGTGAGGGACAGGAGGAGTGATATACAGGACTCTCAGACGTGGCATGAGAGTAGCCTGAGCCTACATGCTGTTAACGGACACGAGGCAGAGGTTATCAATCCGAAGCCTAATAGAAAAAATATAGGTAACGCAGTCCCATGCAGGCAGCGAAGAAAAACAGCTGAATTTGCTGGTGAAGCGTGTTATGATCCAGTTTTTTTTTTTCCCCCACACAACTTCATATACTGCAGGTTTTTATCCCAAAATGAAAACACAAGCCTGTCTATTCAAAGATGGTGACTTATCGACCCGGTGATAACATCAACGTTGCACTGATGGCAAGTGAAAGCAAGCACATCGGCAGCCATCGACTGATAGACACGCAGGCCTGTTTTTCTATACTTTCATCACAGATCCCTTTCTGAAGACTGCCAAATGTTGCACTCTGCCCCCCTGTCTGTCTTTCTTTATTTCTCCCTCTCTCTAATTCTCTGTTTCTGCTCACATCAATTGATGGAGAATAGAAAAAAAAAAAAAACAAAACAAAACAAAGAGGCCGCTCATCTCAGGCGTTTTATTGCCGGCTGGCTGCGATGAGCGGTGGCTGTGTGTTTCCAGGCAGAGCTATAATGGAGACATTTGGAGAGGCAGAGCAGGGCAGGTTAATGCTCTCTGTAATGTGTGTGTGAACAGCGATTTATTTATTTTATTTTTTTTTTTTTGTGTGAGAGGCTCTGGGCCCCGTGCCACCGGCTCCAAATGTTTTTCCCCTACTAAACTCCTGACCCCAATCTGAGGCCAAGACAGACAGAAGAGAGAGGGGAAATTGAGAAAGAGGGAGAGAAAAAAAAAAGCAAATGTGATTCATTGAGGGGTCAAAAATGGATCTGAATGAGAGAAGGGAGGGAGGGAGGGAGGGGATGAAAAGGGTTTCAGCTGCTGATACTGAAGGAGTTTTAGCAGGCTTTCCCAGAGAGAGAATGTAAGAAAGACTGGTAAATAGATCAATGATCACCTGAGATTTTTCTTAACACGGAATTTGTCAACGTTATACATGGTGTTCACAAAGAAAATTTAGTGGGAAAAAGGCCACCTAATGCTGGATCAAAAGTAGACAGATAGAAAATGATCATTATTAAATTACAAAGAGGGAAAGAAGGCTTGTGACACATGTAAACATCACAATTCAGCACAAAATAGCCCTAAAACATCTTTCAGATCAATCATTTTGGAACATGGCGGATTGGCTCATTTTTTCACGCTGTGATGACAGGCTCGAACTTGTGTAGGAGTCATGTCAATTACATCTGAACGGGGAGGGGAGAGGGGGTGTGGGGGGTGGGGGGTGGGGGGGGGGAGGTGTAGCAGGGGGAAGGCTTCTAGTTGAAACATGCTTGTTCACCATTAGCAGTTGACATCAGCACAGGAGATTTTTACTCATATTTTACATCCCCCTGCTGCGAGGCTGTCTTTCTCGTTGGCTGGCGCTGTGTTAAATGACATTGACACGATGAATTGTCAAGTTGCTTCAGGTCAGTGCAGATACTGTACAGCGTGTCAGAGATGAATGGGATGTTGGCGATGTGAGGATGATGGAGTAAAACGGTTACAGGCAGGTAGGCTTATGTTGTCCATGACACCTTTGGAAGGATCAGCACCTCACACGTCTTTGTACCGTGCCTTTTTCCTGAGTCATCACCTAGGCGACGTGAATCGATGCTGAAGTGCTCGTGAGCAAAACTCTATATTCTACAAGCTTTTTCTGCAGCTTTCGGTTACTTCTGATTCAAGTGAAATATTTATAATTGATATTTATTCAATGCCGTGTAACCCGACATGAGTAGAATTTGCGATGTGCATTGAGTTTAAAGAGATAACAGTACGATCACTGAACAACAGCACAATCATCTCATCTGTGATATGGCATCATCTTGACCTGTAAGATCTATAAATCTGTATCTATTGGCCTGAATATAAGATGATGTTTTACACTAAAAAATTCGACTCTTTCACTCTCTGTCTTCATTTCTTTCTCCATAAAAAAAACCTGAAAGTAACTGCACAACAGCTTCCAAGACTATAGATGACACTTGGTTGATACTAATCCACTGATTAATCCGGATTTTCTTGAAATGGTGAAATGGAATTTAAAATATTTGTTGGATAAAGTTTGTTCAATTCTTTTAAAAAATAATTTACTCATATTTACTGTATTTATCTGCCTCTTTTTAACTTTAATCTTCAAAAACAAGTATCGCAAAATGAAGAGTGATCTTAAAATTCAAGTCAACCTATATTCAAGTCAATACTGTATGTTAGACAGACTTTGAAGTTGGATAGTCTATATAACTGAGCTCTGACTTCATCTTCTCTCTTCATACTAATCTAACAGCAACTAGATGGATGTGAGGAATATATACAGCACTGGGTAACACCTTGATCGTACCAATCCAAAGCCTTCTCAGATCTGTTTTCAAATGTTGATGGTGTGTCACGTCTCTTCACTTCTCCTTTTCTACAAATGAAGCCCAGAAACTAAGATGCGGGAGCAGACTTGACCTGCGTAAAAAAAAAAAAAAGAGAAAAAAAAAAAAAAAGAATCTATCTGTAATCTGGATGAAAACTCAGATGAATTCTCGGTGAGCCAATTAGAGCAGCGACTAATCCCCTTGTAACTCGGCGAAGACGTAAAGCATCCCTTTCTTTCCTCTCTCTTCCTCGCTCCCTCCGTTTCGCTTCTCTTTCATCTCGCTGCTCTTTTATCTTATCAATAGACAGAAGCGCTGCAGACACAGAGCGCCGAGCCTGGATCTTTCAAAAACATGCCGTTTGTGACGTTTTACACCGCTTGCCTGCATTCAACACTAAATTATATTAAATTCCAACATCAATTCACCTGCCTGAGTGAGTGAGAATGATGGAGTTTGCAGCTCATACGACTAATGCAACAGCAAGGCAGAGCAGACAGCTGGGTTTGTAATTTAACTAATGGTTTCACATGAAAACTCATAATCCACTGGGTCCTATCATATATAGTGGGGTCCAAAAGTCTGAGACCACTTTCCCATTCATGTTCTCAGACTTTCGGGCCCCGCTGTATATCACCATGTAGTTTTATAAATGAGAGTGTGAGAGTGGATGCCCTTCCTGTCCTGAGTGGGCAAAAAAAATACAGGTCCCCTCTGTGTTTTGTTATCTTCCCTTATGTTAGGTCTAGTGTATACACGATGTGCATTGATATAATTGATAGCATCACTTCAAACAGTCTGTGAAATGGGAGGGGTTTTCTCCCCCCTTTCCAGTTAATGGCCACGTAGCATCGTCTCCCCGTGGCGTCTGATTGGCTGAGAGCCACTCCACAGCAGCAGGGTAATAAAAGTTACAAATGAGAGCAGGCTATTAGAGCCATTGACATGCGTAGGCTAGCTTGCTAATTAATTGATCCTGAAACTTCATCTATTCTGTAGCCAGAGAGGAACCCTTAATTAATCAGCCTTTCCATATCATTGTCCTCCTTTCTTTCAGTCCTTTTCTCTCTCCTCTTCTAACCCCACCTTCTCTCTCTCTCTCTCCTCTAATGTCTTCTTTAAATGTGAGGTGAAAACGCCCAGGGTCCCATGTGTTGACACGGAGTGCAGGTCTGAGGTTGTGAGGGAAATAGTGTGGATAGAAGTGTGTGTTGTGTGGGATTGTATCTGCGGGGATGAGGTGTGTACTTTGAACAGCGAGCCTCTGAGTTTTCAAGAGCCTTTCAAAAAATGAGGGGCGTGACGAGGCTGGAGTAGTCCCCTTTGTACCTCCACCCCTCCTCTCCCTCCATCTTTCCTGGCAGAGGGGCTGATTTATTGGGGCTTCCCAGCCATCCGTCAGAGCCAGCAGCGCTGGCTGCATTAACCCCAGAGACAACCCCAGCACCCGGGGCCCCTAAGTGCTTCCAAGTGGCCCTCGCTCTCCCCACCGGTGAGGAAGCCCCCTGCCCAAGCTCAATCAATGTCGTAAATTACCCATCTAACTCCCTAAAGTCGATAGCCGACAAGATGATGTTTGGACAGACAAGGATTTTTACAGCTTTTTGTTTTAATGGAAAATTAAAAGTCCAATCAGTATTTGAACATATATACTACAGGTTTATTCTTAGACAATGTTGAAGAGTTTTTAAAAACCTGCATGTTGTGTGTTTCTCTACTAATAATGAAAGTTTTTTTTCCTGTGTTTACAAACACATGCGTATGAAACCGAATGTTTTCCACCATGAGAAAACACCTCAGACTTGATCCTTGTATTAAAAGACCTGGGAGTGATAACAGACTCTGTAGTGGGACTACCCTTTGTTTATATTTGGATCATGAACAGTAACTGTCATTTAAAAAAGGAGTTTCTACAGTAGCTTCATGGTAAAGATGAGGAGAGTAAAGTAAAAGAGCCGTGGTAAAGTTTTAAAGACACATTTCTGAACTAAGCCCTCAAGCCCTTCAACAACTCTCCTCCCATCCCCTCCTCTCTTCTGCTACCTCTTTTCTTTTTGTTATCAGTTATTCAATAGAAGAATACAATCTGCTTACTATCAAGAAAGAACACGTGGGCTTCTCAAAACAACTGTGAAACAGATGTTTAAGTTCTCTGTCCTCATTGGTCTAGATCCCAATCTCTCTAATTAGTCACCTGAGGACAAAATACAGTATATATACGGCTCACAGTTGATGATGTTACTGTCTGTGTGTTTATAAGTTAAACTGCACTGAACTTCAGCACACCTGCTTTTAATAAAGCACTAATTAAGAGTTCAATCAGGACATCAGAACTTGCCAGTTAATGTTTACAACATTTACAACATTTCTCAAGAGGCTTACGCTTATTCCTTAGTTATTTACGATAGGATGTTTATAATAGAAAAAACACTGATATAGAGGGCAGTGCAAATATGAAAGCAATAGCCAAAAATCATAATTCATACTGGTCCTTATGGATTACTATTTTCTACGAGCAATAAAATGCTTAGTTGTCAACTGCTTCACACTGGTTTCATTTTAGCGGTTTCAGCTGTTCTGAAAACCACCGTAAAACATGTTGTTTCATTTTATAAATTAAACACACGAAGTGAATAAACAAAGAAGAGCCATCTTAGTATACTGCTTATTAATTAGGAATATACACAGCTGTTGCCCATGATGTCTTTAAAAGGAGTAGGACTTGATAAAAGGTAGACAAACCTGCCAGAGACGGAGGGCTTGTGAACGGGTGTTGTGGTTTGTATGGACTGAACAGGCAGCAGGTCAGCCACATTTCCACTTAACTTTAAATGCTTGGCTTCTATTAAGTTGGCCCGGTGTGTAAGGAACAAACAGCCAACACTGGTAATGGTTTCTGCCTGACTCATTGACACATCCAACCCCCTACACACACACACACACACACACATACACACACACACACTCCTTCCTTTTTCTCTCTCTCTCCCTCTTTCATTTCCCAAGATATCTTTTTTTTTTTTTCCTCCTGCTCTTTCTCCCACTCCATCACCCCTCCCCTCTTTTCACATCAAACACTAATGTTTCCTTCAAATTCCTTTTCCTCTCTGTCTGCCAACTTTGACATCACAGGAAATTACGCTCAGAATTGGCGGCGTTTTTTTTTTTTCCGCTTTCAACTTCATTCCACTTCCCAAACAGACGCTCCTCTCATGTGGCCTGTCATCCCCGAGACACCCGCCTCCTTCTTCTACTTCCTCCTCTTCCTCTTCTTCTTTTTTTTTTTTTCTTCTGCTGATATGTTTGTTCTGGCTCTCTTCATTCCACACACAGTCTCTTACACTCTTTCACACGCACTCTCTGTCTCTCCCCCTCACTGACACACAAAACTGTCTCTCACACGCAGGCATGCAGACTCAGCATGATGCTAACAACACCTAATGCAAGTTCTAGGCTTATTTGCTAGAGGCTGGTGGGAGAAGACATCGACGGTGAGATCGGTGTCTGTGCTTGCCTCTTATGGCTGGATTAAGGAAAAAGGAGCCACGAGCGTAGTATTTAATTGCTAGTGAACTGCTGTGTTAAGAATGTGTCGGAGCGTGTGTGAGAGTTCATGTGCGATCACGTTGATGATGTGCGTAGGTCTACTGTCTGTGCAAGCATGTATGTAATTGTACGTGTGTAGAAGAGACAAAAAAAGACCTCCAGACATTAAGCTCGAGGGCCTGAACAGGTAAAAAAGGTTCCCCAGAAACGATGACTCGACCTGGTGTAAAGGGTCAACCGTAGCCTCCAGGTTACACACACAGTGAATACGTTTACACGTACACCAATAATCCTTCCACTGTGAACAACCTGATTAAGATACCGGCTCAGTCAAGGTGTTTACATAAATTATAGCTTCCCACCTCTCTTATATATGTGTCTATATGTACTGTAGATCTAAGTGTGATTGTATACATGCATGTGAATGTGAATAGAGATTATATATTTACATATCTGTATATTTTAATTGGCAAACAAATGGTAAATTAAAATAATGGTTGACATGATTTTTAGGTACACACATGCCACAGAATTTTTAAAAAATGCTTAAGAATCAAGATCTGATGGCAAAGTTATAACTATTGTGTTCACTCAAGTTACAGAACCAGGTTATGGTGTTTAACTGCTGCTCTAATCAGGTTAAAATTGAATTATTAGAGTGAATGTGCAGTAAGTACCTACCTAATGTACACTATGTCCAAGATGTTAAAGATGAGTTTTGATGCCAGGTTTAGTTCTTACATAAAGGACAAACCTGAGTCCCTACACATATCTCATCCCTCCACTGGATGAAATGTACATATAGCTGTGGAATTCTTATTTGTGAGAAGTGAGGCTCAATTTTAGCAGGATTTAATTATAATGAAAAGCAGACAAAAAGGACCTTTTATTCCTCTGTTAAAACTCCCTACACACACTCACTCGCTCTCAAACACACATACACTTGCTCAGTCCCGGGGAAATCACAGAGATAGACGTATATCTTTGTAGACGTCACGTTGCCTGGCAACATCCCAGCATGTTTGGTTGTCACAAGCTGAGGTCTCAGCCCTGAAGCGCAATGCATCATGGGGGATATTGTGTGTGTGTGTGTGTGTGTGTGCCGCGTCTTACATCACCCACAATCCTCCTTGCTGATGCAGCCCCAGTCGAGACGGTGAGATTGTTCTTTGCAAGCTGATCCTGGGACGGTTTTGCATCATCTGAGGTTAAGAAAGAGGGCGGGGTGGCTGATTTCTCCTCCTCCAGACACAGCTGCAATCATGTCTATCTTAACTGTGTGTGGTGCATCTTTTGAAATGTAATTAATAGTCACTTTAAGACTCGATATACAGCATACACATCTGGAGCATTGGCTTTTTTTTTCTAGCCCTCCCTGTTTCTCCCTGATCAGACCCCTGACCGCGTTTCTGTAGGTGAGGCTCATTACCCTCATCTGAGAGTGTGGAATTAAACCTCCTCCGAACTCATTACTGTGAGCTAGATTTCACCGGTTACAGATAGGCAATGCGGTGGTGCTGCTTTTAAAGCCAGAGCCAGATAATTAGAAACTTTAGAAGCACAGTTCCCATGGCTATAGCCAGAGTGAACAACTAATTCTATTTGAACTAATTACGTTCCATAGCGCTACGCTGTGATTGCTACCCTGACGCTCAGCCTCCCCTATGTAATACGCCCGAGGATTTCATCACTAAACAGTACCAGGGATGTATTTTTGTGTGTGAGTGACTGTACGTCATTATGCGTTGGCATTACTCTCTATGCACAGCATGTCTTAGCATACACTCCCCCGCTTGCTCCCAGCTGTGTGTCTTTCGTACCGCTAACCCCCTGAGCAGGCTCCATAATGCTCAGTTTGGGAGTGTGTTGACATCATCAGAGCGCGTCAGAGGAGGTTTAGACCTGCAGTTTGGGTAATGAAGTCTCAAATGAAGTCTCGCTGGTCACAGTGAGACAAAAATGAATATTTGAGTACGTTAGCGGTTGAGCGTATCATTATTATTATTATTATTATTTCACTATTATTAACACACAATGCCTGCGCACCACAAAACCAAAATATCCAAAACGTATTGCACGCAGACATTTTTATTGGACCCCCACTGACTGGTAAACAATCAAATTTTTCTCCACACCCCATGCATGTAACGCAGGCTTTCCCTTTATTTTTTAACTTTAATATTTAACGTCTTTAATATTTTAAACATCAAACCCAATCTGAGATAACTCTGATGAATCATTAGTTATTTTCTCCGGCTCTACAGTAGTCAAAACTTTTTTTCACAGGCTTTACAGTCCATGATGAGTAATCTTCATGTGTAAAATCAGTGGCATGTCCCTTTAATTATTTGCGCATTTCTTAGTTTACCTCTAGATGATACAACTTATGTCGTCACTGTATAATGTGAAAGAGTGTGTGTGAGCCTCTATACGCGTACATACACAAGCTTTACACACTGATTTTCTCCGCTACTGCATGTACGCACGTAATATTTTTAGACATTACAGGAAGTCTGTCTGTCAGTCCATCTGTGTTTCCCTCCTCTTTCCATCTCTCTCTTTCTCTCTCTCTCTCTCTCTCTCTGTGGCCTTGCTATGTGTGGAAGCTCGCTCGCCCCAGTGAGAGGTATCCAAGTCCAGAGCAACAGGCCAGGCTGACTAAATATAGCAGGCAGTGACAGCAGGGGAGACTGTGCTCCCCTCTCTCTCTCTCGCTGTGGCGCTTAGTACTGCTGTTTCACTACAAACTACACTGATGGAACTACACTGTCATCAACGTACACACACACACACACACACACACACACACACACACACACACGCACACACACAGACGAAGTTCGTGTCTGCCAGAAATGTGGGACACACGCATCATGCACACAAACACACATATACAGTAGACACAGATTAATACACATGCAAACTTTCTCTCTATCTCTCCCTCTTTCTCTCACACACACACACATGCTTCAAGACCAAATGGGATTTATTTAAGACTCAATAAAGCAGACAGAAGCACCATTGTCTTCAACACAGGCCTATTGTGTAGCACAGAGAGACTGTGACATGGGTTGGCTGTGCTGTCTATGTTTACTACGCAGAGAGCATTGCAGTACACACACACACACACCCATACACATACACAGGCACAAACAGAGACGTGTACAAAAAAAAAAAATCAAAAAGCAAGACGGTAATGCATGCACACACACACATACGGAAACATATAGAAATACATAATCAAGCATACAAGCGCTTCATCAAACAAGCATAAAGAACGACCACACATACCGCACATACCACATACACACACACAGCATCAAACCGCTCCAGTGGGAGTCTGAGGGGAACTGAGTGATGAACAGGAGTGACACCACCACATGCCAGGGTGTGAGATGTGCTGCCTGGTATTTTAGGCACCGTCTCAAATTGAACATACCAAACCTTCAGGGGAAAATCGCTGGAGAACATTCATGACGAGAGGCAAATGTCCCACCGCAATATCAGCTTCTAATACCAGCTACAATATCTGGAATGGCACTGCAGAGGGAGCTGACTCATTCACGAATCACTCTGAGACACACACTCGCACGTACATACACACATAACACACACACACACACACACACACAGATGCTGTGTTTTGGTTTGTTGACATACCTGCTGTTGAGGATACTGCATCCCGCCCATGCCCATTTGGCCCCTCCCCTGCATGCTCATTGGATATCTGTGTGGAGGAGGCGAAGTGTATGGCTGGCTAGGAGGGTAAGGTCCGCCCCCTGGCTGCTGTGGAGCAGAGTAGGGATTATTGGCCATGCCGTACAGCTGTGAGCGCTTCATAGCCATGAAGTCCATGGAGGACACCTGTGGAAGAAAAAGAGGGATCAATGACATATCTCCTGCATGTTTCTTGACTTAACATCCATTCGTTAGTGGATTGTGATTGGCTGAGAGACATGTAAATGAATTCATCCACCATCTGCCAAGTTGGAACCCCTGACAGAAGTCCATTTAGTGCACACACTCTAAACCGCAGCCACCATTGATTTATTTTTTAATTGCACAGCGAGTGGAAGCTTCAAATGAATGCGCACAGGTCATAAATGAACTACAAATGGAATTAAGTAAGCTAAGATGTTTATTGCACAGCTATTGGGAGCAAACTTTGCTGGAGGAGGGCCAAAATAAAATGATTTAATTAAAACCTAAAGCTTGTATCTTTGTTTTAATGTCTGAAAGGGTTTTTAAAGTGTTGTAAATGTTGTTTAAAGCGGTGAGAAGCAATAGCAATAAAAACTCGATGGCCTTGTTCCCACAACCACAGCCCAACGGTGCCAATAATCACCGTACAGCACTCCCTCTCGCTTATTGTTGCTTACAGCAAAATGGCAAAAATACTGATTATTACATTTGAGTTAATTCTCTTATAAATTCAAATAAGGGAACAGGTAAGGGCTGGCTCCAAGTGACATGGCAAAGCTATTCAGGTTTGCAAGTTTGAATCCCAGGAGGGAATACAGGGCAGTCGAGTAGTCAAAGTAGTCTCTAAAGCCACACCTTGGGAGTTAGCTTCTTAAAGGGGCACAAAAATAAAAATCAAAGAGAAGAAAGAGAAGGTGTCAAGGGCGATTTATTCCATTGTAAGTATTTCAGAGCCTTTTTAGGGGTTGTTTGGGGTCTCGGTGAGCCACTGGAAAATTCCGGTACAGTGCGTCGGGCTAATGCTAATCCGTCACCCGTAGCGGCGTGTTTGTCTGTCTGCCCGGCAGATAATGTGGAGTTCTTCTATCTTCCCTCTCTCCTCTCATGCTTTCTCCCTTTGTCTCCGCCGTGTAGGATCATGTGTGATTTATGACATTTTGTTCCTACTGTTTCATACACACACACACACTTTCACTTCTCTCTCATCTCCAACTAACCCCCCCCCCTGCACCCCATCCACCTCCTCCTCCTCCTCCTCCTCCTCCACCACCACCACCACCACCACCAACTCCCTCCTCAGTTTCCTCTCTTCTCCCCAACTCAATATCACCTCGTCTAGTGTAGAGGAGAAATTGCCGCTGCCTCATATTGCCAGGCTAATATCAAGAAGACATGTCAGGGGATGGGAGCACTTTATTCAGCAGGTTACGTGCAGACGGTTACGGCGGTCTGGCTTTAAAGTGGTTTTGTCTACTGAGGCATGTGCGTGAGTAGTTTGGACTATTCCACAGAGCGGGGAGGAGAGAGACAGAGAGAGAGAGAGAGAGAAAAAAAAGTGTGTTTGGGTAGTGAGAGAGATGGAGAAAGAAAGCTAGAGAGAGAATGATGAGTGCTCTTGGGGGTATAAAAGTTATTTCACAGCATGGAGGTGGATGCGAGTGTGTGTGTGTGTGTGAGAGAGAGGGGGGTTATCCTGCAAAGGTCCGCTTCACAAGGATTTCAAGAGTCTAACACTGAGAAAGAGGAGAGGGGGGAGAAAAAAAGCCTTTTTGCCATGTGTGTTAATGCGTGTTTGTAGTCCTGCTCATGTACTGTAACCACTCATTGTTCTTTACTTTGCCCTCCTTCATGCATGAAGCTACTAATAAGTCCATCATTCCCTACACTGCAGAGGCTAAAGTCACACAGTGCACCAGCAGTACAGATCCTAAAATTAAATATTTAACCACCAGACAAAATGGACATCTAATATGACACAATGATTGCTAGAATTAGAGTAAAGCACATTAGGGAATAATTAAAGTTATGAGCCATCGTGGAGTAAAGCTGTTCAAAAAAAATGTTACTGATAGAAAAATCATTTGTATTTTTGAAATACTGACAGATGAACCTCAAGCTCGAGGAGCATAATTTGTCGCCGATCGGATCTTCGTGGAGAGAAAACCTCGATTCATGGTATAATTCACCTTTGCTTCTTAGTGGCCTGTGGATGAAAAACTGACAAAGTGCTTGACTGAACAAGAACAAGAGATCTAATAACTTCAATTCAGAATGCAACTAAAATAGATTTAGTCCTTAAGTGCATCTGGACTGTGTAATATACAGAGTTAAAGCAACTGAACCTCAAAGGACAGATTTATTTTAGAGTACTTTTTGATGTGCTAAATTTGACGCTGGTCATATGTTTCTAATGTAGCGATAATGGTGTTTTCTCTAGAGTGGAGTGCAACACATGACCTGCTTAAATGTTTGTACACTCAGAACACACCACGAGCCACTTGCACACGCACACACACACATACACACACAGGTCTACTAAGCAGTATCTGCCTTGAAAGGGCGACGCTCTCGAGTTTCTGAAAATCCAGGGCACTGTGCCACTCGTGATATGGGACACACACACACACACACACACACACACATACACACACACACCCCCTCCCCAACTCCATCCAGTTCACCAGTCCATCTCAAGAGGTCCTCCGTTTGCCAAAAATGCTGAGTGCAACATAAGTAAATCCCCTCACACGGCTGCCAAGTGTACACACGCGCTTGTGGAAAGAAAAAAAAAAAAAACGTTAACTGCTGCACTTAGAAAGGCACTGGACACAGAAAACAACTTCAGAGTTTTCAGAATGGAGAAGTGGATGCTCGATTAAACACACACACACACACACACACACACACACAGATACATTTGTATTAGTAGAATCTTGTTCTGGCTCTCACTGATCTCTCTCATCTCTCCCACTCCCTCACACACTTGAGGGAAATTCTTAAATGAAAACTGCAGCAATAAAATTACATAAAGCTATCAGATACATTGGTCCTATCTTCCTCCACACATGACATTATCCACACCTGTCCATAGAGGCAAAAAAAAAAAAAAAAAAAAAAGAGTATTCTCCGCCTCCCCTCACAGAGCCTCATATCTGCTCTCATGACAAGTTCCACTAAATGAGATTTCAGCCCACTGCAGCCTTTTTCCTTGAGATATGCCCGCCATTTCCCTCACACCACCAGGCACAAAAAAAAAAAAAAAAAAAACGACAACAATTCTTGACAAATTGAAACATTATTTTTTTTCTCTCCCCTCAGAGAAATGGCTGTACTTAGGAAAAAAATTATGAATATGACACGAAGTGAATTGTGTTTGTGCCAGGAGGGACAGCAGATAAAATACTAGTGGGAATACACAGAAATTGTTTTTTATTTTCTTCAAATGTGTTTTTCACTTTTGTTCATCTGGGCATGCCATTCAATGAAGGAGGGAGGGGAGGAGGGGGGGTGAGTGGGGGAGGGGAGGGGAGGGGGGGCATGGGAGACAAGAGTAATTCAACTGCTAAATTTAAAATTCAATTTATGAACTCCTCTCCAGCGTTCTGACTCTCGTGAGCTTTTTTTTTTTCTCCTTTTTTTTTTTTTTTTTTTTTTTTTGCAAAACAAAGCCATTAAAACAAAACATGGGTGAAATTACTGTGGGGTGAAACCTGCTAAATTGCTTTTCTGAGCTCAATCGACAACATTTTTATGTTGCGAAAATGATTTTACTCCTTCTCGCTTTAATGTGCTAAGTTGTTAATCAGAAAGAGACAAAATGCTAGACACAAAAGGCTCGGTTTTTGTGGATTATGAGACACACACTGGGATCAAACAAACATAAAACAATATTGGTAAATGGTTATTATTCCAATTTCATTTTGAACGCGGGGAATTATTTTAAAGAATCTTTTGTTTTATCAGCCGTGGTCGCTGAACATGTTGGAGAAGACACACACACACACACACACACACACACACACACACATACATACACATGTCCCTGTGGCTATTGCTACCCTTGTCCTTCACACTAGATGACCAAATCATCACCTGTCTGCATCAGCCCTTCATTTCAGTTATTTACTATCCACACACACACACACACACACACACACACACAAACACAGAGGCAACAGTGAAGGACCGCACAGAGACAGGCTCAGACACTTGACAGGTAACAATACTGTCAGATTAGTGTTGCTATTTTGTAGATATCAGTCTTCAGGGCTTTAGTGTTTCCACGAAAATCCTCTGTTTTTTCTGACTCTAAAAGCATTGTGGTCTTCACATAACCAATACTGTAATAAAATGTTCCTTCATATGTTCTTTATAGGCTACAAGCCGCATTATTGAGCGACAGCTACTTCAGAAATTGTTTGAACTTCAAAAGAGAAATTCAATGAACGATTATGATTCCTTATATCACCTGGAGGTTAAATATTGTCTACAACAAGATTTTTATTGTTGCTCTTTCTATAGAACCATTTCAGGCTCAATGAACTAGTAGCTAGTGTTGGTGCTTTGCAGCTCTGAGCTGTACAGTTCGCTACTTAGATCTGTTGAGTCTTTAATGTGATGTATGACAAAAACACTACAACAATATTTTTCCGCTATGAGGTGTAAAGACCTATTTGGCGCTCGCAACGCGCAAATTAGTGCCATGGTAAAATAGTTCTAAATATCACCTTTAACAAGATACACCAAAATTGATTAGCCCCATGATGCTTTTTTGGTATTGATTATTTTCTCTTTTTCCTGGAAAGACTACTGCAGAAATCCAGCTTTTATTCCTGTGTAATGAAACCATTTTAGCCTGTGTGAATTTCTGAGGAGAAACAAATAAGGATAATTATTGTCAACGGATCCTCTTTATCCTCTGTGCCGCATCTGTCTCTGGAGAATCAACATGCTGCAGCCAGAGCTGGTTGGTCTGCTGGGACAATCAGCCTTGTCTTTTATGTTATTTATTTATACCATGCAGCAGAGCACTCTCCAATTCCTATTACACTGCGGGGCCCGGCAATGCCTCGGCCTCCAGAACAAAGCTCTGCATTTCAGGCTTGAAACCCTGTGCATTTGGGCCTACTGTTTCAAACAGGGGGGGGAGAAAAAAAAATAGAAAGGATGGAAAGAGAAAATATGGGAGAGGAGGAGAGGAGGAGGGAGAAAGAGGAGAAGAGAGACTGCAGCAGTGGGCGAGTACAGATCGAGTTCCATATTAATGTGTGCAAATTCCCCCGCTCCTGCTGACTAAGATTAGAAAAATTAATTTCATGGATGCAGAGACAATACTGATGTCATCAAGCGGAGAGGAGAGGAGCAGCACGTTGTTAACTCCTCCCTGCCCGGCCTCCGTGAGGAATAGATCACTCTTCAGTAACGGTCTATCACTTCACTTTCACTGCCAGGAATCAAGCTAGTTAACTAAATACTGACAACAACACACAACACTAAGCCCTCACAGATCTATCAATTTATCCCAATTTAAAAAAAAAAAAAACTTGACGCCGTCTCACAGTGAAGTAGCTCAGCTGTGTGCATGATGGTGTTCCCATGTGACTGCTGCATCGCAAAGGACCGAATTCAGTGAATTATGTCTTGAAACACAATCTCATCCTACATCTCAGCATGCATGCCTTGTTAGTAAAAAGTCTCGTAACGAATGACAGTGTGAAGAGTAGCACTGGTCCGCAGGGAGCTGGGTAGAGCCAAATTGCCTTTCCTTAGCCCAATATGCCTGGATGGCACAGGCATCTAGGCATGAAGGCTGGCTAGCAATGAGCAGCATGAAATTATCTGAGGAAAGAGAAGTGCAGTGAATGACGGCCACAGAGGAGAGACGGGTGGAAATGTATACGTACACGGCAGATGTTTGGCAATGATGTGGTGAGTTGAGAACGAATGGCGGACACAGAGAAGAGGCTATTGTAACGCGGACAACCGGCGTGCTTTTGTGTTTGGCGCAATGCACATAATTGCTCTCTCTTCTGCGTCGTCCTCGGAGCTGGTGATCGGTGTTGCCCTCTGCGTTTGACACCAATATTTACACCACACACAAACACATGCTCACACACACTGATAAGGGTGCTTAGAAATACACCCACCCCTTCCAACCCCCCCTCCCCTTCCCTCCCATGTGCATCAGGAAAAGTTGCCGAGCGTTCGGTTCGTCACGGCCAGCACAAAGACGTCATTAAGAGAGAGGGAGGAGGGGGGGTGGAGAAGAAGAGGGGAGAGAGGAGGGAGGAGGATAGGAGGTGGGGGTGTGGAGGGGGGGGGGGAGAAGGAGAGAGGCTGCTTCATCTGTCTCAAGTGAGATTGGGGTCGCAGGGTCGCCGGAGCCCTTTTCCTTCACCGAGGCTGAGAGCTAGAGAAGCAGCAGGGACAAAAAAAAAAAGAGAGAGAGAGAGGAAAAACCTCAATGACAAAACGAGATGCGGCTGACATGCCTGCGACACGCCATTAAAGAATGAAAACAAATAAAATGCAATCGTCTCCAAACAGTGTAGAGGAAACACGTGTGGAAGAGCACGGACCTCGAATTTGCCAGTAAAATCTCCTTCCTGGATGCAGTTTCCTAAGACTGAATTCATACAGATTTCCACTGTATTACAAGTGATGATAGCCTCATGGATAAAAAAGATAAAGAGGTTCTAGTTAGAGCGAGTGGAGCACATTCTGTAGTGTTTTTCATATCTGGTCCAAGATCAAAATTCTCTGTACTCTTCTCTTCTGTCAGGTTGCTGTTTTTACATGTGCTGAGCGTGTTTTTAAATCATCGTACAAACTTTGCTACAGATCAGCAGTGTCTACCCTTGCAAAAGTTTCTCACTGGGTAGAAAATCCATTGAAAAGCCTTTAGCTAAGACTGTGCTATTGCTAACTATTGCTTTGAAACTAATGCAAATGAAATGCTTTCAGGAAATAGTGGAGGCACCTCTTGCAGCACTGTCTGCCTATTTCCATGGAATCTGTTACTGATGTGGGGGAGTGAGAGTCTTGCTACATTCCCAGTCTTTTCTTGTCTCGCAGTCCTGTGTGCTTCCTGCCTGCCGCGACCCTGGGACAGAGGAGGGCCGCCGAAAAAGCCCATTTCATCTAAGGGCCGTGGTGGAACGAGAGGAATGTGCTCCTCTCTAACTTCCCCAGCCCACAGAACCCCATGGAGAGATGCTGTTATACAACCAAATGAAAGAGAGGAAAAAGGGGCAGGAGGGAGAAAAATAACAATAACTCCATCTGCCCCAAAGAGAGAGAACAGGCTATTTGAGTAAATGTGCTGCCCTTTTGCTTCCCACATCTCGTGCAGCCGAGCCGAAATACTGGTATTAAATATGCAGGCTAGATTCCCCCCTTATTCATGGAAATCACCACCTTTGCTAATGGAATGGTATTGGAGAGGAACTGCATTTCTACAGCTTGGATAATTATGAACGATGTCCCGTATCGCCAAGTGTGTTTATGAATTAGCAATGGTTATTCATGATATTGTGCTCAGAGTAGGGTGAAAATACATAAGTGAATACTAAGCGAGCAGACCAACAGAAATGATACTAAAAGGTCCTGAGGGGGCTTTCTCTGCCATCCATTAGTCTTCCCTGTAAGGCAAAGCTTAACGAGCTCCTCAGGCTGGGAGGCTGGCCATTGAAGGAGAGGGAGAAGAGTAAATTATGAATGCGAAAGCACTATCTAAAGCAAGACCACAATAGGTCCCCCTTCCAGTTATTAAGCCTTTTTCCACCTGTCCTCCTTGATTTTGTTTGGTGTGCCAGAAATGCAGGTGTAGTATCCTAATAAAAAATATCTTTCATCAAGGAATTAATAAATAGAAAATGTACTGTATCTATAAAAAGCAAGTTGTCAAACTAGGTCACACCCGTGGTGCAGTTAAAGAGGCTCCCAACTAAAAACAAGGATTTACATTCAGGCAGTTTGTTTTGGAGCACTGCCCAGTCCTCCAGGGTGGAAGCATCCATATTTCTCCTGCAGGTGATCCATCACTTAAAAAAAAACAAAAAAAAACTCACAAAAACACAAATAACCAACAGATATCCTGACCTTCCTTCCTCAGGCGGATATTAGATACTCATTAAAAGTCACCTGAAACAATTTGAACCAAATTGATTTCATTATCGGACTCGGCACGACACACAAGGCCCCCATGTCTGATAGCTCAGCGGGAAATTTACAAAGTTAATTAGAAAAAAATTGATTTTCATATAATTTTTTCCCCCTCCGCTCAACCGTCGTAAAGTGACATGGAGAGAGGCTTGTTGATGCACGGCAGCGGTAATGTTCAGTGTGGATGGGAACAGCAGGTTAGAGGCTTGAACATTGTAAGTGGAGTCATAAAATGTATTCCAGCTTTCGTGTGTGAGTGTGTGTGTGTGTGTATGGCTATGATAGATTGTGTAATAGCATGTTAAGGCAGTGTTCTTTCCCCCCAAACCCCCATGCACCAATATCTCTTAACCTCTTCACCTCTTGCATGCATACACTCAAACGCACACTCCACCATCACCCCACCTTGTTGTTCCCCACACCTCCATATAACGGTCACGGCAGCAGCAGCGCTGTAATGAATGTGAGCCTCTACTCTTCCACCCCGCTGTGAAGGCTTCCCCAGAAATGGGCTCCTCGACCTGGGTTAGGGGCCCTGGAAATAGGCTTCCCTCCCCCCGCAGCCCCTTTAGGTCACCCTCTGGGAGGCCCCAGGCTCTGTGAGCCCGAGCCAGGCCTCCCATCTCCTGGGCCCTGACTGGGAATCAATCACTGAAGCTGGCTGGGGAACATGAGGTGGGGGAGCTGGGTCGATCAATGAGAGGCTCCAGGCCTGTGGGAGCCCTGATGCATGGCCTGACTGCACATACACAGATTTGACGCACACTGAACTCCAGCATTCACTCCCATTATTGCTAAGCCCCAGGGCAGCTATGTTTACGGTGGACAGGCTATGCCAGACCATATGAATAACATATGACTGAGAAAAATTGAGTGATATTTGCAATTAAAGGTACTTAATTTGATTTGGACATGATCACACTGAAAATGTGTGAGTGTCTATAGTATGTACATCTCCTGTATCATCTCCAGTATTCTTTTTCATCTATTACAGGTATAAATGCAACATGAGTTTCCATCAGCCTTATATGTTTTCACTAAATGAAAAAAAAGAAACAATTGCTGATACTTACTTTTATTAGTTAAGCATTTAGTAACAGTGTAAACACATACTGAATCTATATCACAGCAAGCCAGTATGTGGCCAGAATAAGTACCCTGATCATGAGTTGTTTTACACACCAACCCCTGACCGACCTTTTATGTTCAGGTTTTTATTAAAGGCCAGACATATTAAAGGGAAGCACATATTTCCCAGGAGAGGCGACAGATCTTTTGGCTGCAACACAGATTTCACCATGTGTCCGATTCTGTGGGAGAGGGTGTGTGAGTGTGTGTATTTACTGTATGTATTCAGCCACATGGCAAAGTGTAGTGTATGCGATTTTTACACACTACGAGTGCGAGTAAAAAGGATTTTTAAATCAATATGTGAGTTAATCTCAACTTTGAGTTGGAACGTTAAATCACTTAACCATCCAATGAAGCGTAAAAAGGTATTTACACATTTAAAACAGCTAATATAGATATTGCTTTCCTTCAGGAGACCCATTTATGTATAACAGATCATTTTCGAATAAGAGGGGGATGGGCAGGACAGATATATCACTCCAAGTTCCACTCAAGGACTAGAGGGGCAGCCATATTAATTGATAAAAACACACCATTCACAATGACAGGAGTAAGTCTGACCCCACAAGGCGCTACGTTATTGTGGTAGGTCCGGTCATCTTGGCCAATAGTTATGCACCAAACTGGGATAACTCTGTATTCTTCTCCAATCTTTTCTCTCATTTACCAAACATGACATTGCACCAGTTCGTAAGACCTATTCAGAGATACTGGAGCTGGATAGGTATATAGACATCTGCCCTCTGCAGACACGATGACAAAGCCTATGTCATTGCAGGCTGAGTTTGATCTCCTGTCAGCACGACAGGCTGAATACCTTATCTCTAAATCGCAAAATGGGTGCTATGAACATGGGGAAAAGGCTGGATGGATACTCGTTCATCAGCTGAGCAAAGAACTGCCAATCAGACCATTCCTATAATAAACGATGAGCAAGGCTCAGAAAGCACAGATAGCCTAAAAATTAACTTCTGTTTTCAAACAGTCACAATCAGTCATACACCTCTGATTCATTAGTAAGCCCTGGTGCACTTGAAGATTTTTCTAAGACCCTGCGTGTCCCTTCTATAGACCCTGGGATGGCTACTGGATTGGCGGAGGACATCTCGACCGCAGAGATAGCATCAGCAATCAGGTCTATGCAAAGTCACAAATCTTGGGGACCAGACGGTTACCCAACAAACTTGTTCAAAAAATTCTCAGACCAACTCTCACCTTTATTACTGACAGTCTTTGAAGAATCACTTTCATTAAAATCCCTTCCTCCAACCATGTGTCAGGTTATTTCTTTAATACTCAAGAAAGACAAAAATCCTCTTAAGTGCAGCTCATTCCGTCCAATTTCTCTCTAAACACTGATGCTTAAATCCTTGCTAAAGTTCTGGGGTGCTGCTTGCAGGAGGTTCGTCCTTCCATCATATTACCTGACCAAATGGGTTCTTTAAGAATCTTTTTTTTAACATTAGACGCCTTTTGAATATCCTTTATAGCCCCTCTCCACCCGGTGCACCAGAGGTAGTGCTCTCACTTGATGCTGAAAAGGCCTTCGACTGGGTGGAGTGGGGCTATCTTTTCAGTACACTGAAGAGGTTTGGATTTGGCCATAAGTTCATGTCACGGATCGAATTTATATACATCTTTGATGGCTGCCATGTGCACTAACAATAATCTGTCCACCTGCTTTGAGCTCCAAAGCAGCATGAGACAGGGGTGTCTTTTGTCCCCACTTCTATTTGCGGTTGCAATGGAACCACTTGCTCTAGCTCTGAGGCAAAATGCTGATATCAAGGGAATTCAGTGTACAGGATTTGAACATAAAGTTTTACTTTATGCGGACGATATGCAATTGTACATATTGTAACCCCTTAAGTGTCCCTAAGTTAATAGTTTTACTTACAGAATTTGGCAAAATATCTGACTATAAAGTTAACATTCAGAAAAATGAGCTGATGTCTGTTGGAGCTGGGACTAGTCAAGGTCTAGTTAGGTAAGAAATTCAGGTACTTATGGATATGGGTTACACATAAACATAAAGATCTATATGCAGCTAACTATCAGCCTCTATTATCTAATCTGAGGCAAGATATTGAGCGCTGGGATGCCCTGCGTCTCTCTCTGGGTGGAAGAATTAATACAGTAAAGATGAACGTACTGCCTAAATTTTTGTATATATTCCAGTGTCTTCTAGTCTTTTTAACAAAATCACTCTTTTCCAAACTAAATAATCAGATCCATCCATGCATCCATTTTCCACTGCTTATCCGGGACCGGGTCACGGTGACATCAGACTAAGTAAGGAAGCCCAGACATCCTTCACCCCGCACTGCCCTCCAGCTCCTCCTGGGGGATCCCCAGGTGTTCTCAGGCCAGAAGAGATATGTAGTCCCTCCAGTGTGTTCTGGGTTTGCCCTGGGGTCTCCTACCAGTTGGACGTGCCTGGAACACCTCCAAGAAGGAGGTGTCCAGGAGGCATCCTAACCAGGTGCTCCCAAACACAACATAAGAGCATTGCTATGCTGGGTGAGGAACGATGTCACTGTCCCTGATTAGGCAATTCTGGAGGGGGTGTCTATTGGGACCATTTCTCTAGCAGCCTTATTGTGTTCTAAACCGCCATTCACACAAAATCAAAATCATTTTCAATCAAAACCTGGAATCATTTTAGAAGATCCTTCTCTCTTCTCCCTTTATGGCCTATCGCAGGCTGCGCCAATTGCAAAAGACCACATGTTTGTCCCATAAGTGATGGATAAGGTTTTTGGTACCTGGTCTAGAAGGGGTATGGTCTTGTGTTTGATCTCTATATTGACTGCAATTTTGCCTTTTCAAACATTTAGTGCAGAAATGTGATTCCCAGATCACACTTTTATTGGTACTTGCAGCTCCGGAACATTGTAGCCTCGAACCCGGGTTGCTTTCCATCATGCTCTCCCACTTCTCTGTCAATTTTTTACCGTAAATCGGTCCAAAAACAGGCTATAAGCATAATTTACGAACTACTCAACACTTACAATTTGACGCCTTTAGACCTCCTTAAAAATAAATGGGAAACAGATTTAGACGAACCAATTTCAGAAGAAACTTGGCACAAAATAATACAGGGAATTTTCTCCTCATCCATATGTCTTAGGCATGCTGTTATTCAATTCAAAATTGTGCACCGTTTGCACTGGTCTACAGTCAGACTTTCTAAGATCAAAGCCAACATAGATCCCACATGTGATCAATGCAGGCAAGCTGCAGCCACTCTGCTGCACATGTTTTGGACATGTCCAAAGCTTTACACATTCTGGCAATCCATCTTTGAGACCTTCTCTCCTTCTCTCTAGGATATTTGGAAAAGCAGTAGAGCCGTCTCCATTCATTGCACTGTTTGGTGTGGCCCCAGTGGGAGTCCCTCTTAGTAGGTGGGAAATCAGCATGTTGGCCTTCTGCTCTCTTCTAGCCAGGAGCCTGATATTGTTTAAATGGAAAGACCCTATTCCACGAACATATAGTCATTGAATCAGGGAAGTCATGTACCATCTTAAATTGGAGAAGATTAGATATACTGTCAGAGGGTCTACTAGGAAATTTCATACTATTTGGCAGCCTTTTCTAACCTTTGTTGAGGATATGGTAGCTGACAGCATGACAATGTAACAAATTTTTCTGTCATTTCATTTTATTTTTGTTATTTATTTCCTTTCACAGATGTCTGGTTATGTATAGTGTTTGTATGTGTATTTCTGGTATTTGGGGGGTTAAAGATTTGGTTAAGTTTCTTTTTCTGTTGGACTTGTTTGGACTTGAGAGATAATGTGAAAGACCTTGATCAATATGTGAGTTAATTATGTTTGTGGATATGAATGTGCATGAGGATGCATGTATAGTTACACATCACTATATTAACCAACTGTATAGGTACAGCATGTCTATGAACGTCTGCCAGTATCAGTAAAACATGTGTATTTGTATTGTGTGTGAGTGTGTGTGTGTGTGTGTTTAGTGTGTACCATCTGTGTCCAGATGTTGTGTAGAGAGCAGGCTGCGTGGACAGCCAGACAGTTGGCAGGTCTTCTGACAGGCCTGTGTTCCTTATTGATAGAGGGATCACAGAGACAGAAGAGTCAGCCGTGCTCAGCTCGACCACAATATTGTCCTCTCTGCTGTTATTCATCCCAGTCAGCCAGGAGAAAATAGGATGTTCTGAGCCAAGTTTATAGCTGTCAGATCTGGGCCAAATAGGAGTTGAATACGGTTCAAACATTTGGAAAACAGCATGAGGAACGTTTGATTTGTCATACAGATGCAGCCAGATTCTTGTGCCAGAGCTAAAGAATTTCATTGTATTTCAATTCTGACAAGGATTTTAATACAGACGACAAGAAAGCTGAACCTGGAGTGCACAGCCCAGTGCATCGGGGCAGACGGCAGCATGGGCCAACATGTTGGCGGAGTGGTTAGACTGGTTCCTGTAGTGTTTGTGGAGGTGAGATTGAGGCACAGTGCACTGTAACAGAAAATACTTCTAGCTATTTGAATGACTGCAACTCCATGTATACATAATCCTGGAATCTCTTTGTGCTTCTGAAGCTGATACAGTAAAAGGTCAACACTGAGCACATCAATAAAATCAAATACTTTAAATATCTGAAGCCTTTATCATAGTTATATACAAACATACTGTAAAATGAAGTAAATTTGCCAATATTGATCTCAATGAACAACATGACTATGACAATAAGAGTTTATAGCCTATACCTTGAAGCAAGGGCTTAAATTATCCTGCAGATAATCCCAGTTCCTCTACTTTTTAGCCTTTACCAAAGGCATCTGTTGACTGCTTAGTTTCCATTATTGCCTTCCTAAACTGTCTCCCTGACCCTGCACCCTGTGCCATCTTTCTTCCCTGGCTCCTGCCAGAGTTATGGAGCAGGGCCGACGTTTATGGAGGGCAGACCCTTTTCCCAGAGCTTTGATCCAGAAAGTTCTATAGCCTATAGTTTTTGCAGGGGTCATCCAGGAGGAGCCATGTGGGCAGCAGTGTGTGTAAGTGAAAGCACATTGAGCTGCTTGTTTTAAGCAGAGCCTCGTTGAGGAGGCTAGTACGAAAGGGCCTTGGAGGATTTGAGGGGTTATAAAGTGAATGTTGGGTGTGTGCATGTGTCTGTGAAGGCTATGTTCTACCTACTTGCGCGGGTGTGGGAAAGGAAGAGATACACAGCACTAATCAGCGAGAAAAAAAAAAACACACAGAAATGAAAACAAGTGCCAGAAAACAGCGAATCGGAGGCCAACCCAAAATTTCATCAGGCAATATCAAGGCTCCCATATCTGTCATCTCTCTTTCATCAAACCCCTCCGTCCCCTATACAAATTATTCATGCCAGCAGCTAAATGTATTCATACCATTCTGTTTACTTTATTACTCCACTTTTATTCTGCTCTTTTCCCCACATTTGTTTACAAGAATAAAAGCCTACTCTGACAGAATTATCCCTCTGCACAACAAAAATAAATCACAGCGCTTGCACACACATCATTCACATTCAAAGAGCACAGCTAAATTATAGATGGCCCCTTTCTCCCCAAATATGCATTTCATTAGCATTTCCTTCGCCTGTTGTCTTTTTTTTCCTTCTGCCCGCCTGTGCGCATGACCCACTAATGTGTGCGTGTGTGTATGACTGGAGAATGGGAACAGACTTGCAGCAAAGCAGGACGCGTCCCCTTTCCCAAGCCTAATTTAGGATTCAATTACAATACTCTTTAAAAAGCGTCGACTTCGCAATTAATTATTTTAAGATTAGCCTGACAGTAATGGGCCTCCCACCGACGCCAGCCAGCGCAAGACTAGCCGCCTGCACCCCAGGACCACTCTGTCTCTCTACACACATATATGTATATATATATATACACACCTTTCTCTTTTCTTCCCCTTTATTTTCTACCTCTCCCTTCACATTCCTCCCCACCTTTTCTCCATCATCCTCTCCTGAGGAAACGAGATAAATCTTCCTCCACCTCACCTTCACATCCCTCCCTCTGTCCTTTCTTTTTTCCACCTCCTCTCATTGCTGTGTTTCACTTTGTTTCTTTTCTTGTTGTTGTTTTTTTTTCCCTTCGTTACTTTGCGTCGTGCTCTGATCTCCTTGGCGGTTGCAGTTGATATTGCTTCAGTACAGCGGGCTGCTTTTTATGAGCCACAAGGGCCTTCTCCCACGTCCTCCTGCGTCCCCAGGAAACGCTGACGGATGAGCCCCACGACAGTGTGCACACACGCACATAAACATTCACACCCATGCACACATGCGCATACACAACCGTCTGTCACTGCTGCTGCCAGGCGTAAGCGAAAAAACACGCCGCCTGCTTTGATTGGAGCCAAGCGAAGCATTTTTTTTCTCCCCCTTCCTCTCCGCTGCTCCTGCTTTTCCTCCCACCCTACACCACCACCAACCCACCCACCCAACCCTGCTTTTTTCTTTCCTAGTTTCGGAAATGAATGTCATCATCCATCCCCTTCCTCTCTCCGCCGCAACTCCCCCCGTCACCCCCAGGCAAACCGCAGCCGAAGCCCCTATTTCTGTTTATTTAAATATTTAATATGTAAGCAGTCATAAAATAAATGTCAGAAGAGGGAAAGGGAATGGATATGCGGGGTGTGGGGAAAGAGGCCATTATGGGTAATGGTTTCTGATGTATGCCGCGGCCCCCACAGTGTAACCCCCCCCCCCCCCCCCCCCCCCCCCAACCCTACCATACAGACAAACCTGAACATGACGGAGCCGAGACACATTGAACCAACAGGGGAATAGATGTAGCAGGGGCATGTATAGTCTGTATGTGCGTGTGTATGTGCCACGAAGGCAGAGATGCAACAGCTACACACACACACACACACACACACACACACACACACACACAGAGTGACACACTTGTTCGACTAGCGATATGGAAAATAGGCCCTCCCATGCACAATTGACTTCTAATACATTGTATACTCCTCAAACCATCCATTTACCAGGCATTGCAATTTCAGGGGCCCTGAAAGCAGCACTTTGCCAGCACTTTGCAAAATACCTTAAAAAATCCTCAGCCTTTACAAATGCTCTCTCACACTAACTGCCAATTCTAACATGTCTGTTAAAGTGACAACACAGCCTTGTCTCCTGGTGTATTGTACATCGCTTTATTAACTTGCCAGGTCTTCCATGTTGGACACAAGACCTGGTGCTACCTACTGTTTAGACGCCCCACCGCCAACCATTACAAACACACACCCATCTCTCCAAGTACGTGGCTCACGTGTAGGTCTCGCAGCTAGTGGCACCCAAAGGATTACACGTCTGTGACAATTTCACCCAAGAACTGATAAAAAAAACGGGAAGTAGGTGGGGTGAATAAATCAAGCGCAGCCACTGAGAAAGAGGAAGACAGTGGGAGAGTAAGAGAGTCTCTCTCTGAACAACCTTGAATTTCACCTTGATGCTGAGATGCTAAAATACTGCAGATCAGCACAAAAAAAAAAAATCCCCAATTAAGAACAAAAATCATCACAAAATGTTCATTAGCGCTGATGGTATATTGGCTTGGCATTTCAGGGCCTTTTCTTCTCAGACCTTTTATTCTCAAGCCTAACAAGCTCCCTGGCCGCACCAAAGGGCTCCAGGAGGGGGAGTGACATCACATCAGGGGTCAAGAGTCTAAGAGAGGTGTTGCCGGCTGTTGACCCTGTCACCTCCAAATGCTCAAATGTGCCGAATCCCCTGGTGATTTTCCCATCTGTCAGCACACAGGAATGTCTGCAATGGTATACACCTCCAGCTTTGTCTTATAATGTACATGCAAAGATACAGATAGACACCTTAAGGAGCAGCTGTGGCTCAGAGGTAGAGTGGGTCGATTCCATCCCTGGCTCCTCCAGATACTGAACCCCAAATTGCTCCCGAAGGCTGTACCATGGGTGTGTGAGTGTGTGTGTGTGTGTGTGTGAATGATTAGAAACTCCTCCCGATGAGCAGGTTGGCACCTTACATGGCAGTCTCTGCCATCAGTGTATGAATGTGTGTGTGAATGGGTGATTGTTGGCATGTAGTGTAAAGCGCTTTGAGTGGTCAGAAGACTAGAAAGGTGCTATATAAATGCAGCCCATTTATCATTTATTTAAACACTCCATAAACACCCCTGAAACCCACCTGTAACCTTAATACTCATATTCACACACATATAACCACATTCCCATGGTATTGATTACACATAAACACACACTGAAACACTTAAAACGACCTACATTCACAACTACACATTCCTATTATATTGATATCATGTACGTACATCTAAATTCAACCCCCACACATTCTCACATTGATCGTCACACACCTATAACTGTCCCCTCCCGCACACAAAAATACAAACCTTCCCATTACATCAATACACATACACCTATAATCATGTATACATTTATGTACACACACGCGCACTTTTTTTTACGAACATATACCTAAATCTTTTCCACACATACACGTGCTCCCTGCTCCCCTCTGCCCCCTCCAGAGTCCGGGTCAGGGTGCCCTCCAGAGCGCCTCGCCCTCTCCGCTGTTAATTACCGCTAATTGGCCCCGCTCGTTTTTTCCCCCTGCTATAATGGAACCATTCATCTTTACTACTTAATGAGTAGGCACTGTAGTCACCAGCCAAGGTCACCCGCAACTAGCATCCAAAAGACAAAAAAGACAGAGACTTGGAAACAATTGGGGAAAAGAGAAGGGACAGAACAGTACAGAGGGATGGAGAGGTTGTTTATCCTCTGAAATACAGAGGAGAAAATGTGAATAGGCAGAAGTTTCCGCATGACTCCGCTTTTTGGAATGTGGCCAATGTGTAAAAAGTTGAGAAATGTCTGGGAGCTGTGGGAGTCTGCAGTGTCCAACACAAACCACAACACACACAGGGAATTTCCAAAGACAGACTAATTAAAATACCCGTTATGCGAGTGAAAACAATGAATCCCTCAAAACAATGCTGAAAGCGCAGTCTCGCACAGTCAAACCGAGCTGTAAATATAAAATGTATTTTTCATAATGCGGTAAGAGCCTCTTCTCCAGCTTATGCACACATAATTATCAAAACAATCACTCCGACTGTCAGCACAGACTCCAGCCCCAGTGGGTGAGAGGGCAACATGTTAGCCGCCTCCACTACCATAAAACATCTAATTAACACTGAATGCTTCAAATATTAGTTCAGTGGTTACTTACTTTGTATTCATTACAGTTGTGATTCCCAAAAGCAAGCAAGACTTTGCTTAGAAAATAAATCATTTGGCCTTAGTGGTTAAAAAAATTAATAAAAATTACAACTACATTTCCTTCTGAATTGCGGATATTTGGATAAGAAAATGCCCTGGAGAGCCATTCTCAATATTTTTTTTTTGACACTGGAATCGCTCAGGAGTGAACCTCCGCATAAGGCTCTATGTTGGTCTGATTCCAATACTTTCTTGCTGAATCTAATAAAGTCTCTATCCACTCAATTAGTAGGTGTTCTCACGATACACGACAAAGTGTTCACACGTGCACCCTGGCAAAACAACGACGTCTTCGCATTTTCTACAGCGTCATAATTTGTCCTGACGAGTCATGCCAAAATTTGACAACTAGCCGTCTCCCTTGTGAATGTATTTCTGTTAGAGGATCTTGTTGTAGTTACTCCATTCAGTACTTATGCAGCGTGGCAGAAGCACGAGCAGTCATGTGCTCCTGCGGTGCTGTGGCGATCAGCCTGGCATGGCAATGTTTGTAAATGGGACAGTTGTCTATGGATTATGTTAATGTGGTATTCCACACTCCCCTCTGGCATGTGTCTGACATTACAGTAACCTTTGCATGTTTAGCCAACAGTAACTATGGATGTTCATTGAGTAGGGAGACACACACACGCGTGCATGCACTTGGAAACACACAGGCACACAGGCGCAGGGAAATTAAGTGTGCACAGCGTACATCTGCGCTTCCAGATGTATTGATATCCTTTGGAGGAATTAACATCTTAAAGAAATAAGACATTTAAACTCTAAAATAAAGTTCACTTGTGTTGTCGATATTTAATCCAGTTCATCCGGTTTGTTTCAGAGGAGTGGTTGGAATGTGGCACACAAGTCTGGCCATATCAGAGATGTGCTTAATGCGAGAAAAAGAGACAAATACGAGGGCTAAATATGCCTTCACCCAGTGCGACACATCACAACCACATTTCTAACATAACATCTTGCGTGTGTGTATCCACTCCGTATATGTGTTTAGAGGGGGAAGTGGTGTGAAGTTTTTTCCTAAATTGCTAAAATAAAATTGATCTAAATGAGGCAGCGCTTAGCCAGGAGTGACCACTAGTGTCCTGTTGTGACCGGTGTCTATAAATCACCAATATATCCTCACACAAGTTTTGTTTTCTCTCTCTCTCTTTCTCACACACACACACTCGCAGTAAACTGTAATGGACAATCTTGTGTTTGGTAGGAAAGGAAAAAGATGACAGGAACGTGTTGTGGCTGGGAAAATACATGGTTGACCAGTCAGCACTATAGACAAGAGAGAGAGAGATGTGCACACATAAGTGCATGTGTAAGAGTGTGTGCATGTATGTGCGTGTTTGTGTTGTCTATATTTGTGTGACAGAAAAGGATGAAGAAAAAAAAAAAAAGAAAGTGTGACTCTGAGAGAAAACCAAACGACCTGAAGAAACAGACAAAACTCATTAACAGAAACTCGGTGCGTTGTCCGTGTCCCATCGTTTTTCTATTTTTGTCTCTCTGTGCTTCACAAACGACAGACAGCGCCTTGCTGGTGCTGTTTGGTTGTATTCGTTTTTTTTCTTTTTCTTTTTTTTTTTTTTCTACTGAGCAAATGGTCCCACCGTGCCAGCGCTGATTAGGATCAACTCAAACCAAACAGCAAGACGTGTGACTGGAGTGCACAGTCTACAGTCTGGAAACAGAGAGGAGTGCAGAGGCTTTGATGTGTAAAGTGACGGATGATGGTGATGATGATGTTGATGATAATGATGATTTTCTCACAGGCTGGTAAGAGGAGTGTAGGATGGCAGCAATTGGCAGTTCATACATGAAGTCTAGGTGAACAGACATTTATATTTTTACAACTAATTTGACAAAAAACACAAGATTATGCAGCAGGTTGTCTCAGTGTTTTGATGTTGTGCAGCGACACTGTAAGAACCAATGAAACAAAAAGGACTTAAGTGTTACCAAAACATGACTACCTCCATCTGACAGTCACATATTTTTACTTTCTGTGATATAAAACATATAGCTAATGAATCAAAAACTACTGAAAAATTCTTTTACCATCCTTTTTTCATTTCCTGAACAAAATATAAAAATATAAAAAATACAAGAGCCTGAATTAACAAAGAAGAAAAAACTCTGTCTTCAAATTCTTAAAAATGCTTTCACCTCTAACTCTTCATCACCTCACTTCAAGTTTTATTTCTACTGTGCTCATTTTTTTAATAAGCAGAGTATTTTGTCAGCGAGGCTAAACCAAAAGCTCAAGGTAAAAGAAATTCTAAAATTATACAGTGTTAATAATATAAAAAAGAATGTGCATCACAAATCTTCTAAATTCTTAAATAGATAAAACTCCCAGGGTAATCTGCCAATTATCCTGCTGTCTTCTCTTTTTGTAGAGCTGAACTGTCAGGCCATTAGCTGTATTATACAGAGAGGAAGGAGATCAGTTGGTACTTGAGAATATCATGCTGACTTTTTGAATTTGGATTATTTGCTGCAATCACAAAAATGCTAATTTCTGGAGAGACTGACCTGAATGATTCACATTCCCTCTTGTTGCAGGGAAGGCAACATTAAAGCAGGACAGGGTTTCAGTCTAGTGGCCCACAGATCTGTTCAGTATGGTGTATAAATATTCGATAGGATATGCTGGCTGTCTAAATACCTCTGAACTGACTGCTGGTCCCTTGGGAGACCTAGCTTGCTACTGACAGCCAGGGACAGAGAGGCAGATGAAAGACATGGAAAACACAAACAGAGACAAAGTGAAAGCTATCTGTGTAGAGGACCATCTGTTTAGAAAGTATATAGTTATGTGCCGTACATTTCCTTCGCAAATACACAGAAAAATAAACCCACGTAGGGAAACAACTGAGTAAGAGTGGACCACCTGAGTAAGAAAGACCACCCCTCCTCTGGGATAGAGGAGGAGGAGGAGGGGTGGTCCTTTCATTCAGCAGCTCCACATGGCTAATTAGCATATGTGAAGGTCAGGGTGGTGGCGATGGCGGGGTGGGAGGGGGTATGGGGCGCCACCGCAGCACCCACCACCATGAGACCTGGCACCCTGCCAGCCACACACACACACACACACACACACCGAAAGAGGGAGGAAACCCAATATATGTGTGTGTGTGCGTGTGCGTGCATGTGTGTGTGAGGCCAACAACTCGTAAATACTTCTTTTTCCTCGCATCGTTCACAAAGCTGAAGCAGGGTGAGATCCAGAGGGAGAGGATATTAACTATGCTGACATTTGCCAGAGTTCAGATACTGATGCTCTCTCTCTCTCTCTCTCTCTGAACTCGGCCAGGCCCATTTCTCAGAAGTCAGCAGCCCTCCATGTGACTCACTTCAAATATCGCCTACATTTATACATCTCTGGCCTTCCTATATTCTCTCTCTCTCTCTCTGCTAACAGAAAAGACAGCAGCCAGATCTCCATCCAAGTATGTTTATGTAAATTATGACCTATTGAGATAGAAAAGACAAATGAAAATTCAATAAAATGATCACAAAAAAATGGGAAACTGATCAAATTACACTTGCTTGTGGTTGATTTTTTTTTTCTTAGATAAATATGTCTGTGATAAATATCAATGTGAGTGTATTTGTTAGATAAATCATGACCAAAGCAACAGTGCTGCTGCAAAACCTCCCAGAAATGTCACACAAAGCTACTTGAAGAAAAGCTTAGTGTGTGTGTGTGTGTGTGTGTGTGTGTGTGTGTGTGTGTGTGTGTGTGTGTGTGTGTGTGTGTGTGTGTCTGTGTGTGTGTGTGTGTGTGTGTGTGTATTGAGTGCAAAATTAAAGCCTGTTTCTCCACTTTAAGTCAGCTGAGAGTGAAAGAGTAATTTATGGTTTTCTTCGCTTGGCACACGGCCTATAAGGTCCATTACATCCATGTATAGTTGTATCTTACACCATACATACTCTGATAACTCCTACAAATCCCAGAATGCCAGTGGACAGTTTGAGCTCTTCATACAGGGTGATCATGAGAAGAAGTCACCACTGCCGAGAAGGGCTAAATAAGGTGGATAAATGAAATTGAAATGACTATCAAGTCAAATCCAAAACCCCTCGTACTACCTCCATCCACACGGAGAAGTCAAATTCTCCCATATGGACAATTAACTTTCTTCCCCAAAATTGCTTTGGTTTTGATTTCTCTGCTCCCTCCTGACACCAGCAGCTCGGATAAGACAGAGCTGAGAAACAGCTGACACCAAATCAACGCCTGCTCGCAGTAATTAAATCCTTTCTTCAGGGCGTTTAAACATCAACCTTTGACTCCAGGGGATGTTATGAGTGCACAGTGGGCAAAACAAAAAACTACAATTATTTTATTAGCCGGCTAATAATACATGAGTTTGCACCCAATGATGCAACTGGACAGTTTTTTTTTCTATTATTCTTATTTTTTTTAAATCAGAATTAATTGGCATTTTGTGGAAACCACATGCAGACCAGGGATAACCCCGGCCTGCCAATTACCTAAGCAGGCTCTGTGTTTCATCCACGGAAGATGAAAAACGCTGCGCGGGGCCCTTATCGGACGCAACAGAGCAAATTAAAATTTCACTCTAGTGTTGCTAATCAGCACTGCGCTGGCTGGCCAAGACAGAGATGTAAACAAAACAACATAAACAAACGCCTGACGGGCGGGGCAGAGAGCGAGAGATGGAGAGAAAGAGAGAAAGAGAGACATTGTGAGAGGGGCGGGGTTGAGTTTGGACTGCTTAGTGCTGACGAAGGGGCTTTAGCCTGTTCCT
Source organism: Thunnus albacares (assembly GCF_914725855.1). NCBI lineage: Eukaryota > Metazoa > Chordata > Actinopteri > Scombriformes > Scombridae > Thunnus > Thunnus albacares. The sequence continues at coordinate 10,943,505 of NC_058120.1, read as the reverse complement.
GCCTGCACCCACACACAAACAGAGAGAGACAGAGAGAAAGACACATACTAAAGGATGAACTCAGATAAACAGACATCATAGATGCACATCCCAGCATATAGTGAAGCACCTAAACACACACCTGTGTGCCCATTTCCTGATCAGACCCCATGGGCTGTCCGTCCGATGCAGGACATGTACCATAAATTAAATTCCAGCAGCCACAGTCAGGCCCATCACTATGCACAAGGCTCCCTGAGATAGCCGCATAATACAATGTGACATTGATGCATTGCTCCCATTATAAAGTCTTTGTTCGTATCACACTAATAATTCATAAGAGAGAAATGTAAACAGTATGCACTGGAGAGCACTGCGAGCAGGGATCATTTCAAGGTAAGCACATTACCAAGGATGGGATTGGGTCTAGTCTTTGATATGTAGAACTACTGAGCTTTGATTTCAATTCTAAAAAAAACAAAGGCAAAACACAGAGCATAATAGTGATAAATTAGTGGATACTGTAGATATCCATTCATTCTTGTTTTATTAGGTCAGATTTTAAATGAGTTGCTGCTGTAATTATATAAACAACAACACTATTTCCAGCGTACTAGGTCCCCATTATTATCTACTAATTACTTTTATTGTTCTCTGTGTGTCTTATGTCTGTTCTGATTAGTGGATAACAGACGGATCCTTGTTACACATATAGCATGACACAGAAAATGCTGTATCATTCATGATGTACACTTAAGTAAGTCATTAGGATTGCACATATGTTGTTGTACTGCTGCTATAGGTACATACTGTAACAGTCTGGATTTGAAGCTGTTGATGTGCAGACAAACAGGCAGACACACAGTCAGACAGAAGGTCACAAATTGAACACTGAATATAGTTCTGTTTTCCCTCAGTCAAATAGGCCAGGGTAATTTGAAAAACTGGGACAACGTCATTTTGGTGAGAGAGCAGGTTTGACAAACACCTCTAAATAACATATCCTCCATATCTCTGATGTGTGTGCACAAATACACAACACATACACACACAGTGGTGGAGCTCTGTCTTCATTTTGGTGAGTGGCCAGACAAGTGAGTGTGAGGGAGGGTGGTGGTGGGGGGGGGGGACAGCGGTGTAAATGAGGTGCACTCGTTTCGCTCACAGCTTGCTCCTGAAGAGAGGCAGTGGGGAGGGAAATTGAATTTGAAAGAGGGGAAACTGTGCCAACAGGTGACAGAGGCGTGCTCCGACCAAACGCGCTCTGAAGTGAAGCGCAGTCATATCACGGGGCCAATTTGGAGGCAGTATTATGCACTACACCAGCTCGCCTTTCTCACACGGCCTGTCAGTGCACAGGAGAGCGGTGCTGCCGCTCCAAATATGAATTAAACATAGAAACATAGCTTTTGTAGCGTGAATATACTGCTGCTGAAATGCTGGTAGAGAAAAAAAACACAGTAGCACATGCACTTACTCCTAAAGTAGAATACTGAGAAATAATAATGTTAAATGTAAGAGAATAGAATAGCATAGAATAGAACGACTAATAAACTGTTTGAGGTTATTATATATATATATATATATATATACATACATATATACATATATATATATATATATATATATATATATATATATATATATATATATATATATATATATATATATATATATAATACCCAATCCATGCATAATTAGCACTGATAATTGTAGAAAGGAGTGAGATTATTGTAGGTTTCTGGTGACCATTCTTACCGGTGCATAATTTGCTACAATCAATACCACAGTAAACCCTCCCACACTAAAGCCTTCATTTCATTTCCCCAGCATCCAACGCAAATTGCCTTTGATTGAAACAATGTAGGCTAATGAACTGCTTTTGTTTTGCGAGAGACAGACAGTATAAACTATGCTCAACCACCTTGCCCTCCAGTCGTCCAGATGTGCCATCCAGCAGTGCGCATAATTTAGTGCATCAAAAAACAACCACAGAATAACGGCTCTTCTAGAGAAACCCTGTGATGTTTTGTGGCTGAGTTCTGAGCTGGCAGCTCCTACTTTCCCTGGCTGTAGGTCTCCACGCTGTTTACACCAGCAGTGTTTCAACACGGGGATTCCCAAAGAGTGTGGGATTCAGGGACACCCAGCGATCCTTGACTGCAGTCCCCAGAAACAGAAGGAGGAATACTTGAATAATTAGTAACACTTGCTCCCCTCCCACCACTGTTAGACCTAGAGCAAGGCATTCCACACCCAGCTGCAGCAGAGGAGAAGTCAGCTTTCAGGGGCTGTTGTCTAGAACTGTGGACATGAATATGTTTTTCTCTGGAAAAAAGCATTTGTGTGTTTCCTTAAATTACAAACAAACAAGCCTATGTTTTAAGATGCATTCATGTCACATGGAAAAACAAATGTTTGGGGCGTTTTCTCTGAATCCTGCAAGGATGATACTTTTATCTCAGATAGAAAAAAAAACAAAACTGGAAAATTATCCACATATAATAAGCAATTTAAGATTAAAACTCATATGACACTAGAATATATAATTAATCTACTCTTTATCACGTTGGGCTGGCATTGCAGTGTTTTTGTATGTCTGTTCGGTATGGAAAAATATGAGAATAATTATCAGGAGTAGGCTAAACCTTCATTAAACAATTACTGCATTGGACGGCCTCCAAATAAGAGGAGTATTCCCATAAGACATGAATGCAGCATCACTACATCGCCATGGCCAAAAATCCCTGTAAGAATCCTCCTTTTTTTTGAATGCAGTCTGCCCAGCGGGGCCACAGGGAGCCAATCAGATGGCAGACTGGATGTCAACTGTGAGCCAGGAGTACGGAGAGCTTTTAGGCAGTTTACCTCCACTATTCAAATTCCTAACAGAGCTGCACGGGAATAAACGAGGCGCACAGAAGCGCTCCAGCTCAATGCAGAGCGCGCGGAGACGGACAGGCGGTCTTTCGACGGCCGCAGTGTCCGTTTGACTTTTCAAACCGGTTACATGAGAGAGGATGGGAAGTATTTTATATTATTGGCGTTTATTGTTAGTATTTATATACGTTTTCGAGGGGGATATTTTACTTTGCTCGACGAGCGCCTCGAACACAACACGTCCTCTAAATAGGGCGTTTCGCAACGTGTCTGAGACCACGTCGGCAGAGGTGAATCTCAACATGAATGTTGCCTTTTATCTAGCGAATAAAACTAAAAACTAAATAATAAGGAGAATACACGACTGGAATGTAAACTGTTGAAAGCTGAGGATAAGAACAGTTTCCGATTTAGCATATTAATCCGTGTAATTAAAACAGTCCATGGTCCATTTTTTAAAAATAAATAGCCAACATTTTCTCCCCTTTTTCTGTCATATTAAAGCTCAAGTACATCTAATATTTAAAACGTTTACACAAATCTGAATTACTCGCGTCATGGCAGTTGCTCTGCATTAAAATATCACCCCATAATATTCCTATAATTCCTATATTTCCTCCCAAACTTCACAACACACGTCTACATATACCTTGTCCGACGCACACAGAGCCTGTATTTGTGCTCACCGCACACAACACCTGATAATTATGAGTGACACACCAGCGCTGAGAAACTAAAGTTGACTGATGCACACCGCAGCATCTGACTTAAGTTTCCTAAACTTACCTGAGTCCTGCCGAGGCCTTGCCCTCCGTTGCCTGGACTCATTGAATGCGGGTGGTTCCTCTGCTGTCCTCCCCAGCCGTGGGCCGAGGTGGCTCCATACTGGGGCCCCACGTCTTTCCCCAGGCCCATGCCCGCTTGCTGCTGCGCCGCGGGTCCGCTGTAGTCTTGATAGGCACCACCATAACCCCGCATCATCGGGCTTGGGGACGTCAGCAGCTGGTTTAGGGTCGGGGTGGCCCCTGAAGGATGCTGCTGCTGAGTTTGCCCCGGGAACCTTTGAAAGCCACCCGAAGCAGCTCCCAATGTGGACTTGCCGTGGCTTGCTGAGGAGTTGCTGCTCATCATCATGTTCCCTGGTTGCCGGCACCCCGAGGGACCCATCATCCCGTAGGCACCGCCGCCGTAGCCCGCCCGGTATGCCGGGTACTGGTTGTACTGGCTGTTGTGGTACCCTGCTTCGTGGGAGTTCTCCATGCTGTTATGTGCCGAGGAGTGCGTTATCCCCATCCCACCGCTTTGTTGCTGCTGTCCGCCATGTTGCTCATAACAGGGCCTTGGAGTGTAATAGTTGTTACTAAACTCGGAGTTGTTACTAGTTGGCCCCAAGTTAGAGTGTTCATACCTGGTACCCATCATCCTCTCCGCGGGTTTACAGGTGAGGTCCCCCTCACCTTTTCCTGGCATGTGCTGCTGCTGTGGCTCCCCCTGGCTCCCCAACAGGTTCTCTTTGCCACCGTGGTGTTGGTGATCCATACTTCTGTCCCCACGGGGTCCCTGGCCGTTGTTGTTGGCGATGTTGTTACTTTGGATCTGTCGTTGCTGATGTGGCGCAAATTGTCCGAATTGCGGCGGCGGCTGCTGCTGCGGCGGCGGCTGAGACTGAGGGGGATCTCCGCTCCCCACACATTTCAGCTTGTGGTTCGCGATCAGACCCGTTTCCATCGAGGAAGTGGTTGAATTAGTCGACGCCGAGGCGGACGTGAGGTTATTCCCATCCTTATCGTGACCGTCCGGAGCGTTGTGGGTCGTGGAAGTTGAATGGACCATGTTGAGCTCGTTTCGGCGTTGATGGTCTACATTATTCAGAGTCCCATCTCCGGCACCCAACATCGGTCCAGTTCGCTGTGCGTTCCCTCCTCCTCCTCCTACTCCTCCTCCGGATTTCCCCGAATTGAGCTCCGGACCCAAACCGCTGGATAATTTCTTATTTTTATTATTAGTTCTGGTCGGAGCCGATGCCACTTGCGCAGCCATGGTCACTCCAACATCTCAGCGCGCAGTGACAGCGAGCCCCGACCAGCCTTGCACACAGAAAATAAAACAAGAGGGGAAGAAAAACACAAGCTGGGAGGTGAAAAATATATTCAGTGGAAAAGCAAGCTTTGTTCTAGCGCTGGTGTTGTTGTGGTGGTGTTGAAATGGTGCGTCTGTAAGGCTTCATGTTGAAAGTTTCTCTGCCAGGTTTAAACGAAACTTTTTTTTCTTCCCCCCTCCGCCTCTCCTCCATCCCGGTTCTCGGTAATATGTAGCAGCGTCTCCCGGAGCCCTTGTGGCCCAGCATGGCATGAGAGAGAGCGGGCTCTACCAGCTTATCCACCTCCAGGGCTCCGACGCGCCTCACATGGAAAATCCGGACTGGAGTAGAGAGCCATTACGCAAGCTGCATTTTGATGTTTCTGTGTTTATCGACGCTTTATAGGTTGATTTTACAACAAAATAATAAACATTAATGTGGCAGTGATTTGACTTGCCACACAGTCCCATACTGACACCATTAAAACAAGATTTCTTGCATAATTACACCTCACATGGTCGAGGAATGACTCCTTCCCTTCAGTTTCAAGTGCACATTATTTTTATACAATTAATAACCGGAGAAATTGTGCATCTCCAAAGTACACGAAATCATTGCTCCTCCAATCTGCGCAGAACCATCAAATAAACACACCAGCACATGTTAACTTTGCCCGAACGAGTTTCTACTCAGTTATCCAGATCTGATTTTCCCTTTTTCCATCATCTCTGTCCCTCGGCTCAAGCCAGTTCTCTGCAGCTCTGACAGGAGTCGGACACGCAACCACAAGCTGTGCGCAATAATGTTGCCATCGGAATAAGAATGTAATCACACTTCATAGCAGCTATAATGTTGTAATATCCACTGAGTTTATCCCCTAAACGCTCCAATCAGTTCTTTTCAGCCAGAAAAAGAGTAATGTTCTCCTTCAACAAAAGAACCATAGCAATCCTGTGATGAAAGGGAAACCATAGACATATAACATACTATAAAATATATAATTACTACAGGACTATTCTGTGTAATACATTAAAATTACCATTAAGGTCACTATAAACTCACTGCAAGTCTCCATAGGAATGTAATATGAATATTATGAATATTAAAGCCATTCTTCATTAAGATCTTATTTGAATAAAAGGCTACATCCTTTAATTTCCTTCCTTGGATTTACTTTGTCAGAGAGGAACTTCTCTGAACTGATAATGACAATTAAAAAAAAAGAAAAAAAAAAATCAACCCCAGGCTGCAGTGTAGGACCACACAAAACCAAAGTCTACAAGATATGCTATCCCATCAGTGGTATTCAAACATGAATGTAAAATAGTGCTTAGTAAAGAAGCCGGGATGTCTGTTGGGACTTGAATGAGCAGAGGGTCCGCTTTGATGAGATCAGATGCATTTGATCAACAGAGGGAGCTGTGGATGAAAGAGGGGTGGAGGGGAGAAGGGAGGGTGGGAAGGGAAGGATTTGGGGATGAGAGTTGTGCTGAGGATGGCCATGATAATGATGATGACTGGTGGTGGTGGGAACAAATGTGATGACGATGATGATGGTGAGGTCAGTGGTGGAGTTTACAATGACCGTAGTAACAGTGATGACTGTAGGGGTACTGATGACCACGTTTTTCTTAGAACTAATTGCTGCTTTTGGTCACACAGGCCAAACAAGGAGGTACAGTTCACCCTGCCTGATACTTTATGTAGTGTGTAATTTCACCATGAAGCCATGTCCATGACAATGGGAAGACCCCTGCTGGAGATATGTTGTTAGTACAAGTTAGAGCCTCAAATAAATAAATCTATAGAAATACAAGCAGAAATATAGTCAGCCTTATGTTTCAGCAGGACAGTGCCAAGCAAAAAGGTAAGAAATTCTCATGTAAGATAATCTCTAGATAGACAAAAGATATATTTTGCTTAACTACTGTGTCACATAACATACATAGAAAAAACAAATTCAAATATTCAACATTGACAGCAAGAGGCTTAATTTCCAAATGAAAGCTCACTCATTGGAGACGAATAAAAGCGACGACATCCCTGGAAACCTTTCCCAGCCGTTTGCCTTTATGAGCCCATATGGCAGAGAATAAAAGCCATAACATTGTTATGGTCCAACTACAAAGTCTCCATGGTGTTTACCATTCTCTATGCTCAGGCCCAGCCTATAGCATCAACAGGACCAGATGGCTATTTATCTATAGGACACCCCACGAAGACATCGCATTTACATCATCTGTGTATGTGAGTGTGAGAGATAGAAAATGTGTAGGTGACAGAAAGTGACGCTGTTGGTGTGTGTACGAGTGCAGACGAAACTATACATCCTTAAATTTCTACATGTTAAGTGTCAAACTGGAGATTCATCACTGGTTATGTGCACCTTTTCTAATTAGAACAAGCCTCATCCACACCCTTCCTGCTCTCTGTACTTTGCGCACATGACGATTCTGGCTCCCATCAGCGTCCCAGATCAAAGCCTCGGCTCTGATCTCATCTAGAGCAACACTAAGGCTGACAGTGAGAGGACCTGGGGCATTAGCATATTCTATGATGGCGCCCGGCTTTTCAAGCCGTTGCCTCGGCTGCAGCTCTGGGTGTGCCGCGCTGTGGCTTTGCAACTCTAATTTGCCTCTCTCGCTCATTAAAAAAAGCCCACTGTTCTCCTATTAATTCGCAGACACACTGATCTGTTTGAATGGCGAGGACGGGTGTGTGTGCGGGAGGAGGGAGGTGGAGGAGGGCAATGGCTCAGCGCATTTGCATTTATGTTTAATTTATAACCTTCAGGGGCCCCCTGATGCAGCAAGATTGAAACAATAACTCCAGACAAACACGGGGAAGAGAGGAGGAGGAGCCGGAGGAGGTGGATGGAATTAAAAATATACAGATCTGGGATGGTATGTGCTTTGAATATGTGTGTGTGAGAGTGTGTGTGTTGGTGAGGATGGTGTTACTGCATGTGCACCCATGTGCATGCATTTTTCTGAGTAGTCATTCGAGCATCTGCATCAAGGTGTATCTGAAACACACACACATACACACACACACACACACACACACTGACAGAGAGGCAGAGGTCTCCAATCCACGGGGGGATAACATGCCACGGTGAGTGTCTGTCAGGAGGAGAGCTGGAGTCTGTTCCAGGGGAGTCTGCAGGGATCTCCCCCTAGCAGCACAGCACAGAACAGCACAGCAGACAGCAGCAGCAGCACAAGCCTGGCCAAGCACAGAAAGTGGGTCAGCCCAAAACACACACAAACACACACATGCACACACAGAGAGAGACACACACACACACACTCAGCTCAGACGGATGCAGCCCTGGTGTTACACTGTTTGAAAGAAAAAGAGAGAAAGAGCGTGCAGAGAGAGAAGGCATCCATGATGGTTTGTGTACGTGAGAGAGAGCATGGTAGTATAATTTGCATTAGCGATGTTGAAGGAGGGGGGTCTTGTTTAAGAAGAGGAGTGTAGGGCTAAGGAGGAGGAGAAAAAAAAACAAAAAACAGCCATCCATTGTGAGCACACCCTATGGAAGTGCATCAAATTGATCCATAGTCTTTTCATTTCAGGCTTGGGTAAATAACAGCATTTGCATTGATCAGTCTGCAAAACCAGGCAACAATGGGCTTGGGAGCGTACGGTATGTGCGTAACAAAACACATCTCTTATTCCTTTCTGCTCCTTGCGGAGACGAGGGCCTCACCAGAGCCCTACAAACGGCTATGATGGATAAAATGTTTTCAACAACACTTGAGAAGAGTGGATGCTATTGTGTCCGCCTGTATACTGAAACACAGAATCACAGAATTCCCAGGACGCCTCATGCTCTATTTATGTGTTATGAAAAACATGACTCAAAAGAAAACGGAAAACAGCTATGCTCTACTTTCACTGTCAGCTATCATGTGAAGTGTGAAGAGGAGGAAGAGGATGAGAGCAAGACACAGACAGCGAGAGGAGAGTGATTTTCTTCATCCACAGATCCTATCCTGATGGTGACAGGGGACTGGGCTCTCAGAACCCCTACACCCCCACCCCCCACCCCGAATATCTCCATCCCCTCCTCCCCTCTGATGCCTGTCACTGCTCCTCTCCTTCCCTCCCTCCCTTCTCCTGACTGGAGGAGTGTGTGAAGTGTCCCCCGAGAGGCACAGACTCAAAGACGGTATTTACAAGATCCACACTGAGCCCACTTTTAACTGCCTGTGAAGAACTTCTCCCGCCGCCTTTGATGTGCCAACCTAATGGGGAAGAGCTCGCCGGCAGTCATTGCATATGTTAGCGAGGCAACGTGAGCTAATCCGCTAGCATTGCAAGGTACACTTCATGCTGCTTGCAGTAAGTGAACACTTCAAATGCTGTATAGCTTTGGTGCATTGCTGCCCTTGGAAAAATCCCCGTTGGCAAACAGACGCTGACACGATGCGTCAACTTTTACAGCAAATTAGTGGCACCAGCAGCAAAAGACGAGCACTTTACTTATTTCATGGTGGAGTTAGCATATTCATGAGTTGATATACAGAAGCCTTCTGATGTGATCATCGAGACTATAATCAAAACTCCATGACATATGCAAAACGTAAAACTGGTGATATGATGATTTATCTAGTATACAGTAAGTACATTAGCAGATCCTACACTCATTCTTTACTTAGAATAAAATTTGGTGCAATAAATCCAAAAGCTTTTTGATTCCCCTGCCATTTGACATTTCTACCCAGATGGTATGAGTAATATCAAGAAAAAAGTCAGCTGACTGAGCTTTCCCAGCCTGTAAGTTTGCTTAAAGCAGTTATGCTCAGTCTGGTTCCAGGTATATGTGGTCTTGAGGCAATGAGGACTGATGCATCAGAGCAACTTGCACCTCCTGCTTACTCTCAACAGCAAGGTCAAAGGTCACATGACACATTTAGGGACTTATTTGTAAAAGCACAAACTCGCTCTCTCTCTCACGCACACACACAAACACGGGCAAATAGCGGAGGTAAAACACTGACTCTTGTCCAACTTAGTTTTATCTTTAACAACGGCTCTGAGAAGGAAGGCTTTCATAACAAACAGAGGCATTTGGAACGATTTTGAATTAGGCTAATTAGGTTTGTGTTTTGTTTGTTGTTCAGGAGGCATGATCAAAGTGATATTTCACCAATTTGTGTCAGCTCCGGAGGAGAGGAGGAAGAGTTTGGAGAATGCTGCCTATTAATCTCCTCAGGTTTGGCGCACTGTGCGTTAGGGATGGTAATCAAAACAAGAGAATTATGAATAATGAAAAGTGTTGATCAGAAATGAAACAAAACAGTAGATTTGTGCTTTATTAGTGGCTTATTAGTAACAGGATTGGACTTTACATGTCCCCCTCCCCGCCGCCTCCCCCCCACTTTTTCCTGTTTTCCAGCTCTTTAAAGGGGGGTCTTCAATTTCAATGCATGCTCCATCCTCTCTGCTCAGCCTGAGTGGAAGAAGAAAAATCAAAGGGATGTGGATGGCTTGACCCAGGAGCTCAGAGTCTGAGAGCAACCGGCTGTTTTGATCTTATCTAATATTTATGAATAACTTCCTTGATATTTCCTTCGCACCATGAAGCCGTCCGCTTTTACAGTGTTACACAATGATGTCTTAGAGGGACTATGACGGAGATCAAACGGGGCTTGGGCTCAGAATACAGAGCGCGCTCTCTCTCTGCGTAGCCTGGGAGGAAACTCAGCAGCAAGCTATCTAACGCTGTGTGATTGAAATACAAGCTCCACTAGGCTGCAGCGTGCAGTGTGATGATATTTGTATTTGTGTCTCTGTCAAAGGAATAGGCACAGAGAGGGAAAACACTGTCACTGTTTGAGCAGAAAGACGCATGAGTGTGGTTTCTGCTTGTGATTGCATCCTATGCATCTTTGCCCATGTATATGCGTGTTTTCTGCAATGGAGATGATTCCACAGTCTGCCTATCCGTGGCTTTCACAGAGCCAGCCACCACAGAACCATTCAAGGCTGTTTGGATCAGTAATGGCCTCAGATGCTTTTCACTATCTCTTCACAAAAGTCAAGTGTTCTCAACATGTTATTTGCCCAAAGTGGCCTTGTTCCAAGGCTCTATTGTTAGCCTAATGGAGGCTAGACGACACTAAGACTCTAATTATGGACACCAACGATCAGCCCTGATAATATTGCTAGCAAAGTGGGTAATTTGTGGCTGTTGTGTTGAAGGGTTGAGGGGAGGCGAAGAAAAAGGGAGGGGGTGGTGAAGAGAAGAAGGGAGGTGGGGAAGTTGTTTTCTTGTGTCATCGCCCCATCGTCCGTCACCCTAATCATTCCCCCAGAGCAGAGAGCCAAGACGTGGGCACAGCAGGAGAATATTAATGGACTGTGTGACATTATGGTTCCCGCCTATTCAAAAGGAATGTTCTATTACATTATGGGCCATCAACAGGTGATTTCTCACCGCTCACTAGGCTTCATCGAAGTATACTCCTATTTCATAAAGTGCCTGCACGGCACGGCTCAAGTGCCCATTCATCTTATTTAATACAGATATTATACATACAGTAGAACCATGCTTATAGATCAATGGCTTGTTTGTCACTAAGCACGCTGTATAGATGTCCTCATGTCTACCTGAAACATTATCCAATAAAAATTGATTGACAGTCAAGATGTGATTGAATGGAGTTTTGCTTACAAATCCAAATGGGTGGAGCAACAAGAAGTCATCCCAGCATAACAGAGCTTTCTAGTAACTTAATTCCCCCAACAATAGCTACTGTGAAAGGTTGGACAAAGGTTGGCCTTTAGCTTAAGTGCGGCCTGAGGTAAACAGCCTGTAACAATCAATACAGTGCAGTGCCAGAACTGGCAGGCAGACACCAAAGCAACTCAGCAAGCCTGTGCCTATTCTGTCAACACCCAAAATCAAAGCGCCTCTCCCTTGAGTGATCTGTCCAAACAATTAAAATGGAACCTCTTTGTACCATCACACTTAACATGTCAGACAGAAAAATGAAAGGAGCCTCGTGTATTGGAGCTGCATGCCGTGACGCCTCCTGTGACAAGCCCCACGGAGAGAGCGGCACGCCGCAGGAATGACGGCACTGTTCAAATTTTAAATATGTTTTGACACAAAATCAAAAGTTGCTCACCATTATGGGGGAGAGATTCCCCGTTTTCTGTGTGATCACTTATTAGACCCCTAGGTGAACTAGGCAGAAATACTGACACCTGAATATTCTCTTTGCACTTTCTTTGACATTTTTTTTAGCACATCTGGGAACCATTTCACATTGTAAGATATCATTTCATAGTGAGATTGAAGCTCTGATCTCTCAACATCTGAGGCTCATGGAAAGCCACCGATGATCAATGAGGATTCCTGTGTGAGTTCCTGGGTTTTCTCTGCCTCACATTCTCCCTTCTGGTGTCCAAAGCTAGGCTTGCCGCTGTCCCATTTCTGATGGTTGTAATATAGAAGATTGACAGCTTTGCTGTTGCAGCTCTGACAGCAAATGTTGGGCTATTTCTAACAATCCTGAACTAGAATTACCAGGATTTTTCTGTCCGTTTGAAAGCTGACTGGCTTGATGAATTTGATCCCCGAAGCATACTGATTGGACAAGAACTAATCAGCCGACCAATCCCATCAATCAAAATAGCTGCCATCTGACATCTTTTTGTCATATGACAATGGTCTTTTTCAGAATAATACATTTTCCTTTCACATTAATAAGCTTGAGTGGCTTTAACCATAATGGAAAGCAAGTCTATTTCATGGGCTTTCACTGTACTCTATACATAATCCTGAAGATGAAATTCCTAATCTTCTACCAAACAGGGAAGAGGTTTTTTTAAAGCAAGACCCCAATTATGCCCAGCCACAAATTAGCATGTTTAATGCAGCAAAATGTTTTAATAAAGAATAAAAGCAAGGCAGCAGAAAACAAAAGCCAACTGGGTAATAAGATTATCTCTGCCAGGCGCCCAGTGCACATCATTGTAGTTCACACAAATGGAAGAGATTATAAGTCACATTCAAAACAGCCTAATCCGTGAAAGACTCCCGATATGATTACTTTCTATTACGTTTGGTGACTGAGTGCAATGGATTTATCTTGAATCCTGAGGAGTCTTTAAAGTACAGTTGGACATAAAGGCAATGAGCCAGTTGAAGATTAGTTGAATCCATCTGTGATAAGCTTCAGCAGTTTGGCCACAAACACAGATAAACACAAATCTGACGACCAGATGATGTAATACACATTCGACAGCTATAGATTATCCCTGCAGATCGGAAATGTACATAATGTATCAAAGGCATTATCGCTTTCCAAAATATATTATTTACTCATTCCTATCAAAAACTGATTTTTAAGTTTTTAGTAAGTCCCCTTCTGTCTCACTGCTGTCTTCACTGTTGTTTAGCATGTTACTGCATCCCCAGTCATTGTTGTAGGTGTTCCCTCTACTGCGTCCCATCTCTCTTGGCCGATTACAACCTCCTTCATCCCTGACCTCCCCTTAGTTCCTGACAAGGTCAAACGTCTCCCATTAGGGAGAACCAGGCCTTGCCTTTTGCCAGACAAGTATCCAAGTCGTACATCGTGAAGGTCAGGGGCTGCATAATGAACTGGAAAATGTCAGTTATATTACTCCCCATTTAAATAGCGGATTTTCCGGCACCAGGAACAAGGGTGATATTTACCCTTTTTCCTGCGCAGGCCCGGAGCAAAGAGTCCTCTTAATCCAGCTTGGGGTGTGAAATTGAGTCGTATGTGTGAGGGAATGTGATTTCCTGGTTCCAGAGATGAGCGAGTCTGCAATGTACTACACTACAACCAAGTCTTCTTCACCAGAGGAAAAACATGAGGAGAAAAACTGTAATACCTTCTTCCTTGTGCATTAGTGGTGTCTACAGTTTTCAACAGACAATCACAAGCATCGCATACTGGATGCTAAAAAACAGAAAAAAATGGCAGTGGACATAAGAGGGAAAGCAACAGCTAAATAAGATAATACATTCATGATTGATATTCTTCCAATGCCAAAATCTATGCCCACTGAAGTGACGGAACAATTACTAATTATTAGTCTGATTATTCACATTTCCCAGCACATTCACACACCGACAGGAATGTCAACGGCTGCATAAATTAGCGTGAGAATAAAACAGGAGAGGCGACGCGGCTGAGATGACAAAAGGGCATCCAAAGGAGAATGTTAATAATGATTCCTCTAAAACAATTTCCATTAATTTTCAGCCATCTCGTCAGGGAGTAATATCTACATGCCCGAGGCAGGTTTAAATTGCATAGTCTGCCTGAGAAAGGAGACAAAGACTCCCCAGTGTCCAGCTGCTCTCATCAGAACAGGAAGACTCAAGGAACACCCAGGAGACAGCACCACTAAAGTGGAAGCTAAGCTATTAGCACAGCGTCAAAACCAGGAGAGAGACACATTGGATACTGGATATGAGAGACATGTGTGGCCAATGCTCTTCTTCACTTGATGTTTAGACACACTAACTCAGGTGGATAGTACTGCCAGATTGTGGCGCTATCTGTGTTGCCTGGTGCACAGCTAACAGACAATGTCAAAGGTAGGACGTGAATAATACGATAATTTCATATTCTGACTCCCTGCCAGGGAATATGTCACTTGGACACCGGGTCACATACCCAGTCAGCATGTGAAGGCAGAGCTGGGGCCGTGAGCTTTGCAGAGATGAGAGGGAAGGCAGCCAGCTAATGTCACACATACCAGCATCAGGGATCCTCTCTGTCCCCCGCTAAAGTTATTCTGCAACCGAGCTGGCATCTCGCCTCTCTTCACGGCCAGCGTGAGCCCGCTTTGCTTGGTGACACCGGGCATGTCTCCTGGGTATGGGCACACCTGGCAGACTGTCAGCGGGCACAGGTTTTAAGAGAGGGCAAAGAGGGTAAGACAGGGAGGGGTTGGTGTACTGGGATATCTTCAGGCAATACACGACAGTGGGTTATAAACACACAACAGCATTTGGAGAGCCAGTCAGCCGCCTCTACTAGCATTTGACTGATTTTTAAGACTGATAGAGATACTGACTGAAGTTTCAGACACCGGCTGATATTCAACATGCTTAAAGATACATTTTTATGCAAAAAAACGAATACAAAACATAACATACACATTCTGCACATGCTCAGTTAATTATCACTTGAGTTAAATAGTCCTATTGGCAAAGGATGGTAGTGAATGTCTGTTTGACTTTAAAGCCACAATCCACAGTTTTCTGACCACATGAATGTGGAGTATATTCATAAACATAATTTCACAGCTTGACTTTAGGGTGAAAAATCTGCCTTTCAGTTGATTGTCTCAAATCAGTTGATTTTCAATAACTAATTTATCTACCAATCAAAAATAGGACAGTTTTCCTGTTGTGTTTACAAACATTCCTGTACAAACCTTTAACATAATTAGTTTGATATTCAGTCTAATTTGCCATTTCTGCTTCACATCATTATTCTTTTTGAATCTCTGAGAAAAAAAATCTATGATGCGGCAATTCATGGTTTGGAACCGGGCTATAACAGCATCAGAAAACATTAATAACTTAGTTTGTATCAAATAAGAGTGACAACAGAGTCATTTCTTGTGTTTTGTTTTTGGGTTTTTGTGGTTGTGAGTTGACCGTTATGTTTATATTTGGAGCATGAATTAAGCCTAAAAATAAAAAGCCAATATCTGTCAATTATATTCTTACCCTATTCTCCACAATATATTTGATACAGAGAGCTTTATTTAAGAATTACTTTTAAAACATTCAACATACAAAATAACTTAGCAGCACCATGCCGTTCAGCATCTCCTCCCCTAGTCACTCACACAAGACCATATAATGAAAACAAAGTTTGCTCCCCATAAAACTTTTCTAATATCCTGTCCCTCGCCTGCTTCTCTAAGAGGTTGGATGTCTCATTTGCAAGTGAGGGCCAGGAGAAGAGACGGCTGCCCACCAGCCTGTCCGTCAGAGGAGCTCACTGGGGAGAGTGTGTGCGCACTTGAAGGAGAGTGTACGTGTGTGTGTGTGTTGATTAATATCAGGAGGGCAGGGCAGTGCTCAGGCTGCGGCTGTCGGGGAGAAAGAGAGAGCGAGAGAGGACAGTTCTTTTCACTGCCGCCCAGGGAGAAGTCTGCTGGCGGAGGGGGTAATGAGCCAGAAACAGGCTGAGAGGAGAGAGGAGAAGGCTGGAGAGGAGAGGAGTGGAGGAGGCACAAGGACAGGCTGCCACATTCTACCCCCCTCACCCACCCTCCCTCCCCACCTCACACACACACACCCTTCACTCAATCTCTCTCCTTCCCTTACCCTGCCGTCCCTCACCAACCCACAGCAAGCCAAGCACCATCAAGGTTCCCCTGGATTTTTTTTCTCTTTCACAATTTGACACTCATTCCCTACTTCCTTCTGTCTGGCTCTCTGTCTGTTCTGCTCTACATCACACTCTAACTTGGAAAATACATTTGTATGTGCTTGCATGCACACAGTCTCAGGTTAGGCACACACACACATATCCTTGCATTTCTATTCATATGGGGCCTTTTCATTGTATAAGGTTTCATGACACAATGCACACTACGACCCAATTACTGTGAATAAAGTAGCAGTTCAATTAGGTGGTTAAAGCATTCAAATGATTCAAAATAACCTGATTTCACTAATAACACAGCAATGTATTTTAAAAAGGATAATTTGCATGTTTGCTGTCTTACCAAGAGTTAATACTTAAGCCTAGCCTAGCATAAAGACTGTAAACTGAAAGAAAAGAAAAATGGAAGTTCAAAATTATATTTGTTTTGTTTTTAATCCTGCATCCACTTCCTGAGAGTCAAATTTAACTTAACCCAAATCCTTATCTTAATCAAGTGTCTTCAATTTAATGAAGTTCATAATTTCCTCACTCCTTCCGTCTAAAATGTAAACAAGCAAGAATACGCTGTCATTCAAAAAATATATATATCCTTCTCTTATAATTCCATAGTGTTGCTGCCAGACTCCTCCAAAGCCCTGGAACAGGTACCATGCTTCACCATTACGTGAAAAAATATATATTTCAAGGTCCTGTAAATCTCTCTGTCTACACCAGCACTTGGACAATGCTCATAACAGCGATGGCCTCAGAGCAGTAAGCCATAAAAAAAAGACACAGCCGCAGGAAAAATGGGGCAGCATGTGCCTTTTCACAGTGGCCAGAGGGCGATGAAGTAAACAAGAGGCCATGGGTGGGGATTAAGAATGGACACTCAGTGTTATGGTGGGGTCGTGGTGTCAGGGGCTAGTCGTGCTGTCTGAGAATATTACCCTCCGGATGAATTTTTGTCTTTTTTGTTTTTTTTAGAGCACTGGCCACTGAGCTGTGTGCTTTCTGGATGGAGGATTGGGCCGTGTGCGGACTATCTGCGGAGAGAGGATGCATCCATCCACTAAGACTTATAAGGGAGAGCTGGGCACGGGGGATGAGGGTTGGGGAGGGGGCAGGAAATAACATGAGCAATTTCATAAATGGAAGGGAGAGGCTGTGACTTCCTAAATCGTCTGTGAAAGACAGAGGGAGGGAGTGGTGAGGCGGGGGAGATGGTGAGTGAAGGGGACGACAGGGAGAGAGATGGAAGGAGGCAAGAGGGAGCGTGACGCAAAGTGTGAAAGAGAAAGAAGAGAGGGAAGAAGGAGAGCCGGGGCTTGGTGGTAAATGGATATAACTGGGTGAGGGAGGCAGGGGCAAAGTGAGAAAGAGAAAGGCTGGAGAGATGAAAAGATGAAGAGGGCAGATTTCCCACCAGCTGAGTGAGCACCTCTATTACCCTTCCTCTCTCTCTCTCCATGCCTCCCTCTGCCTTCTTCTATCTCTTTGTCCTATCAGCCTCAGTGTGGCATCCTCTCACATCAGATTAGCTCCAGCCCAGAGAGACGGTTAAAACTCCTCTGTCAAAGTTATTTAAAACACATCTGACGCTGAGGCCGTGCTCCCTTCTGCTCCCTCCCACCATCTTTCTTTTTCCGTGTTTGTCCTTGTCGTGGCCCAAACTTAGGCTAAGGCTGGAGCTCCAGCCTCGGCAGCTCAGCTGGGATACACATCTCCCCATGGCGTCGAAAGTCACTATCAATCAAACATGAGGGTGCGGGGGAGGACCTAGGTGTGGCAGGAGGCAGGAAGGAAGGGAGACTGCAGGAGACTTGCATAAATCACCAGCCAGGGGAAAGATGTCAGAGATAAACATGACCTGGATATTCTTATTCATATTTCCTCTTTGAGCACAGATTAAAAAATGGCCCCACAGAGGAAACACCATTTAAAACTCAATTGTTTTTTTGTCAGCAAGACAAGTTACTTCTACCGAGGAGCATAACAGCATGCTTGCTATCCCTTTTTTATGATTTCTTTTTTTTTTATTCCCAGCAAATCAATAAAAAACATGTTAGGTGAGAGTAGAACACTGCAATCCAATAGAGCAGTTAAGGGAAACTTGGCTTTATAGAGGCATGACTGTGCATTGACATTGACCAGCAAGCTATGGATGACTCCTGTGAGTGAGTGGAACAGATCACACCATGAGCCACTGTGTCAAGGCTTCATCCCTCCTGATGAGAGAGGCCAGTTTGGTATGGCACGGCACAGCCCGGTGCAGCCCATTTTCTGACAGAGACGGCTGTTTGAGCTCTCCAGTCATGGCCTCAGTGATGAATGGCCTCCGCTGCCGGGGAAAGAAAAGAAAAGGGGGTCTGGGAGCCCTCCGAGGATCAATACGTACGCACAGGAGGACCTGCTTCGCATGTTAAAAACCCTGATCCAGCCCCAGCCCCCCTACCCGCACGCTCCGCTGTCTCCTGCATCACTGACGGACAAGCCTCTGGGAGCGAGTGGGCGGGGAACTGAGGCTGAAGTGGGAGGACTTCAGTGTGTATATGTGTGGGTGCATGTGTATCTACATGAAGTGTGTCAGCAGGTTTCTAGAGGGGCTGGCATGTCAGCAAACTCAAGGTCGACATGGTGCACACAAGCATGGACGCACACAGACACACACACACTCTCACAACTCTGCAAATCCGCCCACTGTTGATGCTGTGAAAGGGGCCACACTGTGACATGGTAATTCAGAGGTGTCTAAGGCGATGGATATCCTATTAATGAGCCCAAAACAATGACTAGACTAATGAGCTTATAATGGGAATATTGAATGCATGGGAATGGGATTGGGCCTTGTGTGAGCCAAGAAGGGGGACCATTGAATGAGAGCCAATGCACAAGGGCTAGAGGGCTAAAAGCTTGAGACGAATACAAACTGCATGGGGCGTAGCAGAGGTTGTAGAGGTAGGGCTGAGTGGAGGGGTGCACAGTCGACCCAAATCAATACACCCCTACCCGCTTTGCCTCGTTGGATTTGTGATATATGAGAGCAGGCGGCTTCTTGAGCATAAATAAAACATGAAAATGCAACAAATTATCAGGCCGAATGGACAGAGATCTATTTACTCAGTAATGCTGTATTTTTTATTTGTCAGATCAGTCTGAGGTGGGAGGGACTGATTGTTACCCTGCGTCCAATTTGAGTAAACCGAGCACTGAGATGTGATTCAGCTTCTGTTTGTGAATTAATGAATTAATCAAAGAGCGGTTGGTCAGGGGTGGGGGGCTAGGGGTAGACGAGAAGCGAACCGAGCAAACGAGTGAACGGCAAGCTGTGACGGCTAATAGCTGGGAAAGGAATTACAGTCCAATTGCTCTGTCTTATTCTGGCCCTAATGCTGCCGAGGCCTTTTGCTGCGAGCCGGGTAGCCCCTCCGTGTGATTTGATTCCATTTGGAGAGCCTTATTTTCCTCTTGATCTCACACATTAAGGACCTTGCTATTCACCAGAGCAGGAAAAAAGGGGGAGGACAGTCAGAGCAATGGAATGGATTAGCACACAGCTGTTGAGACTGGGCAGGTCAATGTTTTAAATCTCTGGCCCTGTCCGGTTAAATCTGTTGGCCTGTACTTCACAGACACACATGGATCTAAAAGGGATGAATAGCTCTCAGCAAGATGGTTGGGAATAAAAAACACCGGTCTAGGAAAGGGTGAGGTGGTGCCCTAGTCAAAATGGGTCTTTAATTGCCAAGTAAGATAATCCTTAGAAGTGGTTTGAAAACAACAGAGGCCACACGAAAATGATCCTAATGTGGAACAGCTGACTGGTCCATCCACTCAAACCTTAAAAGATAACCTTACTGGACTCTAACTCACTCTTCAATGGTGAATGCTCTATAAATGCATTGAAATTTTTACTGTACAATAAAAGCATGGATTTCGAAAACATCCTCAATTTCAAAACACATTTGAATCACTAAAAGACTATATTATTACTAGCTTTCAGTCTTACCCCATCCTCTTTCATCAGATATATTGTTGACCTTCAGTGGACAGATTTGTTTGTTGTGTGTGTGTGTGTGTGTGTGTGTGTGTGTGTGTGTGTATGATGCTGAGGTAAGGGATGGAACTTTACCAGCAGTGCTTGTCTGCCCAGAGCACAGCCGGCCAATTATCCCTCTTAATTATCTATTGACGAGATGGAATTGATGTTTTTGGAGCGCTGATTGGATAATCAGGAATGTTGGCCACAGTTATTCTCCTTGGCTGGTCTCACTCATCTGTCCAATCTGGTCTCCTTGTTTCAGTAATCTGCTCAGTTGCACAACATATTCCTGCTGAACAATAATTTATGATCCCAGTGAAAAGCATGGGAGATGTTTCATTTTGATAGTGAGGTTACCATGAGAGTATGTGCCACTGTGCATAGGTTTAGGCATCGAGTTTTTCCCACATCACATGGCCTTTCTCACAATGGGCCAATGTTTTCAGGAGCACGAATGGCGACCTTTTCTATTCTGCTCTGTTCATTAACCTCCACCTTTATCTGCAGACAGGCCAATGCTTCTTATAGGGCTCCATTTCCAAAACAGCCCGCTTCTGAACAAAGGAACTTAGCTGCATTAATTTCTGCCCCCTTTCTCTTCACACATCAGCAGCCCATTTTCTTTAAACTCTCTTGGAGAGCGAGCTGGCACAGGACCAGGAAGGCACCGGGAACAGGAGAGCGCAAGAGTGGAGTGACACTGATTGTGCCTCCTCTAATTAAACCCTACCTGACCCCGGTGTTGGGACATCATTAGTTCTCCCTCGTAATCATCACACAGCAGCAATTACATTCTGTTTGGCCCCATTTGCATTTCACAAGATTTCCCTGAACAATCAAAGACGGATTGGGAAAAAAAAAGGATGAAGCCAAATAAAGCATGGAAGTCTTAAAAAAGCAGCTAGATTCAGTTTCACAACAGTATGCTGCAACAGTTTGTTGCAAAGGAAAAAATGCCTTTTAGCAGAACACCATGGGAGTATCAAGGATAAAGGTTAAACATGTTGAGTCTCAGTAGCCAAAATTGTAGTCTGAGATCACTTTCCCATACAGCATTAATGCTATCCTGATGTTCTCTGTTGGGACAGGAAGGTACGCCCCATTAGACAAAAAAAATAGATACACCATAATAATCCTAACCAGTACAAAACCACTTCTTCAACCCCCTAAGTCTTAGTCTTTACATTCTACCAGGAACCAGAAATGGTTTTATCGCAGAGATGCCTGCCTCAATTTGGTAAAAGAATGAGAAAGGGACAGAGAGAAACTCAGACACTAAAAATAATCACACTCCAGAATACTCAACTGCAGCAACCCTACATCTCCCCACTTGCAGAAAGTACACTACACAGAAACACACACACACACACACACCGGTGCAGAATAGAGCCATCTATGCGAGTACATACTTCAGGGAAAGTGCACAAGGGCAGATGCTCCATCTGTATTCTGGGTGACAGGAGCGTTGTGCTGGGGTAGCGTTTCTCTCCCCGAGATGCCGTCTACACAGAAACAGTCATACGTCACAGACATGAAAGAGGCCCCTTTGAAAGCTCATACACACAGTTGGCATTCGAACAAGACTTTTTCCTACCAGCTTCTCTCATGCGTCTGCTGTTACTAAATCTGACAACAACAGCAGAGTAAGGTCGTTGGTTTAAGAAGAGAATTATGCTGGCAAATACCCCAGGGGCCTCCCGCTTTCTAGGCAGTAGACGATCGGACGTGCGTTCTCATCTCCATACTGCAGTAAATAGAAAAATTGTCATTAGGCGTGAGTCAACTACACAGATGCAAAATAACGTGTAGAAAATATACATAAAGTATCTGCTGCAAACTAAACAGGCGACAGCTGTGCATGAAACAAACAAAATAGAATCTCAGATTTTTGTTTTGCCATAGATTAGCACATATATCTTGAGATCATTTTTAGATGAGTGCTAAACATTACCATATGCATTGTTCAAGAAAAATAAACCCTTTCCTCATGATGAAGAAAAGCCAAAGGGGTGCTACATTTGCATTATCAACATCTCAGATTATTGTCAGTTCATTGATACTGTCGACTTTTTATCCCTTCCCATGTGACACCCTCAACTGGCTTTTTTCTCTCCTAAACCAATCTCCACTCAAGTGTTTCTAATCTCTGTTGAGAGAGAGTGTTGTGAGATGCACTCTTAACTGTGACTTGAAACAAGATTATATGGCTGAGATATGGTGAGGTGCATTCATTTGTTTTAGTGATGGAGTTTGAGCTTCCAGATTTATGAAAAGGTTATACTATCATACAACGATACGATGAAGCTCAATTGGAGAAAGGCTTACTGACCTTCTATAGGGCAGATCTCAGCAGGTATTATTAAGAACTGCTGGGGTGAGCTGCACTGACAGTGTACTATTCAGTCAACAGGGCATAATTACATGTATGAGTGACTCAAAGTGCTGAAAATCACTTAGGGTTTATGTAATAAATGTGTCATGTACAGATAGACAGGCATATGTAGATCCATATGCACACATTCAAGGACTGAGTGTATGGATCTGCTATACATACATTACAGCTTAATGTGCTCTTGAAAACATGTCTATTCACTGGTGGCTTCCAACAAATCTCTACCCTTCAGCAATAAACTAAGTTTGAATCCCAGTTAAGAGGCCTGGGTCCCTTTTAGACTTGCATCTAAGGATTATTTTCATTAACAATTAATTTATCAATGATTTATCAACTTTTAAATGTAAGAAAATAGTTTTTTGAGGTTAAAACCAAATAACATCTGGCATTTTCCTTCAATTCAATTCAATTCAATGCTGGTCAGTTCATTTCACCAGGATAATCCACCTGATATCAAAACTGCTTTAAGGGAGTCATGGGTAGATATACGATAAAACAAGAAGACAATTAAAACAAGGTTTTAATGATATCATCTTTGATATTAGGGGCGGATGTGGCTCAGGAGGTAGAGCGGGTCATCCACTAACCTCAGGGTGCCAGTGCTATTAGGGTACAGAAGATTGAGTAGTGAATGTATCACCGCTCAATGCTCTGTGCCCTAATAGCATTTGATTGTCTTTGCAATACATTAAGAAAAATGAACTAAACAACAGCTTAGAGAAATGAACCTCTAACCTTCAAAAAGATCACTAATCAAAGACTTTCATATTTTCAAAATTTTGTTTGATGAACATCATCATGAATTCTGTCTTTATATTTTCACTTCACTGGCCAACAATAAGCTATACAATAAAATGAGCTTCTTTTTGAAATTGCAATTACTTTCTGAGGAAATTAATCATATAAAAGGAACAACGTGATAAGAACTGCTAACAGGTTATTACAGCATACCGTGTTCATCATGGCTAAAAACTTACCTCATACCATCAGGAGAGAACAAAGTGCATTCTGGAGCCAGATTTCACATTAAGGCAATTTAAAATATTCTAGACTGCCTAATTTAGGGGTCGGACTTCTGTGTAACTTAATTCGACAAGATTAATTATACAATTAAATCCAAACTTCTCTCAATTATGTGGAGAAATGCTGCCTGCCTGCTCGGGCCGACCCTTAACCTTTACTGAGGCGAGGTACCTGATAAGCATAATTTCAACAGGAGCAGAAGAAATTGCTGCCTATTTTGTTGCCGTGCTCGACTCAGCACATTATAGTTCTTAATTGCTGGCAGACTTTGTAACTATGCCCTTGACATGGAAAGGCAAAATGTTATGCCATTCACTCACACATTAGTGAACCTGCAGGAGCCCTTTCCTGATTGACAGGACAATCCACTGAAACAAAAGACTTAATTGTATGTCAATTGATTCTGTAATTACAATTGGCAGGCTTGCCACTTCAGCTTCTCTGATTTCTCATCTGTGACAGTACCTAATGATATAATACGGTGTTAGCTTAGTAGTAGTCTTACCTCCAAAAATATGTGGTTACTGTAGTTTAGGAAGCTGACCTACTGTATTTCAATAGGCCTACAGTTTGGTGAACAGGCAGTTAAGGGGCAGAAACACACCAGGTAGTGTTTATGTCGTCTAAGTAAAATGTATTCCTTGAGTGCCCTTTCACAGAATAAGGTACCCTTTACAGATGTTTTAAAAGGGCCAGTGACAACCACAATGCAGGACCACTACTAACCCTCAATTGTGTTCCTTTCATATTTATGTCAAGGCTATGAGCTGAACCAGCAGGACTAGGTTAGAAAGAGCAGGTGGGCTCATCCTCCTTGACAAGCAGCCATTATCAGCACAGTTCTTGGAGTGAGAGAGGAAAACCACCGGGGATGGATGTAAAACCTCTTTCAAAGACCTTCAAAATCCCAGTTTCTACCCTCGCTCTCTCTCTCAATCCCTCCCTGTCATCATTTTATTCGCCCTCTCTCAGCTGCCTTCAGAGGAGAAGGGAAAAAAAGAAGGGGGGGGGGAATGGTCTACTTGACCTTAATCTGCCCAGTAGTGAGTTTCAGAGAGATGACATGCAACCTCAGAGGTAAAGGGCAATTGTTTCTTTTTCCCTCTTCTGAGAGCCAATTTACAGCCCTCGGGGATTTTTTTTAAAAGCTGCGAACTATTTCAGGTTCTGCCACATTGTTTTTGACTCACTCAGCTGGAAGGGGCTAAAAGAACAAGCACCTTCTCTTTTCTTATTCTCAATCATCCCCCAGCCCATTAAATTCCATTCATACCTCCTGTAACAGGAGGGCATACAGAGTGGTATTTGCATTTCATGGACCATTGTATGTATAACCTATAATGGATTTTGTGCTTTCTGCAATGGCTATTAGAAGAAGTCAGCAATGACATTAATCTCATGGAAGCCCAACAACTTTGAATTGAGCATAAAACGCCAATAGGGAAATAAATCCCATTGGTAATATTCTGTACGCATACCCTGAGTTAATGAATGAAAAGTGTCATCAGCAGCAATTGGCCTAAGGGCTGGATATAGCCTATAGATTTTTGCAAATCAGCATCAAAACCAAGATATCCAGGACAATCTGGAATGGCCATATTGATTTTATGAACAGGGAAGCAAATAGACTAAAAATAACAATTGCATTCGAAAATCTTTCCCCCGTATTACCTTCACCTTGATAGGCCAAATGTAATATCCAAACTCTTTCAGGGTTTTTCTGCTTTGTCTTATGACAATCGTTTTCAACTTCAAATTTCAAGTGGAATGACTGATTAGTTGATAATTTCACCTTCAAACAGTTAGCACCCAGCAGGGGATTGATGTAGAAAGAAACATCAAAAACATAACCTATGATTGCTGGATTGCGAGGGGCTCCAATCAGAAAACCACCTCATTAACTCAAACGTGAGTCGAAGGAGGCAGTTGAGGACCTTTTTGCCTAAATGACATCCCCTCCCATAAGTAGTCTACTGCATCAAGCTATACCCTGTAGCCCACATCGGCATAATGCACAGAAGAAAGCGCATCCATTTCTCTAGCTATAAACAAAACATTTGTTGAGACTAGAATATTTAAATCAGTATGTCAACAGACAAAACTGCAGCTCAGATTTTCTAATAAAGCTCTGACAGATTTGCCAAGTGCTCATATAGTATAGTCAAGAAGTGATGCATATTTAACAATGTATAAAGGCAGAGAAATTAACCACGAGACAAGTCTTGCTGAGCCAATGTGAGCCATGAATTAATAATTCAGAGTGAAGTTATTAAGTTATTTGTTAACAGTAAATATTCTGTATGTGTCCCTGAGAGCATGACTTTTTAATAATTCGGAATTTTTAAACTTTAATGTTTAGCTCCATTCTGGAAACAATGGTGCTTAGCTGTAATTGATTCTTCCGGCGTGGAGTAATTATGATGGCTGTGTTGAAGTGAAGCCTGATCCACTTGGCCCTGGGTGATGGGAGAGAAAGCGAGGGGAGAACAGAGAGATTTAGAGACGAGGAGGAAAGACAGCGCGGAGACTCAGGTTTGGATATATCTCTTGACAGACAGCCAGACTTAACTGGAGGCAGAATACAACACACTGGTGGGAATATAGCCTCCAACCCTGTGCTACCCATCTTGCAATCCTCATTTTTTTAGGCCTAGTCACTTAAATGCTTTATGTCCACCGGTCTTGTTTATTCAGATGGTTTAGAACTGATAAACTCTCTCCACATTTCTTTCCATCCATGTTACTGATATCACTCTCTTCGCCACTCTTGCTAACTTTGCCCCTGAAAGTGTCTTGTTGGTAGCAGGTCACTATGCTAACAGCAGCAGACAGGGTCGATCTCAGCAGGCTAGTATTTAATCCATCAGGGCTCAGTGTTAATTACTCACACAACCACAGGGCTGTGAAGTGAGGCTGGGTTTGACGTACCCTGGCACTGCTCTTTCAAGGGAATGATCCCACAACCACGAGCAGAGTGCTTGTCTCCTTACCTTGGCAAAAATTATTATCTAAAAAGTCAAACATCCAAAATGCCAGCCCAGACCAGCAATGCCCACAAATACATCCTTGGAAGTACAGGGCAGAATGGAGCAGAGTAAAACAAATACACAAGGCAAAATTCCCCCAGGTAAAGGTGCACGGGATTTCCCAAAGGTTAGTGACACACACCGCTTCATGGGAACCGCCAGGAGAGAAATGCCAGTTGTCTCGTGGGTTAAGTCTCTATAGCCAATACACAGACATACACGTACACGCACATACGCAGGGTCCTGTCTAGAGTGGCATAGCAGGCCCTGGTCACAGCTGCTCTCCCCCGCCTCGGGAAGAATTGCTTCCATTTGGCCTGTCACTTTGGCCAGGGCCACTGTGGCTTTTCTCATTTGTCAGAGAGCAGGGGCAATCCTCTGGCTCTCATGGCTAATATGCAGCTGCAGGCTAGCGGAGACGTACAAACATACACTCACTTCTCTCATCTGACTGATACAGGCTTTGGTTCACAAGGGTCTTTTTACTCTTTCCGTTCAGCGGGGGGAAAACAAGGAGGAGACGGAAAGAGAGAGATGTCAATGGTTTCGAGGTCAAGGATAAAATCTCTCACGGAGCTCCGTTTGTGATATACACGTTATTTACACAGGCTGGATGATGATGAGATTATATTCTCACAACCGCTGCAAAATCCTTTTTCGCTGTTGACTTGAGGAACTGCAAACAGCACACAAAAGTAATTGGACATGGTTCTAGTAATTATCCTCTGATGGAGGCAAAAAACATTGCTCTAACTGTAACACCGAGGAGTCTCAGTTCCTCATTCGCTTACATGCATGAGCGCTCAGTTAGCACTTGATTAGGAGGAGGAATGATTCAGTGAGTCTCAGAGAGGGATATCAAGGTCCAAATGAACATAAAATTGCCTGTATTCATAAATAGATGTACAGAATTCCTTGATATCAACTTTGTCTTGCTTGATTTTATTACAGTATATTGTGAAATAATTATACCGTAACAGCCAATACTGGCTAGTAACATTTTGCAGCGCTGAGGGAACGGAGCAGTCCAATTAAAGAGCTGTCACACAAGGCTTTGAGGGAAACGTGGCCAACGTGCTGTGCCACAACCAATCCTATCATTAGAGGCTGCCATCGCTTTGAGGTACAAATACTTTCAAGTCTTTCTTTCAGTCAGCTTCCGCTGCAGTCAACAGGTGATGGCTCTACTTGATTATTCTGTCTGTCTTAAATCTACAATATCAATATGCAGTTACCTGTGAGATCTATATTGGAATGAAAATGTATTCCTATGATCAAAGGCGGTTCAAAATTGGTTTGTCTCTAAAGATAAAAACAAGTAAGTCAAGGTGCTCCTGATGCTTTTAATATCGAGAGACAAATAGGACAATTCCTCAGGCAGTGTCAGTGCAACATGACTTAGAGCTACAACACAAAAAAAAAGCTTCTTTGGAAATAAGTTACTGAAAGAAGTTTATGACCTGACGATATCACTTGGTTAGTCTGATTTTTATCTTCTGAATATAATGAAAGGGCGATAGAAACACTAGCAAAAGCATGCATTTAATATGTATATACTGTATATCAAACTATCAAATTGAAAATATTGTGGATTATTTACAGTAACACACTAAATTTAAATACCACTAAACATAAACACAAACACATGTACATATATCTCATTTGTTTCTGAAACTGTGTAAATGGAAAATAAATAAAAAGAATAATTTGGCAAAAATTGAACTGATATGTATCAGGTAGTCAGTCACCTGCTAAAAAAGGCGAAGTCTATCAACACTGTGACTGTTCTGGTTTGTCCCAGACATTTAAAAATACATGATATATCTCACTTTAAACATACAGAACATACACATGCTACTTCAAAGATGTATCTTGCGAACACAATGCGTTGTTACAAATACTGCAGAGAAAAGAAGAAGCCAATAAATTGGGGTACCTGTGGATTCATGGACCTGTGGCTCCTCTCGCCATCTCTTGAACTCTGGTCATTTTTAAGAAGTAGAGCTTGCAGCAGCTTTTGCCCATCAAATGCTCTGAAAGAGACGGGTGTTAAAACACAGAAGTTAGGTCCTCACGACTGCAAACTCTACATGGATGCTGCAGTGCATCCCATAATAATAATTTAAAAAAAAACATAGGTGATCATGTAACTCCTTAACTATCCAGTTTAGTTTCCCACACATTGATCAAAGTCTCATCTTTAATTTACGTCTCATTGCAAAACATATTAGAGAAAACATCATTTGAGTGATGGTCATAACTTTTTAAGTATTTCTGACAACCTTAATGTATTCCCAAGTTTAATTATTTCTTAATATTGACATATCTAATTAAGCAACATAATTGGAAAGCCTGTGTGCAGTGGCAATCATTTCTGCGGCCACTGAAAAATTAATATAAAAATTATTAATGAATACTACCGCTTTTAATTGCTGTGTACCCATATTCATAATTGCTGCAGCATCCTCCTTGAAATGACATGATGACAAATACAAGTGTCATGTCAGCGCTTTCCTTCTTCATCTCACACCTCAATCAAAGCTAATCCATTTCACCTCAGCTATGAACACTGAAACAAATTAAAGTCCCATTTCATTTTCCACCTTCATTAATGCATCTTGTTTCCAAGGTTACAATCATTTAGTAACTGTGGAACAAACAAATTCAAAGAAGCGTGCGCTTTGATATTTTGAGAGGAAGACGTGGATGGAGCTTACTGGGAAAACAAATCAGCACCGAGTTTTAATCCTCCAGCTCCAAAGTGTTCTGCACATGTTTATCACAAAACAAAGCCTTTTTCATCTGAACAAACATTTTAATATTAGACTTTAGAAGCTTATGCCCAGAGAATAATGCTCATAATTTAAACTTTGCCTTGCCAATGTTATACTAGTAAGTATGTCCTGTATTTAATAGTCCCTTTCCAAATGCTGACATGAGACGGCATGAGCAGTAACTGCACAATGTCATTATGTTCGTAGTGTTCCCTCCTGTGGTGTGATGTGACAACGCCAGACACAATGACCCAATTTGGCTGAGTGGCTATAGGGGGGTGCCAATGGTAGGTTGCACCATAAATACATGTACAAAGACCCTCTTAGAGGCAATAATACAATTTCTTTTATGTAATGAAACACAGCCATATAAAATGTCATATTTTGAGAGTGTTTACACACTACATTTTCTTCTTTCCTCACATATAAAGAAAAAAAAAAACAGAGCCTAAAGAAATGCGGGGCTGGGAGGTGGTGGGGGCAATGATGAGTTCTCAGACTAGCCTCTTTCGCATGCAAATCATATCTGAATTTCTCATTAGCATAAATGCATGAGCAACTTTAAATGCTTTTAATTTTCAATCTCGCCAAGCAGAGGAGTAATTTGTCACTGTCAGGATGGGAGACTAAAAGGGGGGGACCAGAGGGAGCCAAGGACTCCACGCTAAACTGGAATCACAGAAAATTTCTGATTTACTAATTGACTGATGTGCAGTTCAGTCGAGTTGCCTTGAAGGTGTAAATAATTCTGTGTATATTCAAATGGCAAAAATGAGGGAGTGCGGGGTGGATATGGAAAAGCACATTACATGATGCTTTTCCCCAGGCCATACTTTTCTCTGGTGATTCTAATTTCCAGCTTTTTACATTCTCACTCTGTCTCTCTAAAGGGGTGCAAGTTTGCTGTTTTAGTACATAATCACAGATAATCAACTGGAAATTCAAACAAAATGTCATTTTTTTTTTTTTACATCTCTTTGCCATTACACAAAAAGAGGCTGCTCAAATCTATTCAGCAGCTAAGCACAAAAACATTCCAACAGCTTATCACACAACCAGTTGTAACTCATTTAAAATTTTATCTTCATTCTTTCAAGATGTAAGATCAATTGACACCGCACTCTGAAGTCTAAACCACTAATGCCTCTTTTTTTTTTTTTTTTTTTTGAACAAAGCAGTTCAGATTGAGACAGACCTTGTTAGCTAAATTTAGCTGTAGGTGAAAATAGGGGGAAAAGATTTAACACGCTCCCCATTTAAATGACTAAAAGCAATTATGCAAACATACTGTAATTAGTATTCCGTGAGAAAACTAAAGACAACTGCAGTATGGGGCTGACTGCTTACCTCCAGAGTAGGCCCCATCAGACAAGATCTTGGTGGATGTATCCGTCTGTTTGTATAACTGTTCCATGGCAAATGCAATACATGGTCTTGCCTCATTGGTCACACCAGATGATCACATCCCCTCAGTCTAATCTTTTCAAATTTTTTCACGTCCAGAAGACTGTAAGAAACACTAATAAGCTGGACACCAGATAATCATTTCCAACTTCACACCTCCTGTAGATAGTTGTGAGCAAGACAAAAGGGAGACAGTGGAAAAACTGATGTGAGACAACATTCACTGAAATGGTAGGTCATGATAACCCACTGAAGAGACTTATGCCTAAAAAGAAATTTATGCAGCATTTGGAGTTAATGCCCAGAACCATTTACAACATGACAAATAATTTAGTATACCAAGTCACAGAGAGTGAAATGCAAACTAGACTCCACCACATCCACCGATATGATCCAGTATATTGTGTTATTAATTCCACCTGTGCTTTTCCTGCTTTGACATGTCAAAATTTGTCAGCATTTGGACAGCAACTAATAAGATGAAAATGTCTCCCTCACTTCACTGTGGAAAAAAAACAGCCATCCCAAATATAAAGGAAAAAGCATTTTGGTCACTTGTAACAATATGAAACTGTGGTGACTAGCTGCATTTTAGCTGCTACCTAGTTATTATCTGCTATTTATATTTAAACAAGTTAAGAGTTTTGGCACAATTTTAACAATTTAGCTTACCTCTAATGCTAACATAACTTACCATTAACTATGTTTTTCAGAGCTTTCAACTGTATCTCAAGGTCTTCATCAGGTTAACTAGCTAACTGGTTTTGCTTGTATTCACAGTCACAAACACGTCTACCTGGTCTTCCTGGTAATGGAGTATGGCTTCTGGTGTTTTCTGTGTCTGTTTAAAAAGTTATTAAGCTATTTAAGTGCGTCGTAAACTGGTAATAGGCTACCTAAAGCTACTTGTTAGCTAATGCTAATTTGTGTGAAAACCGCGGGGATGAACTTCAGATGCACTGAGTCAATGAGCATGAGGCTGTCAATCATCCTGGCTCCATGGCAACAGGCTGACGTACTTTGGAGTTCACTTGATTTAATGTTGATTTAAAGTTGCATCAGTCAGCTTGATATATTGTTTAATCTGAACAGACCTGTATTTAAAGTATATTTAAATCTAAATTGAACTACTCAATTGAGCATATATAAGATATATATAAGTTTATAAGATAAACTCATTTTAATTTTGAGGGGGGAGAAACACGTCTAAAGATTAGGCTCTGTGTTTGAATCAGCTGCCAATCATAATGAAGAAAAATCTATATTTATAGATTTAATGAAAACGACCAAGAACACAAATAACTGACAATTTTGTAGAGCATATTCTTTTGAATTAAGTGATATACCAATTTGTCTGACAGAGTACAACAGCTTCATAAATGACAATTTCCCTGTGTGCCATTTAATTAATCATTAGGTGCAGTAAATGATAGGCAGCGCAGAACAGAAACATTCCT
The DNA here is from genome assembly GCF_914725855.1 of Thunnus albacares. Classification (NCBI taxonomy): domain Eukaryota; kingdom Metazoa; phylum Chordata; class Actinopteri; order Scombriformes; family Scombridae; genus Thunnus; species Thunnus albacares. Next base: position 10,911,064 of record NC_058120.1, on the reverse strand, counting down.
GGCAACTGCTTAATCCATCCAAAATGGAATATGAAGTGCATTTAAGCCTAAATAATTATCCAAAGATGGTTCAACAAACAAAATAAATGCAAATGTTTTTTTTTCATATATTTTGTATTATTTAAAAAAAATGCATATTGGATTTTCCACCTCAAACAAAAATATTCTGATGCAAATTCACAACTGAATCAATGACACCTTGATATAATAGCTGACTCTAGCACCTAATTGTAACTTTATTGTGTATGCACTGTTGTGCTTTAAATGGGCTTAAGAGAATTAAAGTCAATTAAAGTTCATTTTGAATGCTGTGGCCTGCATTTTTTTTGTGAAATGACAGACATGTACACTATCATTTGACCCATAAGAAGCACAAACCAACTGGGTCACAACTGAAACTGTATGAGGGCCAGCTATGGCCCATATCTGTTTGTTGTATGGAAAAATACAGTCCAGTACGAATTCTATACTACAGTGTACCTGGATGGAAACAGTTGCAGCAGTGTCATATTTGTTCTTTACATCATGCTCACACTGCCCTCCAGTGTTGGAAGAGTGAATATAATGAGAAATGCAGTGAGTGGACACAACAGCGTACACTGTGTCTGCAATGTAAACCAGTTCAATATAACAACCCTGCAATACACACTCCTTTTGTGAAGAAAATGTACACTTCCGTGGTAAGTTTTGAGGCTGTGGTGGTTTTGTATTATATTTGTAAATTAATAAATGAAAGAATTAATCTATCTAGCACATTCCACACCACACAACCACCCTCAAAAACTGGATCAATAAATTCAGAGGGAAACTGTTCACAGTGAGGTCTGTGGATTATTCAAGGTAACAGGTGCATTGTCTCTGAAAAGACGTTGCTGAATTTTTTATTTATTTATTTTTTTTAAGCATTATAAATGCAGAGCACCGCAACTTCAGTTTAAGAAAAATCTGTTTTTGCTGTGTTGGCTCATTCACTGTGTGAAAATATGCAGATGTATTTCCACCACATTCGCTTTTATCATTACTCAATGCACATGAGGGTTTTGTGTTTTTTTTTCAGCAAGGACATCACCTGACATTTCATCACTTCAGAGATACGACAAGGTTGGAGTTTTGATGAGGTTTTTTTGATGTCTGACCAGGGAGAATATTACAGCAGTTGTGGTGTGAATGAAAAACCTCTTTCTTTTCACCACAAAATAAATGTAGGTGTGAAGTTATGATTTGGTATGCTGTATTGGAAAAGTGGGTTTCTTTTTCGTTTGTTTTTTTTTTTTTGAAAATACACCACAATATTGAGCCTGTATTCAGCCCTCCAGCGACAGAGCAGCGTCAAAACTTACAAATTCACTCAGGAATAGATGTAAAAATGAGGAAACGTGTCACCTGTACAAGCCTGTCTCTTATGAATTACATACATGTGCAACTTTTTTGCACATTATTATATGTATGCTCACAATGATTTAGTTGTTACAGGGAACCAACAGTAGGCACAGTACTTGGAAAAAGTAGCAAATGTAGCAAAAGTGATACCTAAAGGAAAGTGCGTATGTGTATGTGCAAACACACAAAAAGGTTAATATATACATTAATAGAGTTTGGACCTTTGTTTCTCACCTGGAGACACGTCTGTTGTTTCTTGCCACTGGTCCCATTCCAATTGCTGTCAATCAGGTCACCCAATGATGATGCCTTAAAAGCAACTGAACCAAGAGAATATTGGGAAATGAAGGCAAAAACAATTATCCTGACATTGCCACCTGTGCCCCCACAGTGGCCACTGTTCAGTAAAGCTTACAGAGCATGGTCTTGCTTTAAAGTATAGTTTGGGTTCTTCTTTCACTCGAGCCTTTCATGGATGCAGGGATAAAGAATCTGGAGTCCTTTTCCATCTGAGTGCCTTGATATGATATGATAGATCTTTAAAAGTAGTATCTAACTCTTAAGCCTGGCTTTTAATTTGAATGTTTTATGGCCTTATTTATTTTATTTTATCCTTTATTTTATTGTATTCATGTTTTAATTTTTTTCAATCTATTTTTTATCTATTTCATTGGTTTTCTTATTACTACATTTTTATTGTATTTTATTTGTCATGTGTATCGAATTGTTTTAGTTTTGTACTGTCTTATTATCAGCATGTCAGTCATAGTGAAAAGCAATTTGAATCGCATTAACCTCTATGAAAGGTGCTATACCAATAAAGTTTGATTGATGGATTGATCAAAGTCTAACTACAAAACCATTTATAGTTTCAGGATAACAACAGACAATACTCAATGTACCTGCCTGTTTTTGTCTTTGTGAATACAGACAAAGTATAAATACAGCTATTAATAATTCTGCAGCCACATCTTTTACTCTAAGTTATGATCTGTTGTTTTGTTTTCAGTGTTTTGCTGTAACCTGTGACTTCTCACTCAATATCAATATCATCAATATCATTAAATATATTCACTTGCTATCCTGACATCTTAGCCTAACAGCAAATGTTTCAGATATCGACTGTCTCTGACTTCCTGTAAACACAGTGGTAGACCTTCATTTCCACCTTAACACACGTGGTTCTAGACTGTGTAGGCTTTACTGTCACTGATACCTTTCATAAAGCAGGAAAATATCACCCGTCAGTGATTGAAGTTGCATTAAAGTCTTGTCACTGAATTTGTAGTAGTTCAGCTTTTAAATGAGAAGATGTGGGCTTGAATAATTATGGATTTGCACATTAGATATGCCTTGACTCAAAAAAACCAGCTCCCAGTAAATCATAATGCAACAGTTTAGTAATAATTTTTTCTTAAACCTTTTCGCCACAGTTAGACTACCTGTCATAATCATTGTTTCATGATTAATAATCTCTCAATAATTTCTCATAATTATGACCTATTTTATATAATTATCTCATGACTATAAGTCATACTTACAAAGAAGTTTTCAGAAAGTTTCTCCTAATTGTGAGATACTATCTGTATTGTGGGAACACTGTGATCGTATCAAAACTAAGAGATAATTATGACATACTGTATGACATGCAGAGATATTGAAAAATAAAAAAAGTGCCGATAGAAAAACATAATTATACAATAATAAGTCATAATAAGTAAAAAAAATGGGCTTCCATTGGTTTCATATTTCTCTCATATTAAATACTTGGCTGTTGATCTAGTGATGGTGCGTGTGATTGGCTTAATTAAAGAGTCCTTCATCATATGAATGCACTCATTGCCGGGCTGGCAGTTAAATGAGCAACCAGCTTTGTGATACATGTTGATGGACTGCAAGAAAACCTGATTAAAGGGGTTTTGGCACAAATGAAAGATAAATTAAATACATTAAAAGAAAGATTTGCTACATGGGTAATTACATAAGTCTTCATTCATGCAGTATAAGCCTTCTGACCTTGAGTTTCACCTAAGTACTACTATAACAATTACTAGTCCTGAACATTTACTGGCAAGGTAAATACAGTGAAGTCATAAATGTTTTGTAGGGCATGAGCTAACATCTGCATGGCAGTATCACTGGGAGCTGTTCCAGTCATTATCCACTAGATGGCGGCTCTGATCCAGGTTTGGCACAACAAGCCAAAATGCAGAACACGTGGACAGGAGACCAGATCCTTTTCAGACACAAAATATTTTATTTGAAGCACTTAGTTTTGACTGATATACATTATCCAACAACTAATTTGTTAGCTCACTCCAAATGCCTTGAATGGGAAGCTTTTGTCTAGCATTGCATTACTTTACTGTCCATCACAGCAGCAGATCCTACACTAACCAAATCCATACAAAAATTCACAAAAATACAGATGCCAGCCAGCGAAATATCAAAACCACATCCAGTTTGTCCGAACCACATCAACTGCTTGGAGACACTCATACAAACATTATCAAAAGCAATTTGTTCCAAGAATATATCAGTATCAGCTTCCATACAAAACTCCCACTGTGTTATTGCAGCAAACAAACAAATACTGGATTTTGAAATGTCTAAAATAAGAAAAATTTTGAGCAGAATTGGTATTGATGTGCACTGACACAAAAAGAACACGGTTGGTATTGATGTTTACTGATGCAAGAAGAACATGGTTTATTAGTGTTATAAGACCAACGATTCTTGTTTTTGTCAGCAGTGAAGCCCATGGACTAACCATATTGAAGCACTGCAGCATCTAATTTGACCTTTGACCTGAAGAAGGGGCTCTAGCCAGTGAAGTAACCTAACAGGGAAACATAAGAGAAGCATCTTTGTGTATTCTGAATGGCTGGCTTTCCTTAACGTCCCAGAAAGTGCCTGTTAGCAGCAAACGTGATGCCCTTCTCCTACAAAAACAGCTATTGCTTTAGTTTTTTGACATGACTGTGGTGCTGCACAGGATTGCTGTTTATGAAGAACTTAATCTACAAAAGATGTGAAAAATATTTGTCAGTTTGATAGCTGCACTATAGCCTGACTGACTAGTTATTTCTCTTTGGCAAATGTGCTAAATGTAAGAACTGGGACAGCGTAGCAAAATATTATACTCTGAATCTATTATTAATATATATTAATATTAATATATATTCTGAAAATGATGAATTTGCTTGGACTGAAAAGGTCCCCTGAATTACATTAATAACAATACGCTCCTCAAATGCATTGCGAGGGGAATATCAGTGTGGTTTAGAGGACAATACAGCAGCTTTTTCCACTAATGGTTATGTGACCTTGTTTTACAGGGTCAATTCAAAGGCAGTGTAAATGAGGTTTTGAAGAGTATGGTACTCTTTCCGGTCAAATTGAAATAGCACAGCATTACAGCAGACCCACCTGTATTTTCTGTTTCATTTGCATAGAACCTGTGTTGCATCGTTCATAGAGCGCACAATAACTGCTTCCATCCATACTTTACACTATTTTCAACAAAACACTTGTTTTGTTACCAAAGTCACCAGTCAACTAGTTAATATGTTCTAAATAACATCTGTTTCTAACTACAAAAGTGCACCAAACAAAACTGAATACAGGAACTGCACAAAATAATCTACTGTCACTTTCATCATGTCATTATCTACAGTCGGATACAAATATTGTTGCATTCATTCAGCACTGAAAAAGTTTTCCTTTTAAGGCTTAACCCTGTAGACACATTGAATTGCCATGCAAATACACACATTCCATTGCAAGCAGGCAATGAGACACTGAGATAGAAAGCTGACATTGAAGAGTGTATTTAAGGTCTTCTGCTTATTTCCAGTTTTGCTATGACACATCGTTTCACCCTGGATCACACCCCCTATGTGACTTTTTCAGGCTTTTCAGGCAAAGTGAGAACAAAAGGAAAAAGAATGCCTTTTGCCTCCAAAGGCGCCCTCAGTGTCTCCTCAACAAAGTAAGCATTCTCCTCCTCCACTATAAACTGAAGAGTCTGGGTTTTGTTCACACAGTAGATGCAATTGCCAATAACTGCACACCTAAATGGTAAATGGCTTCCAAGCCTCTGCGATGCGCAATCGTGCCACATTTTCACTATTGTGTTGTACTTGAACACGTTGATCCCCTGCTCGCGGTTGACGTCAAAGCGGTAGATGAAGCTTTTCAAAGCCACCATGTCTGTAGACTTCTTCCTGCTGTTGTTGTAGGGGCACTCCTGCCACTCGTCCCTCTTAGGGTCGTACTTGAGAAGGCGGTAGAAGAGAGAGCCCCCGGAAACGTACAGCTCTCCGCTGCAGGTGGTGGCTTCGTGGGCCACTGCAAAGGCTCCTTTGGGCAAGGGGGCCACTGTGGTCCAGCGGTCCATACGAGGGTCATATTTTTCCACTGTAAACAAACACTCCCCTCCGATGGCGTACAGGTAGCCATCCATAGACACGAGTTTTAGCTGGGCACGAGCCTGGTTCAGAGGGCGGACCTCGGCCCAGCGGTTGGTTATGGGGTTGTAACAGAAGACCTTGTCTGAAACCTTGCCCTTGTCCCCGTAGCCCTTTATCCCCCCTGCCACAAACAGGTAATTATACATTGTGCAGATACCACACCCTTTAGTGTTTACGTCCTCAGGCATCACAGTCAAAGGTCTCCAGTCATTTGCTGTTTCGTTGAAGTAGTAAATCATGTGGTTCTCCTCAAAAGACCCCACAGACAAGGGGCTCTGTGGCCGGCTGCCACAGCGGCTTGGCGGCCGGCTCCCAACACGATCAAACACATCGTTTATCTCTGAAACCATCAGAGTCTTCCTCCCCTCCATTCTCTTCTTCAGGATCAGATCCCGCTCCGATCCGGTCAGACGCCCGTACACTGAGGGGTCTTTGAGGATCTGGAGGAAGTTGTCGCTCATGAATCCATAGGCGGTCTCCTTCAGTTCACTAAGTCGCTGCTTCTTTGCGATACTCAGAATCTCGTAGCAGTTCTCTGCAGTGATTTGTTCCGACATGGAGTCCATGGCCGCCTGGACCGCACAGGGGATCTGCAGGATTTTAGCCCCCGTGATGACATCTACAACATTGTCCTTAGAAACATTCATCTGACAAGTGTAAACATAGTCTATCAACGTAGACAGAGTCTTGTAGCTCACCCCCTTCACTTTCAGGATGTCTCGTGACAGCCGGGCTTTGAAGTAGTCACTCTTCTCTGCCAGGACAGACTTGTGAGCGTTGATCGTCTGCCCGCCGACTTCGATGACTAAATCAGGCTTTTTTTCAGACTGTGTATTTTCAGCTTCCTGGCTGCTGTCCCTGCGCTCGAGGTTCGATTTTAGGACTGACCGATCAGTTTCCTGTTTGGCTTGGCCAGACAAGCACACAGAGGAATCTGCACTGTAAGACACTTTAGCTCTGGCACCATTGTGGATTTCACCGCTCGCACAACTTGGCTGCATGCCAGCAATGTGGTTGGACACAGTGGAGTCAGCATGAGGAAGGAGGTCCATATCACCCTTGTCATCAGAGAGATGAAACTGGTCAGCTCTCGAGATGTACGAGCCGTTACCTTTCTGGTGATCGATATGGTTATTATCCATCAGTCTTCCATCCAGGAGGTATTCCTTCTCGAACACAGTAGGAGGGTTGAAATCCTGGTCGTCCTGCAGGAATCCCTGGACGTAACGTGGACATGAATTCTCATCTTTGTCAAGCTCAGGGTTCACGGCATGGAGGATGACAGTAGCCTCAACGGTGACGGCTCCTCCTCCTTGCCTGCGGCCCTCGTTCATCTTGACGTGCTCACTGGTGTCGGAAGACAGCCTCTTCACTGATCATGCTGAGTCGATGGACGAACTTGCCTTGGACTCTGTTTTCACCTACATGGCGGGAAAACAAGGAGGGAATTTAAATCAAGACCAAACGTAGGAGGGAAAAAAAATGAACCTTGAAGCTGCAAAGACTTATCTATTCTCTGAGGGGCGCCCTTTCTCTAATTACAAACAGATTGAGCAAATTACTCTTTGCTTCCATTGCCAACTATGCTGTGTATACTCCTGTATTGATGTGTCATCATTTCAGTCAAACCTATAGAAGCGACACTGACGTTTAACTGCATGTGCAACATCTGTAACAAAGAAACGGCACATGCAGCTTCTCGTGGCTGTAAACTGCATGACCTACTGCAATAATCACTCTGCCTGTCCATTATTTGTTAATCTGGAGGCATTCCGAGCGCATGCGCAAGGTGTTGCGTTCATGGAGGAATTAATCTCTAATATGACGGGGAAAGGGCGTTTTTGATCATTTAAAAAAAAAACCCTCTTATCTAACGCATTTCATTACATGCCGGTCAAACGATGAGAAAACTATCATTCAGTCAAATTAAGAAGATATATTTGTGTTTTAATATAATTATAACCACATTTGAATGCACAAATGAATATTTACTTCCATTATCAGTTTATTTTGACCTACTTGCGTGTCCTCGTTGTGGTTAAACAGCTCGGCAGCAGCAGTTTCCCTGCCGGTCCCTTCCACAAAGCTCCGTTACGTAAGGCAGGCGCAATCCTGACGAAGCAGCCGGGCTGAGTTTACTTCACCGACAATACCATCAGCTTTCTCCCATCCGTTCACCTTTTATCCATCGACCCTCTGAAGTGCCGTTTCATCCGCTCCTGAGCTGAAATGTCTCCGGTTTCCGAGGCGGAGGCGAGGCAGAGGGACGATCAAACAGTCACCTCAGGTCGCACCTCCTTCAGATCGTGGCCAAGTCATTTCCTCCTTGTGGACGTGTGGAGAGCTGCTGCGCACACCCAGCGCCGTCCCTGCAGGATCTGGAACTGTCCAGCATTGGCAGCGGGGCTGATTTTTGTTGTCTTTTTTTTTTTTTTTTTTTTACAGTTGACTACAGTGAGGCGGTTATTATTGATCTAAACCACGCCCCCTTCAGTCGGTATTAACCCTACACTCAACAGCACGAGGCTCCATCTGTTGGGCGCGCGCTGGACGCATCCCAGATATGCGACATTCCTTTACGCATCCTTTACGCATCATCCTTATCCTGGGTACCACGACGGCTGGGGGTCAGGGTTTTGTATATATAGGAAATCCCCCTTCCCTCCCAATTTATACACACTGTATATATCAACCCCAATCTATAATTTCATCTCATTTTGTTGTAGAAAAAGTGACCCTTTATGTAAAAGGTTATATTGGATAATACTATTTAAGTTTAAAATGTAGATTAAAATACCAGGCATTCTGTAAGTCTCCATTGGGATTTTATATTACAGTAAAACAATTTAAAAATCAATTAATGTTCCATTAGTACACTCCACCTGTTTGTACATGAGACAGTGCATCACACTATCTGTACAGCTGCTCTCTGCAGTAATTTGTGTTTCCTTGAAGCAAGTTTAACCCAAAAACAGCTTCACAATGCTCTGAAAATATGACTCACACGTTCCTTTTGGAAATAATCCAACACTTCTCCTTCTATTACAGATACAGCATTAAAAAAAAATCAGGCTGCTGCAACACTCATATGTATGTGTGTATGCAGTATAACTTGTATAACTCGTATGGAAAATGACCTTTGAAGTGGAAATGTCTGTGTGTGTGTTACTCCAGTAACACACACACAAAGAGACATGTCAGCTATGTACACACTCAACATGTGAAAAGGCTTGATTAGAAAATAACACAACCTCAGAGAGCAGCAGCAGTAGCAGTAGACGGTCTTATCCAGGGTCCGTAACCTCTCCTCTGTGGAGACTGTGCGTCTTAACAGCTGGCCTTCAGATATAAAAATAAAGGGGCGCCAGCGCTAGGGCATCACACAACCATCAGCCCCGTGAGATTAGAGGACATTCAGCTGGGAGGTTTTAATGCCAGATATTCTGAGAACAAAGACTTGCTGAGGACTGATACACACACACACAAAATGAATGTGTCCATGGAAACCTCTGGGTCAGAAAGAAAACAAAAGACTTCCAGTTGCAAAGCTGTCTTGGCAACCCCCAGCCAGACAAACTGATAACTGGGTTACTTTTTGTAAGATCTTAAGGTGAGACTGAGGCGTTGTCGCATTCTACTTCTGGTTAATAAATACAAGTATGTATTCAGTTACAGGAGTTAAATATTATCTTAGGTCAGCATATTATATACAACCCCAAAAATCTGATCTGATAATATTTGGGATCAGCCCAGGGTGCCGTGGACTGTAGCATGGGAACAACTCCAACCTGAACTCGTCTATTTTTGTTAGAACTGATAATGTAGTGAAACATGGTTGTGCAACAGTGGACGTGGGCGTTACAAGAGAGAAAATGCCTTGACCCTCTATTCAGCAGTAAGAGAAATGAGCAGTGAAATCCAGGAAGAGCTGTATCAGGCTCAGTTCCTGCGGCCCCCTCAGGCACATTGCTAGTCCCGGCATGTACTGATGGCTGCACACAATCGCAGCAGAGTAGAAGTACAAGGTTAGTTTGAGTCAAGAAAAACTGACACACTGACTCTGTTCCTCCCTTCCTTTATCTTCTGAAACCGCTACTTGTTTTGAATATCTGTTAGCTTTTGGTGTTTAACCAACATGTCAAATCCTCTGCATTATTTTCTTGTGCTGGAAACTTGCCAACACTGCAGAAAAGTTGCCACATGGTTGAAGTGTTTTTACCAAAGAAGACTACTGGTAGATAATAACTCAAAATAAGTGGATATTCTAATGAAAAATGCTTTTAAAATCACATGAAGTACACACTGTTGCTCAATAAAACAATGTTTATGGATTTGTTAATATACATAGCAGAAGTACAGTACATATAAATTGTGACAGTATAAAGCTTTTTATCTTTTTTTAAACATCCTTAAGTGGGAAACGAAGATGCATTAGGGCTAAACAAAAAAAAAAATCCCTCCAGGTGATAACATCTCTTTCATACCTTTCATATATATAGAAACCTGGCCAGCCAGGGATCTCATCAAACCTTTCCAAACTAATTCAGTCATCAATAATTCACCTTTTATCCCTTTTCTCTGTTAACAGAATGCTAGGACTAGTTTCAGTGGTCCAGTGATAAAAGGATAGTTCCATATAAACATCCTTTGTCCGAGCCCAAAACACATACACATGTAATCCTGAGTTGTCATACTTCATATTTACAACTCTGGCCATGACAGATGATATAAAAATCTGCCCAAAACCTAACCCTAATCTGAATAAAACATTTATGTAACAGATTCAAAGCCCCATCGTTACCTTACACTCCTTTCAAGCAGTCATCCCTTACACCCTAAAATAATTATTTTCAACACTGATTTAAATACTGCAGTCCTGTACAGTCAACTTGTGTGACACAAACACTGGAGAGTAATGTATTAGTTAAAGAACAACAACCAACTTTATCGGAGGGTGAAATTAAAGACATTTCAGTGTTTTCATCCTTAAGTCTTTTTGACTGGTCTGTAGGCTGGTCTTTCGCACTGTCAAGCATCATTATTGAGTGGTTATGTTGATCCTTTGTTTTGTTTTGTTTTTAAATGGTAAGAGACATCATCAGAAACATCTTGGGAATACTGTGGAGTGCCTGATGCAGGTCTGGTTTAAATAAGACATTTAGTTGTTTTGATTGATGCGAAATATTCAGTAAAGTGGTACACCAGATCTCCTTGTGACAGTTTCAACCTGAAAAGAGACAAGAGACATACAGTAGGTAAGATCCTTATATGTTGTGCAATTATATTTTCTATAGGTGAGTAGTAAAAAAGTTTTTTTTTTTACTAAATTACCGAGGTGGTGGTGTGTCACATATTGAGTAAGGGGATCTGCCAGATCATGATGGTAGAGGTGGTGTCCTCATGGCGTGACTGTTTGGTTTTTTTGTTGACCCTGCGGTGGCCTGAACCTCCGGATACCACCAGCAGAGAGCTAACGTCAACCTTGCTGGCCCGGCGGCCCCTTTGGTGGTGGACTGGATCATGGAGCACGTCATAAAGCGCCCCGTCCTCAGGTCCGTGCTCCAAAGAGCCCTGGGACTGTGCTAGGGAGCCGCAAGAAGAGGAGGACAGGGAGTCCTGGAGAGCCATAGTGGTGCAACCTGCCTCTCCCAACCACACGCCTCGTCCCCGAGGGGGAGTCAGAGCTATATCTGAAGGGGGCTGAATGCTCTCTCCATCCTCTGCCTCTGTTGGCTGGACCGAGGTGGGAGGGGTGGAGGATGGAAGGCTGGAGAGACGGTTACACACAGCAGCTGCCACACTGAGGAACTTGACTGGACCGCTGTGAGCGTGCAGGGACACCATACCCCGACCTGAGAACAAGTACAGCCACTTAAAAAGTCATTTATATTTTACATATTTGTTGTGTATTTGCAGATGTATATATCTGAGTTTTGAAAGTAATAAACAGCAACTTTTTCAAATGTCTGATTTGTTGCTGTTTTTTGCCCATAACTGTACAATAATAAATCACCCTTTAATCGGTTTATGAAGTCTTTTCATTGGGAGTTTCGAGTGTTAATATATACTAACTGAAAAGAATAATATTATAAAAAACTTTTGTTGAAACTCTTAGGAATGAGAAATACTAAAATAGTGATTAACTACAAAGGTTGACTGAATACAAACTGCAATACTCTTGCTAATGTACACATGTAAAAACATCTGGATATGTGATTGTGGTGATGTTTCAGCGTTACCTGTGACCTTGGGGATGCCCTGCAGCCTGGGGACAGAGAGGGCCACAGTCACCCCCAGGTTGGTTCCTACAAGAAGTAGACCATGGCAAACCAGCAGACTGCTCACTGACACTCTCTGGTTCCCTATGGAAAAACATAAGCATAACATTGGTTTAATCTTACATAAATTGAATGTCTTTCTAAAGTAAATCTATCAACATTTTATTAAAATGTAGAAAGACACAGCTAATGAATGTAAACACATCCTCCCACCCTAAGTGATTTACAGTATGAAGTATGATCTATTGGACCTCACATAGACGCACTGTGCTTATGCACACTTGTGTCTCCTGGAAAATTAGAAAACTGCGCAGTTAATGGGCCACTTCACCACGCTTGAATACAGCGCGGTGCGAAGGAGGGAGTTGTATCTTTTCAGCGAGTCGGAGCATTTCAGCAGCGATGATTTTTAACGGTTATTTGTCTCCAGGGCAACGTAAAGAGGAGCCTGGATGAAAGCGGCTCTTTTCAAGTGTCTGAACACAGAAAAATGCACCATTATAGTCCGCTTTGAGTCAAACAAACAAACAAATACAAAAGTGTTATGTAAGAGTGAGTGAAGCGTAATGCTGTAATTAAGCAAGGAGCTTTGCCTCTATTCAGCAGCTTGTGGCAGCTACAACAGGACAATCTGACCTGACCTTTTAGTTTCCCTCCTGGTCAGAAACATCACTGCAGTGCACTTCGGACAGTAAAAGTGGTGATTGTTAAGTTAACAGCACCTTTCAGCAGAGAAGGCAATAAAGTCAAGCTTGCTGACAGATCGTGTTAGGTGACTTATTATGTGGAATTTGGCACTCATCTCAGACCATCCCCCAACACGAGCTTTGTCGGGAATAAACTATGCAACAAATGGTATCTGGTCAGACATTTTTATCATCATTTTTTACGATTGTAATAAGAATCTGGGGCTTTGCAAAAACAGTCCTTTCAGTCCTGCTATGTGGGAGGCAGGACTGTCATGAGTCATTACTGCTATAACAGCTTGACTTGAATTTCCTCCCTCAAAGTAATCCTCTTGGGCTTTAGGGAAAAATTACTGCCAGTCTCTCTGCCTGACCCCCCCCCCTCAATAGAGGTGACCCTTTGCATGGGGCACACACGCCATACTGCCATACTTCCAGGAATCCTGCCAGATAGGCAGCCAGGTACACTCCTCTCCTTCCAAACCACAGATGAAGACAGGGCCCTGAGTCTTGCCCACATGTGCTTCTAATGAGGGTCCAGAGTGAGCAGAAACACACAGACTGCTGGTTGGGGGCCTTGCTCAACTTCCTCCTTTCATAATATTTGGAGTTCCCCACCCAGAGGGTGAACTAAAATAAACCCAGAGTGAATGTCTACACTGACCAGCTTTGGCCCTGATCCTACACCAGAGCACCACTTTGATCTACACTTAGTCCTGACAATCAACAGCAGGAGGGAGGAGCAAATCCCATACATTACAATAATACACTATATCAGTCATTCAATCAGTCTAGAAATAACTCATATCAGCACAATGTGACTAATCATGGTTTCAGTCTTTATGAATGGAAGCTAACTCCCCCTTTATTACTCTAATTATAAAGCTGATTAAGTGTTCAACGTCTAAATTCAGATCAGAATTCTCACTTGATGACCAGGGTGTTATATTTCTATAAAATATAGCTCAATACCATTGTGGCTGATATGTATGGCAAGTGAGCCAGAGAGTAAATTAAAGACCCTGTCACACATATAATTTCTATTATCATATGTTATACCTCATTAATCATGAGGAATCCTCTTTCATTCCCACATGAATCTTTCACCTTTCACAGCAGAAGGCAAGTTTTAACTGGAGCTACTTCATAGTGCAGCTACAATATATTATCCAGGCTTATCCTGTCTATCCAGTCCTTGAATCTCTGAGGGATTGCATGCTCATTCAGGAATAAGTGTGTTATCCATGTTGGGAGGTGTGCAACAATAGTAGCGTACAAACAAAGACGAGCTGGAGGTGTTATTTACCGACCCCCCCCCCTGATGTTTGTCTCCCATTAGGCCGTGCATGGCTGCTTATTTAGGTCACAGAGCAGCAGACATAAGGCAGACTAGACCCTCAGTGCAGCAGCCACCAGTCTGCTTTGATTAAGGACCACTGCCTTTTGAAGTCCTTATTAAGGGTGTTTTTTTTTAAAATATGCTAATTTTAATGAATGTTTAACTGCTTTACACAGTGTTCTGCCTCACATTTACACACATATTTTATTTAATGTGACTTTATAGATTGTACATTACAGCTGTTGTGCTGGTCGTGATGTGGATTCCTTGTCCTAGTTTACTTTAAAAAGAGATTCAGTAGGACAAACCAGGTCAGCCCAATCAACTACTAATAACCCTAAATTACTTTTAAACATGAACTGTGCAGGATTCTTATAGTAACACTAGCTGTGAGTTACAATGAAAATGACTGTTATTACAGCATATTAAACCACTGTGTGTTTAGTGCTTGGATAAGAAACTCCTGTCTGAAATGAAGGGAGTTAGCAGAATTGCTCCAACATGCATGAACATGAGAAGAAGAACCCCACCTAGAGCACCTCCTGCATTCAACATGGCACCATTCACAGAAGCATTCACACCGAAGACAACGCCCCACGTCTCTTTCCCCTGCGCTGATATTGTTCACTAGAACAATCCTGTGTCTGACTGTGTGTTCTGTATATAAGCCAAAACTGCATTAGGATCAGTAATCTAATATTGCTTCATAATAATGTGGACTTCCTGGATAACAGAGTAATGCACCAACTCATCTCTCTACATCAAATACCACAATAATGTAATTTCTTGCCATTTTCTGATAAGCCGTCATTACTTTTAGCTTCTATCTCAGTAAATAAACATTTTTGGAGGAAGGGATTGCAGATGGAAGACCCGTCACTCTTTGCCTCTAACACATCCATTGCAGACAGTGCCTTATGTCCAATCAGTTTGGCTGGCAGCTCCAATTACATCAGAGTTTGTGAAGAAACAGCAATTTTTTTTGGCCTCATTCTGTTCCACGGCAGCAACCAGTGCTGATAAATGATACTGTGGAGCGTTCTGGAAAAGTGAAGATAACAACAGACCAGAGAAATAGCGCCAGACAGGTGGACTTCATACCACTGTCCTATTAAAGTATCCACTGTGAAAAGCAAGCGTGCAACGTCTTAACAAACCACAGCTAGAAAGACTGGTTGGTAGTTCAAACTTGGATAAAAACTTTTGATTTCCATGCTGAGTGACAGACTAGGCATCCACTGTTGTTATCAGAGGAAGTGAGCTCTTAACGGCGAGGCCTGGAGAAGGAAAGCTTTTATGTGTGGTGGTCTGTCCCAGAACCAGCTTCCTCTGTGGTTGCATGGATCCTATTAGCTAATATGGGCAGTGAGGTCCCAAAGCAGACTGCTTTTATCATTCACATCTGTCTGACAAAGAGGCCTTCCACTTTGTAACTCTAAACACTGGGTATCAGAGTGAGATTCTCAAACAATATCAAGTGAAAGTGGGTACAGTACTCCAAGCAGTTGGTCGTCTCTCACACTTTTACTTGCAATAAGGGATACCCTTAAGACAATGTGTAAATCGAGTACAGTCCTTAAATCTGATTTTCCTGCATTCATAAGCGTGACGCTTCATAAATGCTGTTTATCACTGTGCTCCAGTTAACAACTTGTAGCCATGGATACAAATAGCTGTGATGTGTGGATGGCTCTTTGTTGCAGTTTGTTTTGCTCCCTCCACAGCATCAGATCCTGTCTTTGTAGCAGCTCCAACAACTGAATAACATTTACAATAATTTCTGGAGAGCTCATTACATGAGATCTGACATTCTGCTGATTAATGCCTGAAGTAGAAGAAATGCCTGATTGAAAAAAGCTACCCCGGCTCTGACTTCACAAAACATCCACACATCTTCTTTTATCATCTGTTTGCCAAGTATTTCTGATTTCTGGATGTTATTAATACTTTTCTGGCAATAACAGAGCAACTGCCCTGAAGAGTGTACTGTACAAATGAAGGCTGAGCTGGCCAAATGACTGTATTGTACTAATGATGCTGAAGCTGAGATGCAGGTTAGTCATTAACTGCATTTCGTATAGATTAAACCACAGCTGTCATCACAAAACACATATGCAAATATCAAAACTCAAACCCCATTTAAGTAGCCAAATACTGTACGATCTGGTTTCAAGTGGAAGGCAAAGAGTATATTGGCAAAAGACATTTATATAAAACTTCAAGACAATATTACAAAGAATGTTTCATGCAATGCACGCCAAACCACAGCTGTCCTTATCACTCAGCATGGAGGAAAAAGAGATTAAAAACAGCAGCGATGGACTACACAAATACGGACTTCCTACCAACATAAGCAATCTCCCCTCAACAAAAAACTACAATCATCCTTTTAGGCAGTGCGTTTTTGGGTCAAGGCTGATGTAACACAGCAGATTACAAGATCCAAAGCAGCACGCTGCTCTGATGACTTCAGCCTTCACAGTCATTTGATTTGACTTGAACATCCTCAGCGACAATGTTTGGCTTAAACCCACATGAGAGGAAACTGTCCTTGTTTCACTACCCACTGCTACGTGCTAAATACAGTATCATCTCCTGTGTTGACAACAATCGCCGTAGTAACAAAATAAGTGTCACCAGTGCTAAAGGACACATGCAGGAATGCAGAATCAGAGTTAGGTATGATGTGAACACACTAGTTTTGGGCACACATTGTGTGTTAAATGATGATGAATAAAGTTAAACTTTAGAATTCTTCTTCTGCACCTCTAAAACAAATATTTGCTCTCTACAATAACTCATCTGGTGTCAAATCATCTGTGATCTATGGCTCATTTATTTCACCTCTGACATGGTTCTGCAGATACTACGACCAACTAATGACAAGTTTACTACATCTGCAATGCCTTACACAATCACAGATCAAAGGTGAGCCACAGCCATTACCGAGGAATGATGTAAGTAAAGTGAACTGCTCCTCAAAACAGGTAGAAAGTACTTACTAGTGATGCTATATTATGTTTGTAGAAGGGAAAAAAAATCAAGCTTCAGATACTTCTACATTGTTGTTTATATTCAGTCTGTGCATTAAAGTTAACATAAATTAATAAAACAATATTTCCTCACTCACACTTCATGGTGTCAGAAGATTTCTGCATTCATCCCAATAACAATAAAGGTGAATGGAATTTCCATTTGTGATGCTCACAGAATTGAAAAATTACACTTAAAAATTTCAACAGCAACTGTTTCCAATCTGTTTCTAGAAAAAAATGTCCCCATCGCTCAGATAAACACAGACTGACGACAGACAATATTAACAGTTTTGTTTGGGACCATTTCTTCAGTAGAGAGTAGTTCATATAAAAACTGTGAGGATTGTGTCATTATAGTTAGTATGTACCTCATTCTGGTAAAATTGAGGTTGCTTGTCAGTGGAGATATTGTTATTTCTAGCTCAGCTGCAAGTATCCATATCTTAATGTGTCATAACTACTGTTGTCTGTCTTTGGCCAGTCTATCAAGAGCGCGTCCCTTTATATGTTTTTAAATAACTGTTCAATCTGGCCTGAATTCTCCTTCAACACAGCCCATTCCAAAGCACACACAGTTACCTTAAAACTTGACTTGATGAGGTCAAATGTTTTTATGTAACACTATAAATAGAGACAAAATGAGGGGTTCCTAATTCACTGTTTAGACTGGAGGAGCCTTTGAAAGAGGACGAGGGTGTGACAAACCTGCCATAACAAGAGCTGTCTGGATGAGCACCTGGACTGATGTTACCTAATTACTGACAGGCACCAAGTAAGACAGCACTTTGAAAACATGAGGTCATAGGACCTGCACACCAGTCCACGAATGCAGGGCTGTATTTGAATAAGTACTGTATATGTGACTGGATGATCACAAGATCAGATATCAAAAGAGAGAACAACTATGCTTTGCTGTTCTTTGTCAGACAGTTTGACACTCTCTAAACGGTTTCCAGTCTCGGTCGGTTATACTGATCACATTACTGAGTGACATTCAAGGGCGGGAAAAGGGAACTGAAAGCTGGTGGTTGGTGAAGTGATAAAGGTGGTACGACTGCAGGATCACCATGACTTAATCTTAAACCACAAGGTTGTGCACAGAACAAGAACTTCACTTCAGATGACAAAAACCTCTGAACATGTCTACAGTACTGCAGTATAGTATGTTTTGTTATTAGTTACAAATTACAGTTTTTAAATTTGACTTGTTTTTCACCACCTACATGAATAGACAATTAACACCTAAACTCAAGATTAAGCTAGAAAATGGAATGATATCTTACCAGGCAGTATATTGTGGACAGGTGTGGCAATGTTAATGTCTTGCAGGTGCTCCAGGGTCTCGGTGTGGAAAAGGCGAAGAGTGGAACCAGAGCTGAAGGCAATCCAAATGCCCACGCCGGCCACCACCATGTGGGACACCACCATACCCTCCTCCTGGTGGGCCTCCAGCTGCCTCTGGATGGAGGAGATGGGGGAAGGGTGACAGAACTTTGGCATTAGTTACTGCACATTCACAATAATTTAAGTCTAAGGGAGGATGTACATTATATTGCCAATGTTAGAATAACCTTTATTAAGAGCTGATTTAAGTGAATAGACTGACATAGAAGACTAGTTTTGCAAGAGTGAACATGAGACCTTTGACAACAGTATGCATGACAGAAATAATCTCCTACAGTAACAGCATATCAACTTTTTAAGACTTTTAAGGTTTATGATATGAAAACTGAGAGTTTAGGAACTTAAACACATTTGAAAGAGTATAAGACTTTTATAGGACATATAGAAACTCAGCTATGTGATTCCAATTTAGCAGCTAATTTACCAAGAACAAATTTTTGCTACACATGCAATGTCTGCCACCATTTCTAGTCTATTTGTCTGTACATCTATGACATTGGTTTGTTGCATTGATATGCGAAATCTTAACAGTGTTTTTGATTGTCCTGTGTTGGTTGTGTGTGACTTCAAACTGGAGAAAATATATTTCAACACAGAAAGTTGGTTTCATTGTCTGTTTAGACTACAGCAGCCCAGGCATTGTCACTGATTGTTATGCCTGGAACCCTGTGATTATGCTTTCCCAATGAAATGAAGAATCACATTTCCACAACAGACAATACAGTGTATTATAAAATAGATTTTTTTGGCAAAATGTATGAAAGATGATTATTCATAAACAATGCCAATATTTCTAAACATAATGAGCTTGTCAGATGTGGTCAAAACGGGGAGCAAAAGGAAGGCAGTATTTACCACTGTTTACTAAAATTTGGTTTATAAATCTCAAATTACATCAACTTTATAAGCTCTTTTTTAACTCTAGATTTCCTTTTCGTTGATTAGTGTGAGAGACAGTAGTTTCAAATCTCTGCAGAGTGTAAGTTTGAAATCTCTCTGCACACAGACCGATAAACTGGGCTTTCTCCATCACCACAAGTTACATAATCTCACCACACATTGCTCTATGTGTAGGTGGAGTTATATTTGGCCGAGGAGAGTCCATTCACAAGTGTCTTAGTACAGGGCTCTGGTAAAATGTGGCAATAACAAGCATGAAACATAAATGTAATGTCCTGAAAGTGTAAACCCTTGTAATTTATAATGTATCTACTATTAATTATTACTATATTATGTGTTAAGTATCCCATTAATTTGTAACTGTCTCAACATTCCTTCCTCGCTGTCTGACTTACAGTCACTACTATGGACTAACTGTAAGTCCTCAGTGAGAGAAAGAGCAAGACAGGCAGGTGGTCCAACGTAATGAGCTTAATGAGGCTAAAAAGATTATGAGTGAGTGCATGACAGAGGAAGGTTACTATTCCTGGCCCCATGGCAGGTGCTTCCATTCCCTAAACCAGACCAGTACACACACACAGAGAATACCATCCATATTCCAGGATATGGAAAGAAGAAGTGGGAGGAGGGTAAAATAAGGGACTTTATGAGGGACTTTAAACTTTACTGACTTCACACTTGCTCCCTCTTAGAAAAATTCAAACAAACAGTAACACATAATACTCATTACAACATACTCTTACCTTGAAGTTGGCCTCTCCAAACTATGACTTTATTTTTTTTTCCTAGTCTGACTAACTCTTAAGAGAAACAAAGATTTTCCTACAGACTTCACAAACAAATAGGAGGGTGAATAACTTTGTCATCATCCTTTTCATTAGAGCTTGTTTCCTGTGTGAATTACACAGGCAAACTGGGACAGATACACAGATAACAAGAGATGTGCCGAGGGTTATTCACTCCACACACAGACAATGAAATGCTACACTGGTCCTTTTAGGATGTAGACTTGATATGTAATAGTAGCATTACGGTATCAGAGGTGGGTTACATACCTCCACACAGTGTGTGTGGGTGCTGATGATGAAGACTTGTCCACCTGATGAAGCCCAGAGGTGCTCCTCCACAGCCAGCATGGACTTGACTGGGAGGACTCCCAGCTTCAGCACCGTGGGCTTGTCACAGCTCCACAAACCATCTGTAGTAATAGACACAACACTGACAGCTCAGTATTGGACTAGACAGAACTCATGATATAATGTGATTTACAAAATGCAGTTTATATGCCAACAAAGAATGCATGTCTGGTCAGGATCAAATCTCTAATGCAAACTTCAGTAAATTGCATACAGTAGGATGAGACACTGACTAAAACAAAGCAACATACCAAGTAGAACAGTACTGTACATCTTTTTAAAATGAGAAATAGCTTTGTTACAGCCTCTGCACTGGTATTATTGCATTCTTCTGTACAATGTAAACCTCTAGCAATTTTCCTGTAATTGTTAAAGAAGAATGGTTTGTGTGGAAGATATTGTGGTAGTGTAAATGTCATCTGTAAAGGTCATCTGCATTTATAACTCTGCTATTACTGGTGGAGTGGCCATTGATGGTTTTCACAGCCTTCACTATGAATATAGATGGGCTATGAGGCATTAGTCAGAGCTGAGCTCTGTCCCACACACACCTCCTACACACTCTGTTCTACATGTGCTGGCACCTACAGTGCCAGCTCTGCAGCAATCCAACACCCCATGCAGTGACTTTATACATATCAACACATTAGATTTCTGCAACAGTTACATCCACTTGTTTAGATGTAAATTACTTTGGTCATAAAATGGGAGGAAATGTAGGTTTATTGGAAAGAAATACATTGTGCATTTGATATATTTTGCACACCAAGATGGGAATGTGCATAACAGTATACGATGGCATTTATACTTACAAGTTCAGTTAGGTTAAGTTGAGGAATCAGCCTGGCACACTTTAATCCAAAGAGTGCTTTGTTTTGGGTTTTTTCCCCCTTTCCTTCTTTTCTTCTACTGTGTTATTTTCTACATATCTTAAAACGATAATGTTGATTGTATTAGATTTGTATATGCACTAATTACCTTTATTTTGCAGATGTATATTCACCGATTACACACATATTTGTATATTCACTAATGATTTATGCATACTGGATTCCACTCTCAATAAAATGTTAAAAACTAACTCACAGTTATGTACTAGCTCACAGGTTTATACTAGAAGGGCCCAGTGTTCAATATGAAGTTCATTTCCTCCAGATACCACATTCCCTTAGCTAATCTAGGCCAGGAAGTGAATGAGGCCTCACCAATAGTGTTTGTTTAAGAGGAGGCACAAAGGCGGCTATTGAAGAGAGAGGTGCCACGCAGGGAGAGATGTTCTTTCAGAGGTACAGTAATGACTGGGGAAGTAGGTGTAATCTCCAAACTAAAGGAGCTAGGTGGGATTAGCATTCCAGCAATGCACTGTGTATATTATTGTAATAATCACACTGTGTAGGTGTATGTGCATGAAAAGAAGAGAAAAGGAAAAAGGAGAGGAGCAGTGGAGGAAAAGCAAAAAGAAAAAAAAGACAGGACTGCCAACTTGCAGTCTTATGTAAGTCTTCACTGCTGAGGTGAGTCTGCCCACATCTCTCACTTCTTAAACTGCAGCATTCTTTCATGTCAGTGCAACAAACTTTTCATCATAACGTGCGTGTGTGCAAACAAGCATATAAACCTGACAGTGAGAGCTGATTAAACAAGCCTCTTATTTCTTATTGTGACATGATGTACAATACTCGTAAGAGGAAAAAGTAAGTGATACAGGATGGCAGAATGGAGCACAATAGAGTTTATGTTCTGTCTGCCTGGCTATGACGTGCGACCTTTGCCGAATCATTGCCTCCCTCCATCTCTCGCACAGTCTGTCACAGAGGAAAAAAAGCAAGCATGGCAGAATGAGGCTGACTGGCCAGCTTCAGACACACTGCATGTACTGCAGAGAAGCATTTCCAAGCAGGATACCTCAGCACCGAAGGCTTTAAAGACAAAGAAACTTTGCTGTTTGTTCCAATAGTTTTTGATGTCTCGTCACTATTCACTGTCCCCTTTGATCAGCTGACAGTTCATCAAAGAATATAAACTGATCATTTCTCCTAGTTCTGCCTGCTTGCTCTTTACAATGTAAACCATGGGTCTGCTTTAAATGTTAATGGCCAAAGCCAGTCACTGTGGCAAAGTACTTGAGTGGCATTACAATGGTGATGCAGGGAACAGTTTCCCTAACAAATTATGCAGGATGAGTCATCATTTTAGCATAGAGCGTCATGTTCCAGTGACGGTGACAAGAGCTGTTGATGGGAAAAAATCATACAAACCAGACTGAAAATATCCAGGACCAGGATTTCCTTCTGGGAGTTAATTTGACACACTTGTGGTGATGAATGATGAAAAGCTATTGCAACTGTTGGCACATTCAGTTACACCAAAGGCTGGCGTTCACTGCAACTAATTGTCTAACAATTAGTGAGCGGAGAATGAAGGGGGGAAATATGTGACATGTGCATCAAAACAAGGTATAATGAATAGCCTAAAAAACATTCCTGAACAGTTGCATATGGATGGTATGTTTTTTCCAAACCAGGCAAAATGTAGCTTGACTGAGGGAGGAGCAAGAATATTTTCCCCTCTGTGTTTCTGTCCCCAGGCCATCATCCATATTCCTCCTGTCTCTGTTTCTATTTCTCTCTTTCTAGATAGACCAGTTTAACAGAACAGAAATAGTTTCTTAGAGGCCAGAAATCAGATTTGAATCACATGAAGAAATGCAGCGAAATGAATACGTGTGACTGCGGTTAATAAAACAAGCCTCTAGCAACTGTGGCATCAGAAGATAGTGATACGCATACTTATATTTGAAAGCCAAGAATCGCAAGGATTCTGTTTACTCGTGTTCTGAAATATGTGTTTATCTTTACCCAATTTACATGAGATGGTGAAAAAGCAGACAAAAGAAAAGAAAAAACAAAGAGGCACAGACAGAGGGAAGCTCTGAGACCCTCTGTTTGCACTGCTATGAAAGCCAGTATGAGATGGAACAAAACACAGAATGTGAAAGACTGTGAGAAGAGTGTGCAACCTAGATCATTTCCTCTTTCCCTGTGCTCGTTTGGGAGGGAAGAGATTAAATAGGTCAGTGCACATTGGCTTCTCCTAGACAACCGAGCAAACGGAAACAGCACCTCAACACAGAGCAGAGGAGATCCCCTGACCCCGAGCTACAGAGCGAGCCTCTGACTTACTAACGGCAACCAAGTGACTAAGGGAAAGAAAATAGCAGTTGGACCGATGGACCGCAAAACAACAACATCTCTGAGCGCGCTCTACCAGGAAAAACCTTTTTCATTCAGTGCCAAATGTTTTTGTAGACTAGGAAGTCTCCACATGACATCATACAGCAATTTTTAAACCACATATTATTATCACCATATATAATCTATAATCTTATCTCTCCAGTTCCAACACTTAATAGAGGAAGCTGGGCCACGCTTTGTATGAGCCCAGTTTGTTATAGACGAACAGGTAGCCACGCCAATTTATCATCAAAAACTTAAAGGAATAGATTAAATTTGATGTCTATAGTTGGTAAAAGTCATGTTGCTAGTTGCTTTTAGTAAGTAATGTTGGCTGTTGGCAGAAAGATCTGTAGATCTGTAGAAGGAAGTTGCTAAATCTAACAACAAAGTCACCAAGTCAGCAACAGAGCTCTTATTCATGTACATGGCTAATTATGGTTAAGGTTACCAAATTCAGGGCTAGTGCAGACTAAATATTTGAGAAAACACTGTTAGCCTGCACAGTTTAAAAACCAAATCTAATTAACCCAATGAATGCATTTCTGTTTTGCACAATAACAGTGATTTAACCTCATGATTGCCTCAATTATAGTCATTTAAGAGCATCAACAAACAGTACAAAGGTAGAATTCTGAGAATATAACAAAAAGAGACACACATATTTTACAAGCCCCTCCCCTCCTGAAACACATACCTTGTGATCTGGAGTAGATCGCCACAGAGCCGCTGACCAGGCCGGCGTACAGACAGTGTTTCTTATAGACCAGGCTGGTGACGGTGGATTTGTCTGGGGTGAAGAAATGCTGCAGGCGTACTTTTTTGGACCGCTGGCTACTTTTATACACAATGATGCTAAATAGGACGAGAGATTATTAAATTGGAAATTAGAACTTCACATAATACAAAGTGCTACTTTTATATGCACTCCTATCAGCATGTTATCAAACAACATTTAGCAGTAGAGACAGGTAAAAAGAATAATGACTTTAGTCATTACAATATTGTCATAACAGTGTGAATCATTTGACACTATGTATGATATCTGCAAGTTTTAAATTAAAGTCTATTATACCTTTCTGATGCCAATTCAATTTAAATGAATATACAGTATTTTGTAGCTGCAACAAGTGAAATGTGCGATGGTTGACTTCTCAACAGAGGAAAATTGTGCACTGCATTCACTGACTTCCTACAATTAATACAATGATTTTTGACAACTTGTAGGAGAACATGCAGGCATTTTGCATGCAGTACGTACAGATGCACACAGCAATGGCACTAATGAATGCTACACTGCATTTTGGTCTACTGAGATTAGTGCAGCTGGACAGATACCGTCATTATATGATCTGATATTTATGGATGAAATAATTAGAAGACTGTCTCCCTTTAAAAAGTAACATATTGCATGGCGTGGGTACACTGTATGTAACCATCTGTACCTGCCCTCCTCCATGCCCAGACAAACAGTGGGCGTATCGCTGGCCTTCGCTGGAGGGACATTGTTATTTTCAGGGACCTTCTCGCCATTCTCCTGGGGTACTTCAGCGGGGACGTAGGTCATGCAGAGGATACGGGACTCCACATTGAAACACTCTGTCACCTTAGGGTTGCAGTTCTGCATGGCCACTATGGCTATCTGGCCCATTTGGTTGGTACAACTTGCAACCTGAACAGAGTAAGAAACCTTAGTGTTCTGTGGATAATTTAAATAATTGATGTAGATTTATTGTTATTTATTCTGTGTATAAATTAAATAGCACAGTTAAGACACAATTAAGATACCCAGCCAAGAAAGCAGACTATGAAAGTAAGAAAGCAAAAAAGCTGAGCCCTCAAGACATTACTTATGAGAAGAGAAATGTTCCTAACAGTAACAGTGTTAAGTATAATTACATAAGTGCACATCAAAATCATGTCAAAACTGTATACAAAAAACTATAAAACAATATTTAACTCCTGAGACATTCAATTATGTTAAAACAACTAACATCTAACTATTTTAATTCTCCTATTTCAGTTCAACATAATTTAGCGGCAGTTTATATATTACCTCACTATGAAAATAACCCGCTAGAGTGGTGTTTATATCTTTAACAGTTACAAGGTTTTCCCTAATGGTCAAAACACTGCATTAGCAGAGATTACCATGGTTATCACTGTCACTGTTTATTTTGAGAAAAAACTCAAGTACTCAGACATTAACTTTTAAACCCTGATTATCTTTCTCGAGGAGAAATTGGGCATTTTAATAAATAACCAACAGAAGCTTAGCATCTGGGAGCTACACAGCTCTGCTAAGAAAGTATAATGAAAAACAGTCCTCTAAGGCTCACTTACAAAAAAGTGGTTAAGTTTAAATACTGTTGCTCCTAAAAATAAAACGGACATATCGGACTCTAGATGCTTAGAGACACCTGATAGATACTTTTTTTGTGTAACTGCTGAAATACAATCCAACACAGTACTTCTTGTCTGAAGGATGCGAGGAAAATGTCTCACCCAGACACAGCCGTGGCCCACGATGGGGGTGTCTGCTGTGCTCTCCGTGTTGATGTGGGGTTCTGGGTTATGAACAGCGCACTCCACCTGCCACAGAATAGGAGGAAATCGGAGAAGGTTATAAAAGAAATAGGTCAGATGAGTACTCGGATTAAGCCATTATGATGGATTTCACAGAGTACATAAAACACATCTCTAGTGACCTATTAGTTTTTTATTAGTGTGAAGACTAGAATCATAAAAATCTCTATGAGTATTGGAGCCTTTTTTTTTTTTGAGCATATTTTGGCCGTAGTTGATTGGCTGAGACTGATACCAGCCAAGACGTAGTGTACATGCGGTTAATTGAACCAGGTGTGACAAAGGAAAGAGACGCTGCAGAGAAACAGTTTTTCAACCGCACGCTTCTGGGTTTGTTGATTATCTTTTATTAACGTTTTGTTGTTTTGATACTTTGAATTGGTATGAATAATTTTCTTTAACTCACTTACTTTGATTTGAACTTGATGTATGGATACACATTTACATAACATATTCAAACATCCATTCACCTCATCTGTACAAAGAGAGGCCTACAAACAAAATTATTTGACGGTAAAAAGATAAATATGCGTGTTGGAAGTCTATGGCGTCTGACCGGCTTTAGTTGAAAGCAACGTCGAAAGCCAGAACAATGAGGTTCAGTCCTCCTGAAATAACCAGCCCAAATGAGCTAATCAGCCCCAATGCCCTTTGACACAAGTTTTCTACTTTAGCTCCGTTTTGACCAACAGTTCCAGGCACTTTGGAACCAGAAGAACTAATCTCAGGAACTAAACTTGGGACTAAGAGTCTCTGTTGTGCAATCCTGTTTGTGTTTCCACCGCATCTGAGGAAGCAGGTAGACCATGCAAATTAGACCCATGAGGAACAACGATCATCCCTGCAAATACCGCCCAGAAGTCTCTGTACTTTTGCAAAGTACTATAACACTGGGGAAAGTTCCTGCTGTGGAAACTCAGTTTTTGCTAGTCAACAGGTATGGAGGAGGGGACAGTCAGAGAGAAAGAGTACACATTACTGTCACATTCCTAGCATCCAAGAAGTTCACTCAAATCTATGATGAGACATTTTTACTCAGACCAACAGACTACTGCTGAGTGGCATCTAATGTGAGTGTATATTCTCAAAAGCACATGGCCCGTACGGGGATCGAACCCGCGACCTTGGCGTTATTAGCACCACGCTCTAACCAACTGAGCTAACCGGCCCCACATTTAAACATAAAAGCTGTTTTTTGTTAACTCAATTGATTAGTCAATGCTGACTAACCAACTGAAAATTGTATCTGAAGTCAAACTATCCTACAAATTCACCAGATGGACACAAGGACAAACCCAGTATAAATCCTAAAAAATACAAATGTATACAAACTACATTTTCATTGTGATCAGCGGAGAAAGGATATCTCTTTTATAATGAGAGCAGAGTGGTGTAATACGAAGCAAGATTAGTGGGATAGTGAGGTATGTTGAGCCTTAAACCAGGGTTTTCAACATCACGAAGGTGTCTCTCTTAACCTGGCTAGATCACCATGGAAACTTATACTGCAAACTTAACTTGGTCTGGAGCAGGTTATATTCTGAGTTTCGGCTTACATAAGCAATAAAAGTGCCGACCTTTCACTACCACCTGATTTGCTGCCAAGTCTGTTTAACACTGTTGGTACAGCAGCTCAGTGTTTCCCCTATAATAGTACAGGCCTGGCAGGCTACCAGGCCAACGAGAACCTCCACCAGGCCAAAAGATATTTTTTCAAATGCCAAAATAATGCCAAATATCCATTCATTCCCAAACCAATAGCGTTTGGGAGCCTCTGAGCAGTGCTGTTAGAATTAGTACATTAACCCAGATTACATTGGCCATGTGTCAGTTTAATGAGAACCCAATGTCTTTTTAAAACACACTGAATACAATTGCATATGTTATATCTGAGATAACATTGTCAGAATTAGTACATTAACCCAAGTTAAACTGGCCATGTGTCAGTTTGATGAGAACCCAGCGTCTTAAAACACACGTGGCCCGTACGGGGATCGAACCCGCGACCTTGGCGTTATTAGCACCACGCTCTAACCAACTGAGCTAACCGGCCCCACATTTACACATAAGAGCTGTTTTTTGTTGACTCAGTTGATTAGTCAATGCCAACTAACTGAAAATTGTATCTAAAGTCAAACTATCCTCTAAGTTCACCAGATGGACACGAGGCCAAACCCAGTATGAATCCTAAAAAATACAAATATATATAAACTACATTTTCATTGTGATCGTTTTCTACCCAGTCCATGGTTTTCAGCCAAAAGAAATAAACATTTGAATACATAAAAACTGCTAGCTCTGATTTGCTTGTTTACATGTTTTTCATTGGAGAAATGATATCTCTTTCATATACAGAGCAGACCACTGAACACAATTGCATATGTTATATCTGACATAACATTGTCAGAATTAGTACATTAACCCAAGTTAAACTGGCCATGTGTCAGTTTGATGAGAACCTAATGTCTTAAAACACACGTGGCCCGTACGGGGATCGAACCCGCGACCTTGGCGTTATTAGCACCACGCTCTAACCAACTGAGCTAACCGGCCCTGTATGTACACAACAGAGCTACTTTTTTGGCGTCTGTGTTGTATGACAGGGAAGAATGTGGCATTTGTGAGACTTACTGGTGGTCACACACACCCACCCACACTCAGACAGTTGATTTGAGGTAACACACTCACACAAACCAATTAAAACAAACAACTATTTATCTTGTGCTCATTCCTCTCTGCAGAGACAAAAAAATGAAATAAGAACTTTTTGGTCTGTTTTATGCTATTAGAGTGAACCTGAAGTGGAATAGACAACGGCAAGGTTTAGGAAAGGATTATTGGTGACGTAAATACGCATAGATGAATGAGGAGGTTACATGTTTAATCTGAACCCAACATTTCAAGCCCCCAAAAAAATCAACACACACACAGAAACATTTGATATTGTTGTCTGCAATTTGCTTGTTTCCTTGTTTATCAGTGGGGAAAGGATGCTTGCTCAAGTCCTCTGACCTTTCACATCAGCAGCAAATCATTTGCAGTGATAGCATCTCATATGTTAAGTCTCACTCAGTTAGTACGACTCAAGTCAAGTGTTACCACTATGATCACCACTCAAACTCTCTCTAAAAGCTCCATGGCCGGTACAGGGATTGAACCCACGACCTTGGTGTTATTAGCACCACTCTCTAACCAACTGAGCTAACCCGCCAAAAAAACAATCACATGAACTAGTTTTTGCAGCAGTTGACCAATGCTGGCAGACATGGAATAATGTAGTATGACATACAGTGTATTTTTCCTGGAGAGAAAGCCTGTTGGTTGTCTGTTGTTAGGCACATTGTAATTGTATCTAAGCTCAGGCAGTCCTTATAACAGTGAACTAGAGGTGGAATAGACCAGTGTTTCCCCTATAATAGTACAGGCCTGGCAGGCTGCCAGGTCAAAAAATATTTTTTAAATGGCAAAAATAACGCCAAATATCCATTCAATTGGAAATCAATAGCGTTTGGGAGCCTCTGAGCAACGCCGTTTCGAAACGCCAGTCAACATCTGTGTCGTTGCCTGGGAAAATACAGGTAGCGTAGCTCCTTTTAAGGAATAGGGAAGTACATAAGCGAGTGAGTGGTTTAGCAAGAGAGTGAGCGTCAGAAAAGTGACGGTGAATGTGAGCAGAGCAGAGATTAGCAGTAAAAGGCTGTATTCAGACCAAATCAGGCGGTGCGGCCTTTAGCCGCAGGATCGAGTGGAGGTGTGTGGGCATGTGGGCGTGTTTATTTGACCTCCGGAACATAACTGATGTGAAACAATCAGATAATAACTTTTTTTAATCTGATTCATCGACATTCTCGCTACCAGCACTCCCTCTCTTCATTCACTCTCTAGCTCGATTGATCACTGCTGCTCTCTCTCTCACACTTTCTCTCTCTCGCTGGTGCTCTCTCTCTCTTTCTCTTGTCTGTTTTACAGTACAGACTACAGTGTGTCAGTTAATAAATGCTGCAGCTTGCGGGTTAGTCCCCAAGTTAGCAACAATGGGTTAGCCTAACCTAATGAAACTAAACAAAGAAATAGAGAACAGAGAAATGTGTGGCTGCTAATCAAAGGAGAAAAGATATCTCTTCTATATCCATGAGCTGATCACTGAATACAATTGCATCTATTATATCTGACATAACATTGTCAGAATTAGTACATTAACCCAAGTTAAACTGGCCATGTGTCAGTTTGATGAGAACCTAATGTCTTAAAACACACGTGGCCCGTACGGGGATCGAACCCGCGACCTTGGCGTTATTAGCACCACGCTCTAACCAACTGAGCTAACCGGCCCCGCGTACACAAAATAGAGCTATTTTTTGCACCCACTAAGTGTAGTATGACAGGGAGGAACATGGCATTTGTGAGACTCACCAGTGGTCACACACATACACAAAAAAATATGTATACTTAGACAGTTGATTTGAGATTAAAAAAACTCACACACAAACTAACTAAACCAAACAACTATTTATCTTGTGCTCATTCCTATCTGTACAGACGAAAAATGAAAGAACTTTTTGAGTATATGTCTGTTGTTAGGCAAACTGTAACTGTATCCATGCTCAGGCAGTCCTTATTACAGTGAACTAGAGGTGGAATAGACAATGGTAAGGTTTAGAATTGGATTCTGGGTGATGGAAGAATCAACAGGTCACATGCTTACATAGTATAGTCTAACTCCAGTCCACAAATCAGCATCATTTAATGGTGTTAAGCCAACAAAAAAACAAACTCGCGACCTTGGCGTTATTAGCACCACGCTCGAACCAACTGAGCTAACCGGCCCCACATTTACACATAAGAGCTGTTTTTTGTTGACTCAGTTGATTAGTCAATGCTGACTAACTAACTGAAAATTGTATCTAAAGTCAAACTAACCTCTGAATTAACCAGATGGACACAAGGCCAAAACCAAGTATAAATCCTAAAAAATACAAATATATATAAACTACATTTTCATTGTGATCATTTTCTACCCAGTCCATGGTTTCCAGCCAAAATAAATAAACATTTCAATACATAGAAACATTAGAAATTGCTGGTTGTGCTTTGCTTGTTTACATGTTTATCAGAGGAGAAAGGATATCTCTTTTATATGCAGAGCTGATCACTGATTGCAATTGCATATATTATCTCTGACATAACATTGTCAGAATTAGTACATTAACCCAAGTTAAACTGGCCATGTGTCAGTTTGATGAGAACCCAGCGTCTTAAAACACACGTGGCCCGTACGGGGATCGAACCCGCGACCTTGGCGTTATTAGCACCA
The DNA here is from genome assembly GCF_914725855.1 of Thunnus albacares. Classification (NCBI taxonomy): domain Eukaryota; kingdom Metazoa; phylum Chordata; class Actinopteri; order Scombriformes; family Scombridae; genus Thunnus; species Thunnus albacares. The sequence continues at coordinate 10,879,301 of NC_058120.1, read as the reverse complement.
CGCTCTAACCAACTGAGCTAACCGGCCCTGCATGAGCACAACAGAGCTATTTTTTGCACCCACTAAGTGTAGTATGACAGGGAAGAATGTGGCATTTGTGAGACTTACTGGTGGTCACACACACACACACACACACACACACACACACACACACACACACACACACACACACACACACACACACACTAAAATAGGTACACTCAGGCAGTTGATTTGAGGTAACACACTCACACACACTCACCAGTGGTCACACACATACACAAACAATGTACACTTAGACAGTTGATTTGAGATACCAAAGTCACACACAAACTAACTAAACCAAACAACTATTTATCTTGTGCTCATTCCTATCTGTACAGACAAAAAATGAAAGAAGAGCGTTTTGGTCTGTCTTTCACTATTAGAGTGAACTTGAAGTGGAATAGACAACGGCAAGGTTTAGGAAAGGATTATTGGTGACGTAAGTATGCATAGATGAATGAGGAGGTTACATGTTTACATCGTATAATCTGAGCCCAACATTTCAAACCCCCAAAAAAGTCGACACACACACAGAAACATTTGATATTGCTGGCCGCAATTTGCTTGTTTCCTTGTTTATCAGTGGGGAAAGGATGCTTGCTCAAGTCCTCTGACCTTTCACATCAGCAGCAAATCATTTGCAGTGATAGCATCTCATATGTTAAGTCCCACTCAGTTAGTACGACTCAAGTCAAGTGTTACGACTGCGATCACCACTCAAACTCTCTCTAAAAGCTCCATGGCCCGTACGGGGATCGAACCCGCGACCTTGGCGTTATTAGCACCACGCTCTAACCAACTGAGCTAACCGGCCCCACATTTACACATAAGAGCTGTTTTTTGCTGACTCAATTGATATGTCAATGCCAACTAACTAACCGAAAATTGTATCTAAAGTCAAACTACCCTCTAAGTTCACCAGATGGACACGAGGCCAAACCAAATATAAATCCTAAAAAATACAAATATGTATATAAACTACATTTTCATTGTGATCGTTTTCTACCCAGTCCATGGTTTTCAGCCAAAAGAAATAAACATTTGAATACATAAAAACTGCTAGCTCTGATTTGCTTGTTTAGATGTTTATCATTGGAGAAATGATATCTCTTTCATATACAGAGCAGACCACTGAACACAATTACATATGTTATATCTGACATAACATTGTCAGAATTAGTACATTAACCCAAGTTAAACTGGCCATGTGTCAGTTTGATGAGAACCTAATGTCTTAAAACACACGTGGCCCGTACGGGGATCGAACCCGCGACCTTGGCGTTATTAGCACCACGCTCTAACCAACTGAGCTAACCGGCCCTGCATGAGCACAACAGAGCTATTTTTTGCACCCACCAAGTGTAGTATGACAGGGAAGAATGTGGCATTTGTGAGACTTACTGGTGGTCACACACACACACACACACACACACACACACACACACACACACACACACACACACACACACACTAAAATAGGTAAATAGGTACACTCAGGCAGTTGATTTGAGGTAACACACTCACACACAAACTAATTAAACCAAACAACTATTTATCTTGTGCTCATTCCTATCTGTACAGACGAAAAATGAAAGAAGGAATTTTTGGTCTGTCTTTCGCTATTAGAGTGAACCTGAAGTGGAATAGACAACGGCAAGGTTTAGGAAAGGATTATTGGTGACGTAAATACGCATAGATGAATGAGGAGGTTACATGTTTACATAGTGTAATCTGAACCCAACATTTCAAGCCCCCAAAAAAGTCGACACAAACATAGAAACATTCGACATTGTTGTCTGCAATTTGCTTGTTTATCAGTGGGGAAAGGATGCTTGCTCAAGTCCTCTGACCTTTCACATCAGCAGCAAATCATTTGCAGTGATAGCATCTCATTTGTTAAGTCCCACTCAGTTAGTACGACTCAAGTCAAGTATTACCACTGCGATCACCGCTCAAACTCTCTCTAAAAGCTCCATGGCCCGTACGGGGATCGAACCCGCGACCTTGGCGTTATTAGCACCACGCTCTAACCAACTGAGCTAACCGGCCACAAAGACAACCACCTGAACTAGTTTTTGCAGCAGTTGATGCTGGCAGACATGGAATAGTGTAGTATGACATACAGTGTATTTTTCCTGGAGTGAAGGCCTGTTGGTTGAGTATATGTCTGTTGTTAGGCACATTGTAACTGTATCCATGCTCAGGCAGTCCTTATTACAGTGAACTAGAGGTGGAATAGACAATGGTAAGGTTTAGAATTGGATTCTGGGTGATGGATGAATCAACAGGTCACATGCTTACATAGTATAGTCTAACTCCAGTCCACAAATCAGCATCATTTAATGGTGTTAAGCCAACAAAAAAACAAACTCGCGACCTTGGCGTTATTAGCACCACGCTCGAACCAACTGAGCTAACCGGCCCCACATTTACACATAAGAGCTGTTTTTTGTTGACTCAGTTGATTAGTCAATGCTGACTAACTAGCTGAAAATTGTATCTAAAGTCAAACTAACCTCTAAATTCACCAGAAATTCACCAAGGCCAAACTCAGTGTAAATCCTAAAAAATACAAATGTATATAAACTACATTTTCATTGTGATTGTTTTCTACCAAGTCCATGGTTTCCAGCCAAAATAAATAAACATTTCAATACATAGAAACATTAGAAATTGCTGGTCGTGCTTTGCTTGTTTACATGTTTATCAGAGGAGAAAGGATAAACTGAATACAATTGCATATATTATATTTGACATAACATTGTCAGAATTAGTACATTAACCCAAGTTAAACTGGCCATGTGTCAGTTTGATGAGAACCCAGCGTCTTAAAACACACGTGGCCCGTACGGGGATCGAACCCGCGACCTTGGCGTTATTAGCACCACGCTCTAACCAACTGAGCTAACCGGCCATACACACATTCATAAGAACAAGTTTTTGCAGCAGTTGATCAATGCTGGCAGACATGGAATAGTGTAGTATGACATACAGAAAAGAATGTAAATTTTGGAGATAGAGGAGACACTCATTTTATTTAAGATAACATTTCTACTGATAAATGTATTTTTCCTGGAGTGAAGGCCTGTTGGTTCAGTATATGTCTGTTGTTAGGCACATTGTAACTGTATCCAAACTCAGGCAGTCCTTATTACAGTGAATTACAGTGGAATACATAATGGTTAAGTTTAGAATTGGATTCTGGGTGATGGATGGATGAACAGCTCACATGCTTACATATACATGTGGTTCTTGAGAAATAATAAGCAATCCGTCTGTTCCGAACAGGCACATTTTGAACAGGCACTGCACTAGTAAGTTAAATTGGTCAACTGTCAGTGCTATAATGTTGACATAAACTCTCTAAAAACTCCACAGCATGTATGAACTCAGAACTCTGAGAATTTGCCTTCAGTTAAGAAAGGTTTAGGAACAGGTCAAGTCTCACCTTGAACTCCTGCAGTTTTGACATGACCACAGGCATTTGTCGAAGCAAGAGTGGGTGTTTCTGCTTTTTGATCTGATTCCCATCATCCTCTGCAAAGAACCAGCCCTGCAGGTTGTCCTCCTCTGTTATAGAGCACACACACACACACAGTAAATACCACTTGAATCAATAATGTACAGTATGCTGTTTTTTTTTTTTTTTTTAAACAGGAAGTGATCTGTTTCTGTTTGTCAGAACAAGAGACTCCAGAGGTAACTTTGTAAATCTCAAACAACAGTGAATTGGTTAATCACGAGCAATGTTTTCCACAGACAGATATATCGACAATGAGTCGTTACAAACAACGATCATACTGTACAAATGCAGGCATGCGCACACAATCAACATGAACAATAATTGTGCAGCTGAGACAGTGCAAGTCTATAGCCAAGCAGTGAACTGTACCTAGAGCCAGCTTGGCCATCTGCAAGTTACTGATCCATGACTGTTTGATGGCTGGGTTGAGGGTATTGAACACTGCACTGAAGTAAGTGGGTTTACCCGACCTGCCAATAGAGAGAACAGAAAAATACACTAATGATGAGAAAGTTAAAAGAAGATTCCTACCTTGGATATTGTTGTATCTCAATTCTTAACTGCAGAATGCTGCACTTTTGATGACAGTAGACAAACCGTGTGCTGCCCTGTGCTTGTAGATCACAGCAAACCAAGAAACACAGGCAATTTCTGTTTATTATAAACACAAGACATAAACTCACTTCCTGAACACGGCTACAATTTAACACCAGTGTGTCACAGATAAGAATAGGCAATTTTGAAGAGTGATCTAAGCTAAATGTTTCAGTAATTCCTGTAGGAATCAACAATGACACTGGTTAAAGTTGAAAGTTAATTACTATATAAAAGTTGTTACATACAGTTTGGAAAATATCAAACTGCAGAATGAGTTACTTAACTAGTTGTGACATTTTTGGAAAAACATATGAGCCAAACATCAGAGATGTTTTTAACAAGATCTCATCATGCTGAATGATGAATGTACTGAATGATGTGTTGATGTTTTTGCAACCATAGGGACTGAACTAGCATTAGCATTTCTCTAAGCAGTCATGATAATGTTTGAATATTCTTGCATAGACACCAGTCGACTGATTAGAATCTTTTTAGATATCCAATCAAAGGAAAATAATCTGTCTGGGTGGAATCCCAGCCGAGGGGGCACAGAAGTCAATTCAGTGCTGACTGAGTAGACAGACTGTGGCAGAAATGCAGTCGCTGACAATTATCGCTTTTAGCAGCAGCTCATGTAGCAGCAGCTTGTGTGAGTGAGTGTTTGTGTGTGTGTGTGTGTGTGTGCGGTAGGGTGCACTCCTGTCAGTGTCTGTCCTGTCGGTGCACTCCAGTGTTGTGTTTTGTGTGTTTTGCGATCACGGGATCAGGGAAGGAATGACAGAGGCACAGCTGTGTTTCCAAACATACCCGTGGATAATCTTACCAGCTAAGTGCAGCAGTGATGAGAAATGAAATGAGGTATTAAAAGACAGGGAGAGAGAGAAAGACAGAGAGAGGGAGAGTGAGAATGTAAAAGAGAAAAAACAAGGTGCACCCTTGGGGCACCACGTGCAGACTATAATAGTGTGTGTGTAAATGTGTGACATGAGCATTTGTGTTCAGCAGCTGCAGAATTGGGTAGACTTTGCTTGCAAACACTGATGCACATTTCCTCCCTTGTGATTCATGCCTCAGAAAAGGGCTGGTGGAAAAACTTGTTTATCCAAATGTGCGCTAATATTCTCTCCTAAAGCTATAGTCATACAGGAAGCCTGGGAGAATGGAAGTAGAAAACAGGGTAAAAGCTGGAGGTGGAGGGCAAGGACGGAGATGGTGAAAATGTTGTGTGTGCTGCCTGAATGAAAGACCAATGAAGCTAAAGAGGTGTGTATATATTGTACATAGGTGTAAAATACAGACTTGTCTTGTTTGCCAGGCAGCTGAAGCTGGATCCTACATCGGTCAGCTGCCCTAATCTCCTCCTCCTTCTTCAGAATTAGCCTCTGGAGACCCGATACCCAGTCCTGGGCCACTGTGGGGTTTACATTCTATATACACAAGGATAGTTGGAATGATGAACATAAAAAATAGAGAGAAAGAGAGGTTCAGGGATCAGACAGAACAAAGAAGAGGAGAAGAGAGAAAATAACATTCACACATATATATAGAGAGCATTTCAATATCACTAAATCATAACTACATTCATGGCGAGACATTTAAGTAAAATACCATACTGTTGATACTGTCAGATATACTGTCATAATTAAATGCAATACAAAAGTCCAGTAACAAGTGCTACCAAATGCAGTCAAATCTAACTTTTTTTTGCAAGAGAAAGCAATAGAGTTTATGGGAAATGTGGTCTTAATTTAACAACTCGCAAAACCTCGCAAAACTTTCAGGATATATCTATAGTTAGAATACTGTCAGTATCATTTTGGTAATGAAATTTATCGATGAGGGAAATGCTTGGCTGTGTGGATAACCTGCAGTGCCTCTTTCTTTCCTTTCCTCTTTCCATCAATCCCCCCCCCCTTTCCTCCTTCCCTGGGACACATGTCTCTCTGAGAGCTTCTCTGTTACTCTGCCTCCCTCACTGCTTCTGACAGACCTACCAGCACAGCACAAACACAGCTTCACACACTCATGCTGTGCTCTGCAACCTAAACCTCTATCCCAACAGCACAGACAAGCCTGTGTGTGTGTGTGTGTGTGTGTGTTGCCACATTATATGACAGGTTTGCATGGTGCAAATCAAGACATAAGAGACTCCAAGTCTCTCCCGTACAAATTGTCCACGTTGGCACATTCCACAGCTTAAACATTACATGCCTTCAAGACAACCCAGCCCTTACGGAAATCTGAGGATGGAGGTGTGTAAAAATCTTGAGGTACAGTCTACGACAACTTTATGTTTAACTTTCAAGAATATTAACCATATGATATTTGAAAATACCATATATTTAGCCAAACAATATAATTAAACTGATATTATTATTCATAACAGAATTCAATTTATACATTTGCAAATAACAGTAATATTGCTTCTTTGCTTTGACTCCTTATCAATATCCTTTCACACATAATCAGCTGATGCTTTTGTGGTTGATTTTTATTTTTACATCCATTTGAAAGCAAAATCCCTTCAAATGGAAAGTGAATAACATAAATGTATTGAATTGAGTTGGTATAGGCTAACTTGAACTCAGTGCTTGTGATCAGTGCAGTCATACAATACCTGGTAGTTGCCTTTGAGGCTGCTGATCATGCTGGCAATCTGGTTGACCAGGCTAAGGTCATGGATTAGATTTTGCAGATCTTGGTACAGCTGACCCGGGCCCATGTATAGCTTGTCTACACAGAAACACACAGGGGCAAAATGTTCAAAAAAAGAAAAAAGAAAAAAAACTTTATTGACTGTCTTAAACCCAACCCAAAATTTAATGTTTTTTTTTAATTACAAATCTTTAATTAACAAATACTGATGCAGTGAGTTATATCCTTGTTTTTAACTCATAAATTGCAGTGCTTACCATCCCCTATAAAAAGGGATGTCCTCATGTGTGGAAAAAGGGGTAAAGGCACACTAAACTGACAGGCAGCAAAGAAAGCTGAGACCTTAACAGCTGATGTTTCCAAATTCCCTGTACATTCAGTACAAAAAGCAGACAAGAGTGAAGCCATTCTGATGAGAGAAGCAGTTAAAATTGTACTAACAACGTCAAAGATCAATAAAGGGCAATCAGTCAAGTTCCCACAGGGAGCGGTGACAGCTCAGCAAACTTGGCTGTGGTTCTCACCCCTGTGTTTGTTCGCTCACAAAAGCTCTATTATCTAATGTTAGTGTTCAGAGGCCACACAAATATGTTTATGCAGCATGTCGATATAAATATTTTTTTCTGTTCTTCACTTGTCTACCTATGTATGTATGTATGGTTGTAAGTATTTGCCTTTCATAATTTTTGCACTTGTCTTGTGCTCAACATATCAAATGCGATGATCCTACTGGATGTGATGTGATGAAAGTGGTTACTGTGCTGTTGTTCGGTATAAAAAAGGAAACAACGGCTCGCTTTGTATGTAAACAAAGCACTGCTGCACAGAACAGGAGCGCAGAGCTCATCAAAAGGTCTGACAGCCCGCGAGTCTCTCCCACTCTCTCTCACTCACACATAAAATCATGAAGATAATCATGAAGAATAGCCTGTACAGAGCACAGGGGGAATGCTTGTCAGTTGGCCAAAATTTCCAACCGACAAATTGAGGTCATTTGATCCAATGGCTAAATTAATGAGTACAGTGCTGATAGATTTTAATTTGATAGACCCCTAACAACAACATTTTAGAGGATCAGATTTTATCCTGGGCACAACATCCTTTTCAGCACATTGAGAGTGTATACCGGGGAACAAAGAGTTAAACTGCATCAGTCTCTGGCACAGAAATGCTTCGTGCTTCGTTTGCTTCTGCCATTCTGCTTTCTTTCCCTTTCCTTCTTTCTCCTCCTCTTCGTCTTCTTCTACAATAGCTACCAAGTCTGCCTGGTGCTCAAACTCCATGGCAACCCAGGCCAGTCCTCTACTGAAGGTCTTGCTGACTAGGCATTCGGGGGAGATTTTACCCTGTTTGTGCATTGCCAAACTTCGCAGCCGTAGGTGGTCTCTGAGAGAATGCCTCTAAAATGTCTCCCTCTGAGTTTGTGTACAAGAGGCTGCTCACAGACTGAGAAATTATTTGTCATCCTTACACATGCATGGGCACCCCTACAAATAAAAGCACAGGCAGGACACAGCAGGCCTACAGCAGTGTGTGTGGGTTTTGGGTTTCATTGACCCCCTGTTGTATTTCATTCATTTCACAGGATCAAACCATAGCCACCGGAATACATCAATAGGTTAACCATTAATAAGATCGAATGAGACATCAATTGTTGGAGTGTGTTATGTACTTTTGTCACTGTGTGTGTTTATCTGAACTAACTGCCTTGTGTAAAGGACCTGTATGCAATTTTCATGGCTCATCTGTCTACAGCAAAGGCTGAGACACAGGGGGTCGAATTCAGGTCAGGGCAGAAATGCTGAGTAGACGTCCCTTGCTTGGCCTGCGGTGTGTCATGTTAGAAGCAAGTGCAACTATGACAGTTCATTTACAGCCAGCATCACAGTATACTGTCATTTTAAAAGTCACTAAATAATACTGGCATTGTTGATAAACAGAAATGATTTGACTTTAAATCAAACAGGCAATATTGTGCTGCGTTAGCCTTGCAGTATATTACCAAAATAAAACAAACATAAAACAAAAGCTGAAATGTCATCATATAAATCCATATTGGTACAATATCCTTTGTTTTCAATATTATCAATAAACAATAGTATAAACCATAGGACTCAAGGAAGAACAGCATTCTACAATCACTAAAGTGACCGGTTCTATAGACTAGACTGCCACTGTGTAACACTGGTCCAACTCCTGAATGGCTCTTTGTGAGAGTGCCAAACACTACGGATTTTCTAACAAAACAGGCCCTGGGACAATCTTCAAAAGCAGGCCAGTAATCCCAGCAATTACAATATGTCAACAAATTACATATTGACTGTAAGAACAGCAGGAAAACATAACTTGAGATGAAAACTCTGCATGGTGGTCTGATTGCTATGCAGTCTAGAGAAGAGATGAACTGAGCAGAGAGACATGCAAAGAGGTGACATCATATGCTGGAGAGTCTTTTCATTGCCTTCTAGCAGGCTGGTCAATGAGCTGCTTTTTGCTGAACACAGTGGACTGAAAAAAGAATTGTTTCCACTTGTTAAATGTTCCTAGACCATGTACACATACACATTCCTAAAGGCACACACAGAATTGACGTTGGTTAAGGAATAACTACATCAGAGTGGGGGAACTGATGTAATGTCAGTAAATTATTAGTGACTAAAACAGTGCATTAATTCAGTTCTGTAAAGTGAGTGTGAATTCCATTCATTGATACTTTTTTGATGCCCACAAGAAGAGCTGGAGCCAAATCATCCTCTGAAAATTAACTTCCAACACATCCAAATCAATTAAGTACTATTAATGAGAATAAACCAATACAATGAGACCCATATGGCCTTCCTCCAGGCTTGAAGGAAAGTGTCACATCAGGTTAAGAAAAGGCTGTGAACCTGCCTGTCAGTTACAGCCCTACCAGCACCCTACAGCCAGACCAGATGTTACGCAGGTCTGTCTTTGCCATCTGTTACATATACACTTATGCAATGGCTGGACAGTTCATATAATGTAGATTAGTGAAGTATCAGAGGCAGACAGGTGGCCTTGCAGGAGATGAGTGCAATGGTGAGCTCACCACATGTGGCTTAAGTGGAGGTAAAATGAAGAGAGTATAGTAAAAAGCAGATAAAGGAAAGAGTGAAATGTTGAAATGCAGTAGAATAGAAAAAAAGTGTGGGAGTGTGTGTAAGAGAGAAGGAGAGAGAGGGGGCGAGAGAGTGCAGTGTGTAATTCAGTGGTAGTAATTCCAGCCCACTACCATTGGCAACTGAAAGAGTGAGCCTTTCACCTCAGCTTGAGTACATATAACCTTTGACAGATCAGGGATAATACAGTATCAAAGCACTCAACCAGCCCAGCAATGCTGACCATTGGCTCGGCGCAAACACATACACATATACAAAAAAAATCAAGGTCCTTGAATAAAAACTGCAGTGCTGCAACCAAAAAACCATAAAGTCTTGTTATGCCTCATGTTTGTCTGATCTGGGCCTTTTAAAGTGGCTGAGCAGCTGTCTGTGACAGGGAAGAACCCAGTGGAAAAACTGAAATCATTGGATGAGGCAGCCAGCAGACCAGAGGATTGCAGAAGGAAAAAATACGCACTCAGTGGATAGATGTGCTGTGCAAGACTGATTGACCATTTTAGAAATGTCTTTAAATGTCCAGAATGAGACAACTATCTATTCATTCTCTATATATTATGTAGGAGACATATAATTATTTTAGCTTATTAAAATTGTGCAGGTCTATAACTAGTTATGTTCAATCAAATCAGCACAAACAGAGATGTGTTTATCTTTAGCTCCCACTAAGAATGTCATTAAGCATTTATCAAGCACAAGCAGTTAACTGACCAGTAGTTTTGGTTCTGGTCCCCGATCAACACTCAACTCCTTGGCACTCTCTAACCAACTCAGCTAAGTGAAATTTGGTACCTTTCTCTCAGACCTTTTGCCCTCAGTTTACATAGAGAGGAGTAGAAGCACAGATAGACAGACAGGCAGACTGCTGATTCAAAATAACAGAAAGTGACACTGTGGTCCATACTTGGTTTAGCGTTGATGACCACCTTCTCCCCAGAATGGGGTGCCTGGTAACGGGTGTTGTCAGCCATGTCCTCACTGGATCCGAATTCCAGCACTTCCACGAAGCTCAGAGGCACGCTCCACTTTAGAAGGAACCTCTGGTCGAGCGGAGCACTGCCACTGCCGCTCCCACTGCCATCCTGACATCTGGACGGAGCAGAAAGAGTCGAAGGTTATTTGTCATTCCACTAAACAACATACAGGTACCTTCTGTACTGTGTGATGAATAGTTATAGCAAAGCAAAAGTGAAGGTGGGAAAAGAGAAAACTTAATATTGTCAGTGGAGAAGGTCTGGAGAAGGATGTCATGTTTGAAAGAGGAGGTGAATGCTACTCATCTAGAACAAAAATGTTTTGCACAAGCCAGTGCACGTTTCCCAGAGGCAGTGCATGGTGAACAGCAAATGTTACAATTACAGCACAGACGCTGAAAATCCCAGGAATAGTGCTCTCTATCATTCTTGGTTAAACTCCAAGGCACAGTGGATGCATATGAATCCAAACCCAGATACCCAGTGTTGTAAGAAATGACCCCAAGGACAGCAGTTACACACCGTGTTCACAATCTCTCTTCAGTTTAGTTCACTCTGAGACAGACTAGTGAAAAACACTAGTTACATTATTATTCCTTTATTCAATTCAATTCAGACTTTAAGGAAACAGCTCATGAGGGGTCCATAGAACAATAAAATACAATGAAAAATAAATAAATACCCAATATCTACTTTACTGTAGGCGGAGTGAATTATACAAAACAAGAACACTGCAAAAACATACAAGCAACAATTAGTTTCTAAAATTATAAAATGGAAAGAGAATACAGGATATTGTAACCAAGGACAGGAGAAGGTGCCAATTAAGGGAGAGGTTAAGAACAGGTCTTGTTTGCGGTCACTCTTACCGGATGTTGGGTGTGGCACACATGAGAACATCATTGAGCAGGAAGAGTCGTCGCTCCTTTGTTTTGATGATTTCACCGCGCTCATTGTAGACCGTCTCCACCATGTCATCTGAGCGGATCAGGTAGCGGCTGCCATTACTCAGAAGCTAAGGGATGGGGATGATAAGTCAGAGTGATATTAAGTGAAAGTAGGAGTATGGATCTCTAATAAATGTAATTAAGTACTTAATTAACAATACCAGAGACAAAGACATGTCACTAGGCTTTATTGGCAAGAAAATATTACTGATATATTTCAGTCTATACAACGCAAACGGAGTCTGGCTGGGACCCATTGTCACATCATCTCACTATTCTTTCCTTGTTTCCTGTCAGTCTCTGTCTCTTCTGTAAAACTGTCCTCTGTGGGTACAGTATATAATATATGGCTATCATATGTGAATCTGAGCAATTAAAGGCTACGAGGAACAAAACTCTGTCTCATGCAGGGAATATTGTAAACACATGTCTCTACACAGATGCCACAGTGGGTGGCTGTAGATAGACAAATAATTATACCTTGGGGAAAGCTGGTGTTGTGTGCAAATGTCGTGCTAAGCCATGTGCTAAAAATATTCTATTCAGTCAAGAGAATACTTGGTAGAAAATGTGAAGCTCAAGTGCTTGATGGCCACCCACACTGGGACAGAGAGAAATGCCACAGCATATGCTAAAAAAATTTGAACATTAGCCAATAATTTGAACATTGACTGAGCACTGAGTTAAGTAAAAACGAACTCTAACCATTTTCTCAATCAGCATGTAAAAATGATGTAAAAAAAATCCATTAAAAAACTGGAGAAAAAAAATCCAATGTATTAGGGAACACATATTCCAACAAGCAATGGCTATGGTATCACATGATTCTGCTACAAATAAGTACACACTCTGAGCAGTGAACAGACCTTGTTGAGGTAGCGTTCGTTCATGGCCTTTGCAATGTGACGGATCTCGCAGCGCTGGTCGGCTTCCCTTTTCTTTTCATTGAGCTTTTCAGCCAGCGTCTCAAGTTCAGTCAGGGCCATCTGCAGGGGCAGACGGTCTGCATGACCCACAGGAGTGTTTTTCAGCATGTCCTGGTGAGGATGCACACAGAAGTCATACATTTATTGGTCAATTGTTCATAATTCAAACTGAGAATTGAGCCACCAGTGTGTTTTAATAGTAAATTGTGATTAACTCTGATATGTATGTGTTTCTGTTATTCTACCTGTTAGTTGTGCGCTATCACAAAAACTCATGTCTCCAAGTCATCTATTTTTCTACTGATGAGGATTTAATAGCAGAATAAATGTACAGTAAACTGACAGGTATCTTGGATAGTCAAGCTATTTTGAGTATTTCTGAGTTTAATACTTATGGTCTTTTCTAATATACTGCTGTTCTACATGTTTTATATCATATTTTTTAAAAAGTGTGTCATATTATATCTGAGCTTTGCTGCAAGAGAGACAGTAAATGTAAATATGTCAGGGCAAATTAAAGCAGGATTAAAAGAGATCAGAGGAAACCATTTCCCCTCAGTGCATTGCCCTCGCCTCCCCTGGAGGTTAGCACTTTGAAAAACATCAAGTACCTTGATTCATGTGTATGGGACTCCCTCTGCTGGTGAATGTATATACCACACTTCTATAAAATGCACATCAAGCTGAAAATCACAATTCATTATACCTGCAGGAGCAGAATGAACTGTGGGAATCTCTGGATAGGTTTCATCATCAGGCCATACAAAGTCATTCTGTCACTGCTGGTCTCCTGACGGTGCTGGGGATGTAAAAACAGACAATTATCCACAGTTAAGGGACCTGTCTTCAGAGTGTAGAGTGCAAACAATATTCAGGTTAGGATGCAAACAATAGTCAGGCAGGACAATAAAGCATGCCAGCGGGATACAGATATGTATTTACCTGCAAAATTCATGTACTTCTGAGTATCTGAATTAATGCAATTATGTTACCTATCCTGTCTTCATGTTGCATTTGCAGCATAAGTAGCCAGCTTAAAAATATTTTACTCTATGAATATAAAAAATGATTAAGTGTAATCATTTTCCTACTGAAAATAAAAATTATGGAACTGTGAACAAATGCAGTCAAACTTTTCCTGTAACAAAATAAAAAAAATGCCTCCTGGTCTATAAAATAAAATAGATCCCAAGAACAATATTCCTGACACTGCACTGTATTTCCAAAGTCAGTTCAACATTTTGCATTTGTACATTCTCTCTCTAACCTTCAGGAACTCCAGGAAGCCGGGTTTAGATGTGCAGGTCTTCCTCACCACTGCCATTGCTGTGCTAAAGTTGTTCACATACTCACTGTAGGCATCCAGCACCATGGATTTTGAAAACTGTTGAGAAACACAGATGTATAAACACAATGCTCACATGCAGTAACATAAACTACATGCACATGTGGAAAAAATACAAGGTTTAGTAAATCAGATTATTATGGAACCATTTTAAGGTGAAGGGACTTTCCTGATCCCCAAATAAACTGTTTTTAAGTACTGTTGTTTTATGATGAGATGAGAATTGTGAGGTCAGGGAGGGCAGTGAGCAGATTTTATATGGGTGTGACATGGGTCTCCTTGTTTCTCTGATATCATGCCAGAGGTTGCCACTTTGATTTTCTCACAAAAACAAGGAAGTGTAGTGAGCAGGACTGTGGGAGAATTAGTCTTTTGTTTTGAAGATCCTTGCGTATGAGTTGCTAGACAGCCAAAGACAAGAGGAGGGTGGAGTGCATACTATAGAGAGAGCAGAGCACGTGTCTTTGACAATAAGTAATAAGGTAGGAATGGGTGAAGTCTGGCTGTGCTGCATACAATCATCATAAATACCATAAATGATAAACAGATTCAAATAACAGGTGGATTCAGGGATACTTTTGTCTGAGGTACCACATCTAATGTAGACAATTTATCTTTAACATATTGGTACAGTTCTTGAAAAAGGTTTTCAAATTACAGGCCCAGCTCACCGATGCCACAAAGACGTCACCAATCATCTCCAGGCTGTCCCACTCGGCCACACGGCTCGCCAGAGCGATCTGGAACAGGAAGTGGCACTGCAGGATCTCACGCACTCGGTAGAAGGTCATCTTCAGTTTCCTGTCACTCAGTAGCCTTGGCTCAATCTGGGATAGGGGCTTCTCATATTGCTGATAAAGCAGACAATGTGAACTGCAATAACAAACACTTCAAAGTGGATTTGGTAATTACTGCAGCTGTACTTGCATACCTCTAATATCCTCTTTAGCGCCTCGAGATAGTTCTTCTCACTCTCCAGTATAGACCCCAATATACATCTTCTCACCAGCTGTAGAGCAAAAATGTTAATGCAGTTGACTCCAGACCAATTGTTTGTTTTCTTTATGAGCAAATTGATAAAGTTAAGAGTCAAAGAATCGAAATAAAAGTTGAAGAGTATATTCATTACTTGTTGCTGTGAAAGGCCCTCTGGGACTGGACCCAGGACTGGCTCAACATTGAAACAGTCCACCTCAATGAAGAGTTCAGACTCTTCATCCTCAAAGCAGGCTGACTTCCTCTCTAAATCATAAAGATGTAAGACAAAGTAAGGTATTTAAAAAGGATTGTATTTGAAGAAATACACAGAAAAAAATGCTGTATTTAACAGAAGACTTCAGAAGACAATGTGTATAGCTACAGGGTCCTTTGAAGGATTTACATACCATGACAGAATGACTTGGTTTTGATGAAAGAGCGTCCCTTCTTCACTGCAGCTTTGGTTTTCTCAAGGCCATCTTTGGTCCCTTCCTTAGCTGCTTTCACCAGCTTTTGCATCTTTGAAGAGACAAAATACACTATAATCCATATTACAAAAGTAGCATTAACTGCTATCTTTTCTCTCCACTTGAGAATTTCCCTCCAAGGTGAAGTTTAGTATACTTAGTCTAAGCCTATGACTAAAATGCTACTGAACTGAGCTACGCAGGACAAGAGCAGTGTTAGAGTAGGGATGAAGACAAATGGCAGATCATGTAAGAGCAGAGCTGAGCAGAGAATGAGATAGTAACTGGGACATCAGCTAAATGTGCTTCCACTATACTTCCAATTTTTTTCTGTTGATATAATTTTAACAGGTGTCTCTGCACTGTATAGATGGTGTTATATTCTTTGTACAAACATAGAATGCTATTGTTTTCAGCTACTTTTGAAACATCTTAAATCAATGGCTATTATCCATCTAATAAGAGCTGTATTGCTGGTGTCTCAGTTACAGTAACTGTAGAATAAACAAATGTTACTTAGGAATATGTCCTAATCTTTACAACCTCCAATGCATGAACATATAATGAGACAGGTCAGTGCAACAGACAAGGAGACAAATGAATTGTATGCAAACCCATCACCAGTACCACCACCACAAGTCATTCACATCATAGCAGGATGAGGGTACTGAGTCAGTAAGAGACACCCAGAGTGAAGTTAGCTAGACTGAGGGTAAAGGGTTGGGACTACTTTGTCTAGCACAGGCAGGTGAGGTAGTTTACCTTCTGCTCGTGTTTCTGTTTTAGCTGCTGCAGCTCTACCGTTCCCACTGTATTTGCCATTAGATCTTTCATCTTTTTCTCATAGTGTTCTTTCAAGCGAGTCAGATCTTGAGAGAGCTAAACAAAAGCAAAGCAAGCATTATTGGTTATGGTTTTGGAGTGAGAGTTTGGAGTGACAGCCACAGCAAACCTACTTCAAATTAATATGTGTTTTGCTGGTTTACTGACTCTATCTTTCCGGATATTTGTTTTGCTTAAAAGTTTAAACTGGGAATCAGGGCAAGAAATTAACTATTTCATAGCACAATGCCTTGTTCCCTTGATCTGATGTTCATGGGCATATTTTTTTGTTTTTGGTGGCCAATGAAGAGTGGAACCATACACTTGCACCACAATTGGAAAATTAATACTTAAATTGTATCACTAAGATGATAGATGATTAAATTGAAATAT